>NC_140530.1:37148522-37476022 GCF_057382185.1 Mchenga conophoros | reverse complement strand
TCTGGTTGTTTTAGTATTATTAATATTACCAGTATTATAATTGATGATTACCTTTTCAAAGTAACTTTACCATAAGGGGCCAATACCTGCAACTCAACAAGGGCTCTTTAATTTTCTTTAATAAATTGTGTGTGTTTTTTTTTTTTTTCCTTTTTGAATTTCTCTAACATTTTTCTCACAATTTTGTTTTTTGAATGTCATCTTTTACAGTGATGAATTCATAACTTGTAGGGATGTCATGATAGCCTTGATATTTAAAAGTGACATAATGATAAAATGATGAAATTATGATAGCATTGTAAGTAAATGTGTAACTGGTTAATGACATTTTCTTAATATAGAAGCAAATCACAACAACAGTTGTCCCAAGCTCCTTATGTAAAGCTTTTCTATACTGATGGTTGCAGACTTTTTCACCATCTCAGTGAACTTGTACTGAGATGTACTTGTCAGTTAATGCGTTTGCCAAAAGGACAAAGTGCCACTTTTACCACTCGAATCACAAATTTAAAATCTTTAAAATCTTTATTTTCATGCACTTGTGAATTACTCAGTGGAAATGTGATGGAAATATTACTTATTACTTAAAAATATAATATTTATTGTTTCTTTTCAGCTGTCAAGAGATGAATGCATCATCTGGCAATGTGACTGTAGTCTTACAGTATCGAGACTCATTTGCTAAAGCTGTGACCAAGAATTTGATTGTCGTGTTCCTTGGCATCTCCATCGGCTACATCAATGCCAACCTCATTCACACGTTCTGCAAACACCAGGTCTTGTAGTCTTTCTTTCATGACCACTTATGTAATCAGTAGGGGTGCAACGATACACAAAATTCACGGTTCGGTTCGGTTCGATACTTTGGTATCACGATTCGATATTTTTTCGATACAAAAAAATGTTCATGCCTTTTTAATTTGTCATTTATTAAAATTATAAATATATATTTTAACTCAAAAGTACAGTTTTTAAATTTAACCCTAACCCTTGTGCGTGTTTTTTATTTTGACAGCGAATGCGCACCTGCGGACCACTTATGTGCACCCCTGGTTATTTAGCTCGTCATGTTGCAGCCACAGAAATTATTTTGTCCATGAAACCATAAAGCTGCACTTTCTTTTTGCCTTATAGTCTGATTTGTCATAACTTCTCCGTTTTGTGGTAAGCTTTTCTTTGGCTGTCACTTCTTCACCCTGACCTGTCTTATTTGGCTCAGCAGAACTAAAATATATATCCTGCTGCTTTTACACACACACTCACATAAGCTCAGCGATTCTCTGCGCGATCAACCTCTCACATGTTTAAGCTGCGGGAGATTTCACTTGTCATGTTTGCATAGTAAGCTAACGATTAATAAGACAATGTCAGAGGAATTGGTGCACAAATTATCATCACTCACAGATCAGTGCTGTCGCTCTCTATACACAGTTCGCACGATTGCAAAGTGAAAGCAAAAAAACAAGCGCAAATTCAAACGCGATTTCAATATGTCACATATTGACAGTGGCTCACCGATGCCAATGACATAATTACCCAGCTACATTTCTGAAAGAATGCAAAAGCATTGACATATATTTTTCCTTCCTACAATAGCCCGACTGGAAAAATCGCTAGCCCCGGGACGTCGGGCTAGCGATATTGCAAGCCCTGTATCTGATTGAGGAATCACTCATCTTTGGAAAAGAGAGTTTATTACAGAGAAATGTCTCTTTCCAAAATAAAAGCTATACTATACGCTTCTTCTGGGCTATATTCTCAGCAGCATAAGGAGAATCATGTGCTAACAGCTGTCTAAATGACTCGGCTAAAGTTAGTAGCATGCTTGTTGTTTTTGTCTTTGCACTAGGATGATGTCTGCGTAAATGTGCAGTCATATTCGTTGTGTTCCCACTAGTGCTTTCAGGTTAATCTCGTTGAAATGACCTTAACGCCACAACACAGCAAATCTCCGTTAACGAGCTACCGCCGATCGCCCCGTGCATGGGGCTAGACGGCCAACACGTTAACGAGCTAACTGCGCTAACACACTAGTTCCCACCCATGTAATTGAGCATTGCATGGCACATCCAACATACTGTTTTACTTTAGTCCATGACTCGCTTACCTTCAGGGTCATACGTCACATGAAAACCAAAATAATTCCAAACGCCAGATCTGAATGAGGGTGGGGGAGGTCCATGTTGCAAGGAGAGCTTAACTTCTGTCTTGCTAGTTTGCCCTGCACTCTTCCTTCTGACTATGCTGTCTGTGTTGAGCGCTCAGTGGATCTGCGCTCGACAGTGCAGCCTAGGCGGAGTAGTCGAACGCAGATTCACTCAGCGCTCAACACAGACAGCATCGTCAGAAGGAAAGTTGATAAAATAAATTACAAATGTTGTATTGTTCGATACATATGCGTACCGAACCGAAAGCACTGTATCGAACGGTTCAATATCGATACGAATATCGTTGCACCCCTAGTAATCAGGCATGAAGCTTTAAACAGGAAACAGGAAAGTCCCAGTGAAATCCGATCTCTTTAACAGGATGACCTGTACAAAGTTGAAATCATACAAAATCAAAACTAATCTGGAGACACAACCAGTGTGTCAAAGCATCAGTGCTAAATGACATCTCACGCATAATGATGAGATGCAACCAGTATCTGTGGAAACGGTGTCTACATGTCTCTTAAGAAATTGCACCATTTGACGATATCCATCCTTTTCTACTGCTTGTGGTTGAAGGGGCACTATTCAAAGCAAAGATGCCTTGCCTTTCAAAATTGAAAATTTTAAACGTGTTGCCTAAACAGAATTGTTTTCAAATATTGTTTTCCTATACCTCTCCAGATTTTCTACAAGAATCCCAGATATGTCCTCTTTATTCACCTGGTGATCAATGACATGGTCCAAGTGATGCTGACTGCCATCCTGTTCATCATCAGCTACACCATCTACAAACTCAATGTCTCCGTCTGCTGCATCTTTATGTTGCTCGCTCTCTTCACCACTGAAAATTCCCCTCTGAACCTGGCTTGCATGGCAGTGGAATGCTACATAGCCATCTGTTTCCCCTTGCGTCATGTTCAGATTTGCACTGTCCAAAGAACTTTAATCTTGATTAGTTTAATTTGGATGATCACAACATTGTCTGTCCTTCCTGATCTATTCATCACCTTGGCCACAGAACCCCTGGATTTTTTTCATTCTCGTGTGTTTTGTCTCAGAAACACTGTCTTTCCACATCCCCTCATCATCCAGAAGAGGGATATTACATATGGAGTGTTTCTACTTATAGTTTGGGTTACTATCATTTACACGTACCTAAAGATCCTATTCACTGCCAAAACAGCAAGCAAAGATGCCAAGAAAGCCAAAAACACAATCCTCCTGCACGGGTTTCAGCTGCTGCTGTGCATGGCAACATATGCAGCTCCCCACTTAACAAATGCTCTGCAGAAATGGTTTCCTACGAATTACACTGATTCCCTCTTCGTGATCTATGTTACAGTTCAAATACTGCCACGATCCATCAGCCCCATTATCTACGGCGTTCGTGACAAAACTTTTAGGAAGTTCTTGAAAGGGAATCTGTTGTGTAAAATCACTGTACATAAATCAGACAATCAAAATAGGTAAAAGTGAATGTCCTGGCCCCTATACCTCTGTTCAGTTCATTCAGTCATGTAAGTTGAAATGCCATGAACATCTAATAAAAATCTTGATAGCTTGATTAGTCTTATATTAATTGGTATTGTTATATATTTGTGGTTTTTATATTATTTAGTTAATTTGTGTATGTTGCGGGGCGTGGTCGGCCGCAGCAGGGAAGGTGGACGCACCTGCGCAACATCGCAATCACACCTCACCAGGTTAAAATCTGTGCTCTGCCTGCTGTTGTTGTAAATGGTAAATGGTAAATGGCCTGTATTTATATAGCGCTTTACTAGTCCCTAAGGACCCCAAAGCGCTTTACATATCCAGTCATCCACCCATTCACACACACATTCACACACTGGTGATGGCAAGCTACATTGTAGCCACAGCCACCCTGGGGCGCACTGACAGAGGCGAGGCTGCCGGGCACTGGCGCCACCGGGCCCTCTGACCACCACCAGTTGTAGAAGTGTTCAGCTGCACAGCTGGAAAGCTGCAGCTGTGTATGTAACATGACAGCAACCGATAAATAAAAGAATAAAGATGCTGGAAAGCATGTTCATGTCGTCGTGGACATTTACAGTGCATAGTACTGTATGTGCAGATGATAATTATAATCATTCAGTTATCTTGTTTAAGGAACTTTTAACTGGATTTAAAAGCTTGTGTAATTGTAAACAATTTTATGTTTGTTTTTGTAAATACCTTTTTCTTTTTTCACTTAATTTGAATCCATGCTTCAAATTTCCATGTTCTTTTGATAAGCAGCATAATTTTATTTATATTTAGCAATAATTAAAATCCTTTATCAGAGAGCTTTTGTAAAGTCTGTCAAAATTTAAATTTTTGCATGAGGTACAGTTAAGTACTCCTTTAGGGTGCAAACAGTGAAAAATGTATTTGCAACACTTGGAACATTTTGTGATGAGCAACAACTGCTGTGGATCATTTAGGACATATATGTATGTTTAAAGCTGAAGCCACTAAACATGTCTAATGTCAAGAAAAACGTTTGTGTAATTATCAGAATTTATGCACTGATTAGCTATCTGGTGCAAGTTAATTATAAGCAAAAGAAATCTGGCTTAAATAGTCCAGACTAGAAATGTAAGTGAACTCTATGCTGACAACCTTTCCAAAAGCTGCCTTTGGTTACATGCATGAGGAGAAAGAATTAGTTTTGGCTGTAGAGAAGTCCTTCCTTTAAATAAATAGTTACTGATGCAAGAACTGATTTCCCTCATTTAAATCAAATACACAAAGTTGTAGTGCATGTAAGATTACAATTTCAAACACAATGAACATAACTGTATACAGTTTAACCCTGCTTTTAAAAATGTTACAGGTTAAAATATGTCTTGCCGTTAAATTAGAAAAGTTCATTTTGTGTAACAGAATTTACATTTCTACAATAAAAGTGATAAAATTCTGGTGTTCATAACATATCTCACAATATTTTATAGTTCTTTGTGTGAATGATGTAAATGACTCCCCTGCTTGTTAAACCTTTTCGCCATTTGTCCGGTCTTTTATTTCACCCTTCAGCTTTTCTGCAGTAATCCCAGGTTTTTACTTTACATGATGGTCAATGACATGTTTCGTGTGACCGTGTGGATGTTTGTCATCAGCTACACAATCACAAAAATCCCGGCCTGTTGTATTCTCCTCCTGCTTGTTCTCTTCATGTTGGCTTTGAAGAGAGTAAGAATTTATCTAATGTATAATTTAGAATTATTTTTAAAAATTCTCAGATCTCATTGGGCTTTGGATAAACTGTGCACACAGGTATCATAGATCAACCCCCACCCGCCACCGTCCATGTGTACTCACTCTGTATAAAAAGGCTGCTGCAATACCACAATCACATTAGGATCAAAATCCATTCAAGGTCAGTACTGTCATGCTTCACTTCACACTTCTTTTATTGGAAATGAAAAAAGAACCACCACAGAACTGTTCACAATGTAACACTGATCATATTTGCTGTACTTTGCACCGTTGACTGTTTTTTGCCCCTTAAACAGGTTCTTTGGATGCTGATATGAATTTGACACAAGTTGACAGCAATGCAACAATAACTTTGAATTACCGGAACACATTTGTCAAAGCTGTTGGCAAGAATGTGACCGTTGTTGTGTTGGGCATCACCATAAACTACATTAATGCCACCATGATCCACACATTCAACAAGTATCATGTGTGTAAAGTAGGCCTGCTACTCTACATTACCTGTCAAAGAGTTATCATATTTTGTTATCTTTATTATTTTTTATTTTAAGTTGACTTTTTATTTTTTTTGTTTCCAGCTCATGTTCCTTTGGTTCGAAGGCTGAGCTTGTCTGCTGTACAAGAATATCATTTAGAAACGCTTGCTGTAGACCTTATTACTTTCAATGTTAGCTTATTTTTGGATATTATTTGGGTGTTTGTAAAACCCTGATTTAGACTGAAACAAACAAACAAAATCTTCTCTGTGCGTATTTTGTTTAGCACATTGTTTTTTTTTCCTAAAGTCTCTCTACTAACTCAATAATTCGCTTATATGTGATTTATTGTTTCTGTGAGGCAATACTTAATCTAATTTTAATATGTACATGTTTTTACAGTAACGCTTTCTGAAAAAATGTCTTTTTAAATCAACTGTTGTTTTAACCTCTGCCTTTCTTTAACCTTACTCTAAAGATATATTCAACACTAATAATTAATTATGTCATTTAAATCAGATCTTCAAGTTGAACCCTCGCTACATCCTGTTCATCCACTTGGTGTTTAACGATATCATCCAACTGTCAACCAGCATTTCCCTCTTCATCTTCTCGTACGCATTCCACACCATCCACGTCTCCCTCTGTTTGTTACTCATCTTGCCGGCGATCTTTACCACACAAAACACTCCTCTTAATATAGCTTTTATGGCAGCAGAGTGTTGTGTTTCTGTCTGCATCCCTCTTCGATACAGCTACATATGTACAGTCAAAAGAACATATATTGTAATTGGAATAATCTGGGCAATAAGTTCACTTTCCATTTTGCCAGATCTGTTCATTCTCTTGGCCGTTGAGTCTTCACAGTTCTTACAGTCGAGAGTGGTCTGCAACAGAGATTCTGTGTTTCGGAGCAGCTATAGTGTAAAGAAGAGGGATGCATCCCACACACTGTTTCTGGTGCTAGTTTCGGTCACACTGTTGTACACTTACTGCCAAATTTTGTTTGTGGCTAGATGTGCTGATTCAGATACTAAAAAAGCAAGAAACACCATCCTGATTCATGGGTTTCAGGTGCTGTTGTGCACAACGGTTTATGTGCAACCTCCGTTAATCAAACTCCTGGTATACTTTTTTCCTGAAGGGCTAAGTGACATAAACTTTGCCACTTTTATTATTAACCAAGTTCTCCCTCGCTTAGGAAGTCCTATAATCTATGGATTACGTGACAAGACTTTCAGAAAGTTCTTGAAAAGGCATTTGTGTGCAGTGAACAACCTTCCAAAGATAATACGGTCGTCATAAAACAGCAATACATATCCAACTCATATACTGATTTTAGATGGGAACATATTTTCAGCATGTCATTTTGTATAACCTCTGCTGTTTTCATAGCTGAACTACATTAAAATATTTAGTGTAAATATAATGTTGTTTAACACAACCAAGGAGGAAGTTGAAAGATTACAAACTCTGCACAAAAGCTTATATGCAATATTATAATTCATTTAAAAGTTTTTAATCAGATAACAGGTCTGTGCATGATGTGTGACATATATTTGGGTGTCCTTGGTCACTGCTGGGTCAGGCCTTGGGTAGCACTAGAGACATGGCACTCATTTCTGAATTGACATTTTTTAGAGAATTTTTTTTTAAATGTGGTTTTCCCTCTTTTTACCTCCACACCTGAACTGAGGCTTATTGATGGTTTGGCTCATCAGATTTTTTTATTCTTAAATAAATTTATTACCAAAAAAGTTTTGTGTAAAAAGAAATACTAATGTAATCAAAAATAGGATTATTTATATGTCTTACGATATATGACAACAAAATGGAACAAGAAAAAAAGGAGGTGAAAAAAGAAAGCAAAGCAGCTTCGGCTCCTGGGCAGGATCCGGCTCCAACCAGGGCTGGGCTGGGACAAAAAATCGGCCCGGGCATTTTGACTGGAGACCAACCCACCAGGTATTATAGGAAAAGCCATAAAGCCTTTGAATGAAAACAAACACTGTTGTAACAGGGATGTACACTGTCTTATTGGTATATATGTATGATTTCTATACATTTTGCATCAGATATTATAGATACAGATATTATAAGATTCAAATAATTATGTCTAGATAAAAATGTCTAGCTTTATTTCTTACAGCTAGACATTTTAAATGAGAATAAGAAAGAAAAGTATTTCTTTGTGCCCTCTTTCCTGTTAATGCCCTACCTGCTAGACCCGCC
Source organism: Mchenga conophoros (assembly GCF_057382185.1). Classification (NCBI taxonomy): domain Eukaryota; kingdom Metazoa; phylum Chordata; class Actinopteri; order Cichliformes; family Cichlidae; genus Mchenga; species Mchenga conophoros. The sequence goes on along the minus strand of NC_140530.1, from coordinate 37,467,945 downwards.
CTGCACAGTTACCAGCTGTCAGCTCCTTAGAAAAGGGTCCAGGTGTTATTTGTCTTACAAACTTCCCTTCAACATTCATGTCACCTAAAAGGTAAACCTGTTTCTCCATCACCTGCAAACATAACATTTTCTGCTAGGTGAGAAATCATCAACATATTACGTTTTCGGCCACCCAACACGTTCCTAAATCACGACATCGGAAAAATGAGGAACTATGAGAACCGTTTGGACTCAATCTACACATGTTTGCTCTTTTTCTTAAAATCACTTGGGAAAACACTATTTAATGTCATTAAAGTGCTAGGGTTACAGATACGGTTAGGTTTAGGGCTGGATCGTCTATTACCGCGGGACCGTCATTACACTGGATTTCATCCAAAACCCAGTGTTGTGCCAAAAAGTGATTGTCTGCCAAAAACTAATTTCCAATGTTTCTGTGTATTTTTTATGTGTAATATCTTTATGTATGTTCGTAAATAGACTTCGGTGAACAGCGTTTACAAAGGGGTTATAAAGAGAATTAAAAAATTATCCATTTTTCAAGTATCTTTACAACTCTGTGTTACTGTAATACATTATAACCAATCAGGTCCTTTATCCCCACTATTGTAATATTTGCTGCCATTTCTGCTGTCCTCTTGGCCACTTACTCTTACAAAAGACATTTTTAATGTTAATGAGATTTTTTTTAACGGCATAAATAAAGGTTATATAAAAGTCACTGCCAAAAACTGATTGCGGCTTCTACTTTGTAGCCCAACAAATTACTTATAGCAGTCTCTGTCAGTGCGCCCCAGGGTGGCTGTGGCTACAATGTAGCTTGCCATCACCAGTGTGTGAATGGGTGGATGACTGGATATGTAAAGCGCTTTGGGGTCCTTAGGGACTAGTAAAGCGCTATATAAATACAGGCCATTTACCATTTAAATACGAGCAATCAGTTTTTGGCAGACAATCATTTTTTCACACAACACCGGCACATACCATAAGAACGCGAACGGTCACCTTTTGCGTTTCTCAGGACGTGACAAAACGTCGGGACATTACACCTCGGGAGTGAGAACGGGCTGGTTCAGCTCTGATGATTCAGTAAGGACATCTTCTGGTTTCATCTTCATGTTTCCCTCTCACCAGGATATCCAAACCGACATCATGACCAGCAGCTTTACAGCTGTGGCTCCAGCAAACATCAGCTGATACTAGAAATTAATATTAAATAAATTCTAACAACAGCTGATCAAGCTTAAACGTGCTGCTGTTGTTTACCGCGACATCCGCTGGTTTCCTCTTTGTGGGAGATAAACAAACAAGAGAGAAAAGCTGATCATTGATCAGTTTCATGACTAGAGTAGCAACAGGAGAGAGAGGGGAGAGAATGAGAGAAGAAGAGGAAGCTGACAGCATAAAGACAGAATAACTCCAGCTTTGTGTCTTTTTTTCCATTCTAGCTGAAATACGGGACAAATCGCGTTCCTTTGCGGCTCAATATGAAACGCATAATATTTTCTCTGAATACGGAACAATTCCATTTTTTACCGGACGTTTGGCATCTCTACTAACTAACCTTATGAATAAAATAAAGTTCACTATCAGTAACATCATAGCACCCACCCAGCTGTATAGAAACTCCGTCATGCTAGCTAGTACGCAGTACGAGTTATTGTAACTGACTGTAAAAAGTCAGCACAGCGAAAATAAACTCCACCTAAACTTGGTTTATATCTGACCCAGATAGACTGCAGGTCATAACTTCTTACATTTCGGGCAGTATGTTCAAAGCTTGTCCACTCTGCGCTGTGATATTTTACACCACTACATCTGACACTTCCTTACATCACTGAGCTTAGCGATGTAAGGCACTAATGTAGCTGCTAGGAAACTTGTTCTTGAGCTAATCTGAAGACTACACGAAGTTTGGAAGTCTGTAGCGATTGACTGCAGAAAGTTGGTGACCTCTGTACTACGGCCTACCACTTCATGACTTATTTGCTGTTGTTTCACATGACTTCCACTTTTAACACTACTAATAGTCGATTATGAAGTATTTCATAGCGAGAAAATTTCATGACTGGATTAAATGAATGACTGGGTTAAATGCGTTAAAGATTTTAATCACACTAATCATAATGGCGTGTTAACACATTCTTGAAGGGGCCCCTTAGTTCCAGTGAAAGGAGCCTTTCATGCTTCAGCATACCAAGACGTTTGGACAATTTCCTGCTCCCAGCTTTGTGGGAACAGTTTGAAGATTTAAAAGTTTGAAGGTGGAACAGTTTGAAGACTCTAAAGAGCTTGAAAACAAAAGCTGGACATCTTTAAGTTGCTTGAAGACGGTTCAACTCTCATCCGAGAAGCTTCTTCATAGACATAGATGGCTTGTAAGTCCTCTGTGAACAACCGTCTTTGAACAGAGGCGGTTGTTTACGACACAAACTGTCTGCCATCTATAATCTAGTTTTGAGATCCCTTCCCAGACGCTGTAATGCCCACTCACATCCTGGGCCTTTTGACCTCAGGAAATCACATGATAGGGTGGGGCCAGGTTTCACAGTCCAGACACTTTTCTTTCTAAGTTCTTTAGACTACCATTAACTGGATGACTGAGAACCTTCACAGACAACAGTTTGAATACATCTTTTTGTTCCAACATGACTGCAGACCAGTGTACAAAGCAAGCTCCATGAGGACATATAAGAGGGAGTTTGGCCCTGACCTGACCGAGTCTTGACCTCAACCTAAAGAACACCTTTGGGATGAATTAGAGCAGTCACCGCTCCAATTCTTCTCATCCAACATCTGTGTCTGACCTCACAAATGCACTTCTGGAAGAAAGATCTAAAATTCCCATAAACACTCCTAAACCTGTGGAAAGCCTTCCCAGTAGTGTTGAGGATGTTTTGCTGCAAAGGGTGGGCTGACATCATGTTAAACTCTGTGTATAACGTGCCCACCCCCAAGTCCCTATATGTATGTGTTATGAGAGTGTGAGTAATGTGGATGTCTAGGTTGCAGAATAAAATTTAGGCACAGGCAGCCAGAAGGGGACAGAGGGGGAGTGCCTCCCCTGCACCCTGGTGACACACCTGCACCCCAAGCAGGTGACCTGCTTGGGGTGTGTGTGTGGGTGTGGTGGAGCGGGAAGAAGGAGGCAGCTGAGGATGGGGAGGGAAGAAAGGGGCCAGCTCCTGGGGCCAGCTCCCCCGCTGACCCCAGGAGGTATCCCAACACTCTGGAACCCACCAGGGCAATGTGGCCTAGGCCCATCCAGACCGGGGCCCACAGCAGCAGCACCACCCCGCCCCACAGAGTCCGGGGCAGCCCACCCGACCCCACCGCAGAGAAAACTGCACCCACCTCATCATCCAATCTTCTCCCAGACTGCACAACACAATAGACACCCAGTTTGAGTCATTCTCCACCTCTCCAATATCTCTCCCCTAAAGATATTGGAGTGAGCTCCTGTAGAGAGGAGACCTCCTGCAAAGATGTGCTTGGACTTCTGAGTTGTGAACACTCAAATCATTGCATGGCTCCGCCCATCAAAAAGTCTGTGCATTCACGAATATATATCGCCCAACGTTCATTATTGGACTGACAATTGTCGGTTGGAAAATTTTTACATATCGTCCAACCCTAGTGTTAACCACAGGGTGCTTAGGTTAAGTAACAATGTAGTTTGTTGTTGTTTTGGTTTAAGTGAAAATGTTTTATGTGTGTGTGTTCATGTGTTGTATATGAGTGTAGACTTGTATATAGTTAATCATGTATGGATCATTTAATGTCGAATTCTGAATATCGATCTGTAAGTAATGAAATTTGAAATAAGGGGGTAGGAACAGGAAAAATGTAATCCTACTCCTTTTCGAGCACACACATTGTATAGACATAGATATATACGTGAAACTTCATTTTTTATAAATTTTGTTTTTTCTTTTTTCCCTTGTTATTTCAGTTATATTACACCCCGGCCTAGGCAACCGGCGTGCAACGCAGGAAAATGAAAATAATGAAAAAACACACGAAAAAACCCCCACTAAGGCTCTCTACCAAAATCCCCAAAACGGAAGTGTCTCAAAACGAAAGTATTTACAAAACCCATTTACAGCTATTTACAACAAACTTTTTATTTACAACACGGGGGAAGATCGCGACCATGACACACTGAAACACAAGGCTTAAATACATAGAAGGATCAATCAGGGAATGGACAACAAGAGGGAAACACAGCTGGGGCAAATTAGACCTGACGAGACAAGGAAACGTAAACTGAACACACTAAGATAACACAGACTTTCAAAGTAAAACAGGAAACACATAACAGTCACGCCAAAACAAAACGCCTAAAACAATACACTGCCAACGCCGAACCGTAACAGCATGTTCTAAAGAAAATCTATCTATATTTTGTCATACTGATGTAAAAGACAAAAAATAATGGGTATTAAGGCCCTTAATGAGCAGGCCTTTTGAATGGAGTCCTTTAATGCATGCACATGGCCTAGGGCCCTGATACACATATAATACAGAGAGATGTTTCAGGTTAGCTGGAGAGCTGGGGTTAGTGGATGTTGTAGCCTAAATGCTGACAATATCCTCTGACTTTTCAAACTTTAAACAAAGACACTAGAGCATGTGTTGGTGTCATGTCAACCTAAGGAGATGGACCATAAGACAAAGCATGATATTGACACATTTGCAGAGATTCTTGTCTCTTCTCTGTGAGCTAGCAAAAGTGCCTAATACACACGTGCATGCACTAATGGGTACGAGCACTCCTACTACTCACAAACATTCAGGCACTGTCTCCCTCTCTCACACATACAGTATAGACACACCTGACGTCATTTGCATATAACCACTATTATAAATTATCAATCACTGGCAAGTGCTACAAGACAGAAGTCAACCATAACCAGGTGAGCACCTATTCTTTGGTGGGTGGGGTTGTTTATAAAAACAATTTATATATTCTTTGAGATTTGTATTGTATTGAATCATTTAGTGTAGTATATTTTATTTTATGTGATCAGCTATATAATAACTCTGATTGTAACACAACCAGGCGCAATTATCAACTATGATTTAAGTTACTGCTTTGAATGAGAATGCTACTATTATCCAGCTCGTTGTGACTAAGTTAATGTTATAGGACAAACATGTGGAGTTTTTTCTTTAATGAAAATGTCTTATTGCAGTTCACACTTAACTAAAGCAGAGTTTAGTGCAGAAAAGCATAGTTTGTTGTAAACTGGAGCAGAAAGGTTTTTGAACTTTATAAAATTGATGAGAATAAATAACTTATGGTGAATTACATTGCAGAAAATGCATTTTCTGAAATGTAAATTATTTGCTTATGCAAAATGAATTATTTTTGATTCTTGGATATGGTGTTTTATGGTTGGTGTAATAGTGTTGCAGAATATTTAAGATTTCTAAGATTATTATTAATCAGATAAGGAATGCTCATAGATATCAACACTTTGCCGTGTTTTTAAAGTTAACACCTTCTGTGTTACAACCTGCCATAACAATCAATGATGTCTACAGGTTTTTTGGCCAACTCAAGAACCTTTCAAATGCTGCCATGAATTTGACAACAGTTATGTATCGGGACCCGTTAAACATAGCTATTGTCAAGAATGTGATAACTGTGGTCCTCAGTATCGCCATCATCTATGTCAACGGCACCTTGCTGCACACATTCAAAAAACATGAGGTCTGTATCCTGCTCATAAATTTTGCATCTATTTATTACATCCATTTAGAACTACATACTAGACGACAGAATGTGATATGTTCTGCACGGTGAACATTCCATCGCGCAAAGAGACGTTGGAGTGACGTCTTTTAAGTGATTTTTTGGACGTCCAAGTTTGGTCACTGGAGCAGTTGTTTTTTATCCACCGTTCAATGTTTAGTGGAATAATTCACCTTTCATGTTCTAAATCCTGTCCTTCTCTTCAGGTTTTCAACACAAATCCTCGTTACATCCTGTACATTCATCTGGTAATCAATGATATCCTCCTGCTCATCATGTTCACCCTCCTTCAAGTTCTCAGTTACGCCATTTTCACTCTTCATGTGCCCTTCTGTATTATTTTGCTAGTGATTGCGATAATTTCCAGCCTTAACACTCCAATGACCCTCGCTGTGATGGCAGTAGAGTGTTATGTTGCCATATGCTTCCCTCTCCAGCACTCACAGATCTGTACAGTCAAAAATGTAACCGTTGTGATCACAGTGATATGGGTGCTAAGTTCACTTACAATTCTGCCAGATTTATTCACCATCTTGGCCACAGAATCCAGAGATTTCTTTCATTCAAGAGTCTTCTGCCTTTGGAAAACAACTTTCAGACCTCCTGAGCTAGAAAAGAAGAAAGATATATCCAACATTGTATTTCTGGTTATTGTTTGGCTCATCCTTGTCTACACATATTTCAGAATTCTTTTCGCTGCACAGGCAGCTGCTGCAAACGCCAGGAAAGCAAGAAACACTGTACTGCTGCACGGCTTCCAGCTGCTGCTGTGCATGCTCAACTACGTGCATGATTTGCTGCTCAATGGTTTGACATCCTTGTTTCCAAGTGGAGTACTGACTATCCGCTACACAGTCTCAATACTAATACATGTTTTGCCTCGAATCATCAGTCCAATTATTTATGGGATACGAGATAAGATGTTCAGAAAGTACCTGAAAAAATACTTGTTTCATACAAAAAATGCTAATGCTTTTGTACACAGGTAACCCAGACAAGACAGACATTGTTGACGTTACACATTTATCAATTTCTCTTAATTTTATTACCATTTTCTTTTAGATACAGGCTAAGTAGAAGTAATGGGAGTAGTGAAATTCACTTTATGTTTCTCATATCATACAATTTTTTTGATCTTTCTAAACTCTCATTCACAGTGAAACAGTGTTCTGTTAGTCTCTGCATTTTGAAGCTGTAGGCAGAAATACTGTAACTTCCTGTTTGTATCACAAAGGAGAAAACTGCAGTAACCTAACCTACAGCAAATAAAAACATATTTTCATGAGTTTTCAGAATTTGGTGTTATTGGATTCATTTTTGGTGCTCAGTGTTTAGTGTAATATGTTCCAAAGTAAGATGCTACTTCATTGACAGTCCATTTTTCCATAAAGCATTACTGTGCTAAATTGAAAAATGGTATAACAGTTTTGTTGTTACTTATGTAAAACAGGTTCTCCAATTATGTGCATGATGGGAAAATAATCAAATGAGCCTTTTTCCTGCAAACATTTTGCTACCATTGGCTCACTAATGGATTTTATGTGGTGGTTTATGTGGAGGGAAATTTTGAAATTGCAGAGCAGGATACTTTATATAGTACTGTTAATTAGTAATTATTGCTTTTGGCTTCCTGTAAGCTACATTAGTGCTTGAACTTGCAGTGATGAAGTGAATGAAGAACACCACTGAACTGATCTGAATGGACTGGCTCATTGTCAGTGATCTGATCCAGCTTTTCAGTTTTCACTTGTGTTATTTGGTATCATACTTGAATTTTTCGTGACATGGGGTATTCGTAAGTCAGGGTTCCACTGTATTTAAGAATATTTTGTGTTTTTTTTTTTATTTATGTGTGCTCAAATGGAATAATATGGTAATAATAATACATTTGTCTTAAATTATGGATGCTGTGTCGGTCGCGAACGAAGTGGCTCTTAGAGCCGGATCTTTGAAGTGAACGACACGAGCCGGATCCTTATCGCCAGCCGTGGGTTTTTTTTTTCTTTCTCTCTCCCTCTCTCTCACTCTTTTTTTCTGCTTCACTCAGCACACGAGCCTTGTGCTTTGTGCTGGGAAGAGGGGGGAGGGGTGGAATTTACACTCGCAGTAGCACAGGAACAGAGCAGGCGAGAGAGAGAGAGAGAAAGAGAGCCAGGGACAACAACGTCACATTAGAAAGGTATAGTAATCACAGTTGTGGATGTTAAAAGATTCACAAAGTTTATTCATGCAGGCCCATATGACAGAGAATGTGCATCTTCATTTTGTTTTCATATTTTCATTTATATGTAATTGTGTTGTGGTTTGCAGTGTTTTGTGTTGTTTTACTTAAAATTTGTTTAAAAGGAAAAAGCTAAAAATTTAAATAGCTAAAAGTTGAACTGCGAATAGTTGGTTTTTGTAATATATGATTTATTTATTACATTTCATGTGGAGAGAATAAATAAAAGTAGATTTACGGTGGCCCCTAGAGACAAAGCATGTACAAACTCCAAAACACGTACAAAACACAACAGAAGTGCTCCAGGATGCAGGCAAAGTGTTGAGCTTTTGTTACCTAGTGGCTACACAAGCAAGCAATTACCAACGACCGGATTTGGTGTGTGGTAGTAACAGGTAAATGAACATTTTTTTAAATGATTTGAATATATATGAGTGGTATATATACAAACACCCAGCACGCCCCTGTGGCCGGTTTATCCTTCAAGCTCGGGTCCTCTACCAGAGCCCTGGGAGCTTGAGGGTTCTGCGCAGTATCTTAGCTGTTCCCAGGACTGCGCTCTTCTGGACAGAGATCTCCGATGTTATTCCCGGGATCTGCTGGAGCCACTCGCCTAGCTTGGGAGTCACCGCACCTAGTGCTCCGATTACCACGGGGACCACCGTTACCTTCACGCTCCACATCCTCTCGAACTCTTCTGTGAGCCCTTGGTATTTCTCCAGCTTCTCGTGTTCCTTCTTCCTGATATTGCTGTCATTCGGAACCGCTACATCGATCACTACGGCCGTCTTCTTCTGTTTGTCTACCACCACTATGTCCGGTTGGTTAGCCACCACCATTTTGTCCGTCTGTATCTGGAAGTCCCACAGGATCTTAGCTCGGTCATTCTCCACCACCCTTGGGGGCATCTCCCATTTTGACCTCGGGACTTCCAGGTTATACTCGGCACAGATGTTCCTGTACACTATGCCGGCCACTTGGTTATGGCGTTCCATGTATGCCTTGCCTGCTAGCATCTTGCACCCTGCTGTTATGTGCTGGATTGTCTCTGGGGCATCTTTACACAGCCTGCACCTGGGGTCTTGCCTGGTGTGATAGACCCCAGCCTCTATGGATCTTGTACTCAGAGCTTGTTCTTGTGCTGCCATGATTAGTGCCTCTGTGCTGTCTTTCAGTCCAGCTTTGTCCAGCCACTGGTAGGATTTCTGGATATCAGCCACCTCCTCTATCTGCCGGTGGTACATACCATGCAGGGGCCTGTCCTTCCATGATGGTTCCTCGTCTCCCTCCTCTTTCTTGGGTTTCTGCTGCCTGAGGTATTCACTGAGCACTCGGTCAGTTGGGGCCATCTTCCCAATGTATTCTTGGGTGTTCGTTGTCTCATCCTGGACTGTGGTGCTGACACTCACCAGTCCCCGGCCCCCTTCCTTCCGCTTATCGTACAGCCTCAGGGTGCTGGACTTGGGGTGAAACCCTCCATGCATGGTAAGGAGCTTTCTTGTCTTTATGTCAGTGGCTTCTATCTCCTCCTTTGGCCAGCCTATTACCCCAGCAGGGTACCTGATCACGGGCAGGGCGTAGGTGTTGATGGCCCAGATCTTGTTCTTACCATTCAGCTGACTCCTCAGGACTTGCCTGACCCTCTGCAGGTACTTGGTGGTTGCAGCCTTTCTAGCGGCCTCTTCATGGTTCCCATTTGCCTGCGGGATCCCCAGGTACTTGTAACTGTCCTCTATGTCTGCAATGTTGCCTTCTGGTAGTTCAATCCCCTCAGTTCTGACTACCTTCCCTCTCTTTGTTACCATTCGACTACACTTCTCCAGTCCAAACGACATTCCAATGTCATTGCTGTATAGCCTGGTAGTGTGGATCAGTGAATCAATGTCTCGTTCACTCTTGGCATACAGCTTGATGTCATCCATGTACAGGAGGTGGCTGACAACTGCTCCGTTCCGTAGTCGGTATCCGTAGCCAGTCTTGTTAATGATCTCACTGAGGGGGTTCAGGCCTATGCAGAACAGCAGTGGGGACAGAGCATCTCCTTGGTAGATCCCGCACTTCAATTCAATTCAATTCAATTTTATTTATATAGCGCCAAATCACAACAAAAGTCGCCTCAAGGCGCTTCATACTCAAGGCGCTTCACTTGATGGTGACTTGTGCTATGGGCTTGGAGTTGGCCTCTAGTGTTGTACGCCACATCCCCATTGAGTTCCTGATGAAGGCTCTTAGGGTCCTGTTGATCTTGTACAATTCTAAGCATTCCAGTATCCAGCTGTGGGGCATTGAGTCATAGGCCTTCTTGTAATCAATCCAGGCATTGCACAGGTTGGTCAGTCTTGCAGTCTTGGCTGACTGTTCTGTCTACCAGTAGCTGGTGTTTTGCGCCTCTGGTATTCTTGCCAATCCCTTTCTGTGCCCCACTCATGTATTGACCCATGTGCCTGTTCATCTTAGCTGATATGATGCCTGACAGGAGCTTCCATGTAGTACTGAGGCAGGTTATTGGTCGGTAGTTGGATGGGACCGGTCCCTTCTTGGGGTCCTTGGGGATCAGGACCGTTCGACCTTCGGTTAGCCATTCCGGGTGTCTCTCGTTAACTAGCGGCTGGTTCATTTGTGCTTGAAGACGCTCGTGGAGTGCAGTCAGCTTCTTCAGCCAGTAGGCGTGAACCATGTCGGGCCCTGGTGCTGTCCAGCTCTTCATACTGGAGACCCTTTCTTGGATATCTGCCACTGTGATGGTTACTGGACCCTGTTCAGGGAGGTCGCTATGGTCTGCCCTCAGATCCACTAGCCACTGAGCATTGCCATTATGGGTTGTGTCCTTCTCCCATATGCTCTTCCAGTATTGCTCCGTCTCCAGCCTTGGTGGTGCTGTTCTCTTATTGTTCCCTTGCCACTGAGAGTACACCTTTGCTGGTTCTGTGGAGAACAGCTGGTTTATTCTCCTGCCTTCTATCGCTCTGGTGTACCTCCTCAAGCGGCTGGCCAAGGCTGTGAGTCTTTGCTTGGCAGTTTCCAAGGCCTCAGGTATGGACAGTTTGCTGTATTTCTTAGGCACCTTCTTTGTCACACCTTCTACAACTCCGTTAGTTGGCTAACCTCCCTACGTGCTACTTTGATCTTGCCCTCTAGCCTCCTTCTCCATGGAGGGTACTGCCCCTTGTGGCTGTTCAACTTGTAGCCAAGCATCTCACTGATCACTGCTGCCGTATTGTACATCAGCTTGTTAGTGTCAGTAATCGTGGTTGTAGGTATCATCTGTAGTGCTGCATTAACATCATCTAGCAGACCTTCTGAGGGTACTTCACGTAATCTTGGTAACCAGCTACGGGGGATCCAGGTTTCAAGCTTGGCCATGATCCTATTTTTCAGGTCAGTTCCTCTCGCACTCAACGATCCTTCTCCTATCGCACTTGGGGCTATGTACCCAATCTCGGGTAGGGGTGATGATATCTCCCCCCTGACCTGGCATCCTGACTCCTTGCCGTAGCATTTATGTTGTACCTTGTCAATCTCTAGCTGTGATAGCAGTCCCTTCTTTCGAATGTTGGAACACTGAGCTACTAGTTGTTTCGCCGTCATTGTTGATGTTGGGTATCGAAGAATCCATAGGTCCCTCATCCTATTCGTGTAGCCCCTTCTGCCAGGGTTACTTGCGTAGTAGCATTCCAACAACGCCCTGTTTTCGTCTCTTGCCCACCGATGCCGTCTTGTTCCAGTAGCCCACTTGTCGTCAGGGTGCCCTGGTTCCTCAACACCTGACGCAGACCTTGTTGATCCGGGCGACGTCCGAGCCGGCATGCCTTCATATTTATCTGTCTCGCTCATGTCTGCGGTAGGCTCACTAAGCATAGGGGGTCTAGCCTTAGGACCCTTACTGGATACAGACACCCCAGGCAGGAATCGAACTTGCGATCCTCTGCTCCAAAGGCGTGTGTGTATATATATATATATATATATATATATATATATATATATACATATATATATATATATATATATGAATGAGCTGGCTCTTTTCAGTGAGCCAAGCCAAAAGAGACGGTTCTCTAAAAAGAGCCGGAAATCCCATCACTAGTCTTTTTTTTTTTTTTTTTGACATCAGAAACAGCAGCATGTGACATCACGTGATGGCGGAGCTTCAGTTCATCCTTTGTCATCTTTTTTTTTTTTTTTTTTTTTAAATAGGACAGGGGGAAAGAATGAAAGAAAGAGGGGGAGAGAAAGAAAGAAAACCAAAGGGGAGAAGAGACGGTGAGAAGGGGGGGAAGAGAGAAAAAACAAACAAACAAACAAACAAACAAAAAAAAACAACTCCTGGGTCACCTGTATGGAGAAAAAAAACCAAACAAACAGAGGAGACAGCAAACAACAAAGAGCAACATAATAATAGAAGAAAAAAAGCACCATCACAATAAACTAGCTAGTCATAGATATCAATAGTTACTAAATAATAGACGATATTGTTCAGCACGCAAGATAGACAGCGCACAGTGTGCTTTGAGGCAGCAGCCAAGAAAGCTTTAGTCCGCGTCTGTGAATACCCATGTGTACACCTGTGTGCATACCTGTGTGGATCAGCATGCTTGCATTCCAAAGATTTCTCCATGTAATGATCTGTTAGGGAGTGTGGGGAGCCACAGCCCCGTCCTTTATGGTATCAAGCGGGTATGGAGGAGATCAAAACTCCAGACATCCAGAGGCCCCCAGAACACAAGAGACCAAGGAAGACCCACAGAGGGGCAGCTGCGCCACTGTCCCAGTAAGAGCTAAGGAGAGTCCCAGATGAGGGCTCACTCAGCAGCCGCGGAGCAGAAGCCAGGGGGAGTTGCAGTGATGCGCCCGTGGGCTCCGCCGGCAGCCAGCTGTGCCTGAGTGACCGAGCCCCAGGCCGAGAGGCCGGGGGCACCCCACCTCCGAAATGGCCCGAGCGAGCCCCAATAAGCGGCCGCCAAGGAGTGAGCCGGTGTGTACCCGGACGCCCACCCCCAGATACAAAGAACCACCAACGCACCGACACCTGAGGGAGTCCGCCACCGGCAGGGGAAGTGGTGGTGGGTGGAGATAGGCCTCCAAACCTTGGAAGGCCCGAGATGTCCCCAGAGAGGTGGCGTCTGATACCCAACCTGACATATAGACACAGACATACAGGCACACACAGACACAAACATCCATTCCCACCCTCATGCTCTCATATGCACTTACACCACACTCAACCGACGTGGAGACAGACATAAAGAGACACTGTATACACGATCACACTCCCCAAGCGTACTCTACAAACCGGGTCTAGGTACCCCTGCCCCTGGAGGGGGGCAGGGGTACCTAGTCTTTAATAGATTTTGATATAATACTGTTCAAACATGATCTCAGATTCCAAAGTGAAAAACATAACATGCTGCAAGTGTGTTGACCAAAAATTATTTTCAAGAACATATATCTTTAAAAATAATTTAAGTATGAAGCTATAGTTTCATAGCAAATATTACATATGTCCAAAATTTTGAATGTAATTTTTTTAAACCCATCAGAAATGATTGTGCAGAAATTGTTCTGAAAATTTGATGATTTGCAGTGGTGTGAAAAATAGTTTGCCCCCTTTTGCATACATTTAATTCAATTCAATTTTGCCTCAAGGTGCTTTGAATTCTAATGTAAACACTCTACAATAATAAAAAGACAACAGCGCAAACCCCACAAATCATATGACCCCCTATGAGCTAGCAACAGGAAGAAACCTCCAGCAGAACCAGGCTCAGGAAGGGACGGTACACATTGTTTAATATGTGCATTGAAGGACATTTCGTGGTCAAAAATGACTCCAAAGTTCCTCACAGTGTCTCTGGAGACCAAGGTAATGCCATCCAGAGTAGATATCTGGTTAGACACCATATTTCCAAGATTTTTAGGCCTGAGTACAATAACCCCAGTTTCATCTGAATTTAGAAGTAAAAAATGAGAGGCCATCCATGTCATTTTGTCTTTAGGCCATTCCTTAGGTTTAACAAATTGGTGTGCGTTATCTGGCTTCATGCATAGATAAACTGCATAGCAGTGAAAATAGATGCTACGCCCTGTAATGACATTGCCTAAAATAATCATGTATAAAGTAAACAGAACTAGACCTACCACAGAACCCCGTGGAACTCCATAATCAGCCTAAGTGTATGAAGTGGAGTCTGCAAATACATGAACAAATTGGACTCTATGAGATAGATAGGATTCAAACCACTGCAACAGAATCTCTTTAATACCTCCAGCACGATCACAAATTTAAATATTAGAAAAAAATCTTACTAGTAAACACAAGTAAAATATACTAACCTTAACCCTAACCCTAAAAAGTGGATTGTAAAGAGCTGAAGCAGTATTTAAAATGTTTTCATTCACATTTGTGAATTTGCTAAGTTTTATCTAAACGCGTTCATGAGTCACACCTCACATAATGGGGCAACAGTTTGAGGCCTTCACTAAACTACACTCTCACCAAACTCTCTCACACACACAAAGGCCTTTGCTATTACTTGACTACCCTGTATTAGTAGCTGACCTGCTAGACAGATGTATGACATGTGAGATGGTAACCACCTGAGTGCCTCTTCTGTGTTTTCTTGCATATAAATTCATAATATAATATTTTGCCTGTATAACAACTATTACTTCAGTTAAAACTTCATGTTTAGAAATGAACATTGTCTGGATCTTCTTCTCTTTACTCTTATGAAATGAGAGATATATGTGTGAACTTAAAAATGTATGCATATAAAATCACTTACAAATCGAGCTTGAGTGAGAATAGAAGTTGTTTCTCACAGCAGACATGTTGAAAATAACAACTGAAGACCAAGGTTAAATTAGCAGCTTCAATTTAGTGTTTAGTCTATGGTGTACCATTTTTCTCCCTTTGTTTTCCCCTATGCCGATAAATGAGTAAGTTTAAAAAAATGATACGGTAGCATGGTGGCAGCACATGGCAGCATGGTAGTTTAGTGGTTAGCATTGTTACCTCACAGCAAGAAAGTCCTGAGTTCAGTTCTAACATCTGTGTGGAGTTTTCATGTTTTCCCTGTGTGTCCCTGTTTTAGTGTTAATTGATTCAAAATTGGAAATAGGGCAACCTTTTGCACTAATGTGAGTGTTGTCTGTCTCTGCGTGTTAGCCCTGTAACAGACTGGTGGCCTGTTCAGGGTGTGCCCTGCCCTG
Organism: Mchenga conophoros; assembly: GCF_057382185.1. NCBI lineage: Eukaryota > Metazoa > Chordata > Actinopteri > Cichliformes > Cichlidae > Mchenga > Mchenga conophoros. Next base: position 37,452,757 of record NC_140530.1, on the reverse strand, counting down.
AAGACAGCTGGGATAGGCTCCAACGCCCCATGACCCTGAATAGGATGAGAGGATGGATGGACATGGTCCATAAGAAGTGTGATGCATTTAAAATAATGGTCATCATCAATCACCAGAAAATGAGAAAACTAGTTTATGGTAGGCATTACAGTGTAAGACAAAACTATGTAATAAACATATTATCAAAATTATATTTGTAAATTGATTTAAAAGCCATAGATTGTTTTGTGATAATAATATTTATGAGAGGACAAACAATGTCAGTATTAAAGTTTTCTCTGTTATATATTCCCTGAGAAGTGACATGCTGATGAATAATGTCAGGAGCAGAGATGGGCAGTAACGCGTTACTTGTAACGCGTTACTGTAATCTGATTACTTTTTTCAAGTAACGAGTAAAGTAAGGGATTACTATTGCAAAATCGGTAATTAGATTACCGTTACTTTCCCGTAGGAACGCTGCGTTACTGCGTTACTAAAACCGTGATTTTTTTTGCGAGAATGTCTCATGACAATGACGTAAGCAAGTGCTATGTTGGTGACAGCAGCTGTGTGCAGATCAACAATGGATAATATATCGAGTGCGGGAGAGAGTATGAGCGTGCAGCGTTTAAAGTGTGGAAGTACTGACCTTACTTTGAGTTTGATTCCATAAAAAGTGACAAAAACATTAGCGTCCATCGTGCATGGGAAGAAAACTTCTTTTTACAGCGAAAAAAACCCCTAAACTTCCGAGCAAGCACCGAGTAGCTACGACGTGATGGGAAACTCACAGAGACACTCGCGCGGATTCTTCAACTGACCGCAGCACACCTGCACCAGGGTAACCCTCCGCCTACCCTGCTCCTGCTTTACAGGTGAAAATAGAGGAAAAGGACCGCTGAGTCTTTGACTTTATTTATTTTCTGCTGTGTTTTACTTGCATCTGTTTGAAAGAGTGAGTGAAAACACAAAAAATATTTTATTTTATGTGCTGGAATGTGTAGAAAATAGGTTTAAATGTTAAACTAATTTATTCAAGTCAGAGAATGTTGCATATAATTAAATGTTTTGCTTGATGCATAAAGTTAAAAGATTAAAACTAATAAAACAAGTTTTAAAAAGAGACTTTTCCATTTGATTACATTTTGTATGATGGATTATGTAGAAAAAGTAGAATTGGGCTGAAAGATCTATCACTTTATCACCTCTTCAGGTTGTAAATCGTGTTTTTAAAAAGTAACTAAGTAACTAAGTAATTAATTACTTTTGAAAATAAGTAATCAGTAAAGTAACGGGATTACTTTTTGGGGAAGTAATCAGTAATTAGTTACTGATTACTTTTTTCAAGTAACTTGACCAACACTGGTCAGGAGTGTGTCTCTGACTTCTGAATCCCAACTGGAAGCTGGTTCCACAGAAGAGGGGCCTGAAAGCTGAAGGCTCTGCCTCCCATTCTAATTTTTACCTCCGTCCACATATGTGGACATCACATTTTGGGTTATTTAGATTTAGACCAAAATCCTCAATTTTGCTCTGCAAGGGCCTGATATCCAGGACATTATACTGCTACTGTTCTATCAAAATTTTAAACAAATATCCTCAGATGTGGCTCATATTATTTCTTAAAAACAAAAATAAGGTAGAAAAAAAATAAAGCTGGTAATTCTTTGTTTATACATTTCTCCGGCTCCAATCAGCCCAAATATCAAAGAGAAATTAAAAATGCATGCCTTGGAGGTTAAAATACTCCAGGAATCACAAGAGAACCCAGCCAGCCTCGAGTTTCGTTAGCTGGGGGTTTTGTGATGTGCTTTTTTGTTTAGGGCTGTAGGGAACCAGCCCTTAGAGGGGGGGTACTGTCACGGTTCTTGTTCACGGTATTTTGAGTTTATTATGTTTTGGTTTAATTTTGCATCATGGATTGTTTTCTTGTTCTCTTGTTGTGGTTGTGATTAGTATTATTATTAGAGTTTCATGTTTCTGTTATCCATGTTTTAGGAATTGTGGTTTCATGTATAGTTCAGTTCCATGTGTCATTTTCTGTCTCTCTGTGTTGAGTCCGTGTCTCTGAGTTGTGATTCATGTTTCCTGTTTTATTGTGAAAGTCTTTGTCTTATGTTAATGTGTGCAACTTTGTTCCCTCTGTCTCGTTAGCCCTGATCTCTCCCAGCTGTGTCTCCCTCCTGTTGCCGATTCCCCCGTTGCTACCCTGTGTGTATATAAGCCCTGTGTTTTCCCATGCTCGGTGTCGCGTTGTACCATCAGATTATGCCTGTGTGTTTTTTGGTCTCAGTGTTCAGGCCTCACTTCATGTTTTGTTTTCTTGCCAGCAATAAAGCTGAGGTTTTTGAGTTGCATTCCGTCTTCCGAGTCCTGCATTTGAATCCTCATCTCCGCCTGCCCGCACACAGAGCCCTGACAAAAACCCACTGCATGTGGGGAAGAAACAAAACAAATAAGAATTTAAAAGAAAGTATAAGTTTAAGAGATTAAGACCTAAAAAACACTCAATGATGAGCAAAACTGAAAACACGTCATAGGTGAGGAATTATGAATTTAGGACCCGTTTTAAAGTCCTTTTATTGGTTTTTAAACCTCTAAATGGTCTGGCACCTGTTTATTTGTCTGACTTGTTGAAGCCCCACGTCCCCACTCGTTCCCTTCGGTCAGCTGAGCAGTTGCTGCTTTCGGCCCCAAAGTCTTGGCTGAAACTTGGAGGAGACCGAACGTTCTCTGTTGCAGCGCCGATGCTTTGGAATAACCTTCCTCTCCATATTAGACAGGCTACATCAGTGCCAGTTTTAAGTCTTTATTAAATATCATTAAATATAAATAAAACTAAAGCAATGTTTTTCGGTAATTTAAAATATAATATAGAATTAACAATTATCATTGAAGGTGTACCAATTGATAATGTGAGTGAAAACAAATTTTTGGGAGTTGTAATTGATAACAAAATTTCATGGAAACCCCACGTCAGACACATAAAAAACAAAATTTCCAGAAGCATCGCAGTTTTGAACAAAGTGAAACCATACCTTGATAAAGATGCACTTCGTACTCTGTACTGTACCCTGGTTCTTCCATATTTTATATATTGTGTGGAAGTGTGGGGAAACACATATAAAAATACAACTAATCCATTAGTCACAGTATAGAAACGAGCACTGCGTATTATTCACAAGGCTGGTTATCTAGATCATACTCACAAACTCTTTCTTCAGGCAAAGTTACTTCAATTCCAGGATCTGGTTAATTACAATACATCTATAATCTTATACAAAGCCTTTAATAAATTTCTCCCTGCAAATTTACAAACTATATTTGAAATTCGAGAAAGGGTTTATAATGTGAGAGGCTTTGGAGAATTCAAATTACCCAGAACTCGAACAACCCGTAAAGGTTTTTGTGTGTCTGTATGTGGTGTGAAACTCTGGAACAGTCTGAGTTTACAATTGAAACAATGCAAAAATATTCATAGATTTTAATTTCTCTACAAACAGTTGGTCTGGTCACAGTATACTCAATGATGGTTTTAGTGTGCTCTGTAATGTCTGTTCTCTTACCATTGCTGGTATGGATTCCAAAAAAAAAGAAAGTGTGTGCGTATGTATGTACATGTACATGTATATGTATGTGTGTTTGTCACTATGTAATTAGTATTGCTTGTTACCTGTGGTAACGCAATTTATAATTAATATATATTCTGTATTCAGTTATGAAGGTTCTATTTGTTGTTGCGAGCTGCCGTTGAGATGCTTGCATGTGCCCGGGGCTGTTGATGGTTTATTTGGTTGCAACGATGAGCGTAGCTGCGGGAAGCTTATTGTTTTTTGTTGATGAGTGAGTATAGGGGTGGGATTTAATAAGTTTTCTTCGTCCCACTCCTTGTCAGGTAATTTTTGTTTTTTGTTTTGTGCACTTTATGTTCAATATATGTATTTTTGTTGTGCCTGAAATGAACAAATAAATGAATGAATGAATGAATGAATGAATGAATGAATGAATTTGAAACGCGTAACATTTTCTCTGAATACGGAACAATTCCATTTTTTACCGGACGTTTGGCAACTCTACTAACTAACCTTATGAATAAAACAGAGTTCACTATCAGTGACATCATAGCACCCAGCTGTATAGAAACTCCGTCATGCTAGCTAGTACGCAGTACGAGTTATTGTAACTGACTGTAAAAAGTCAGCACAGCGAAAATAAACTCCACCTAAACTTGGTTTATATCTGACCCAGATAGACTGCAGGTCATAACTTCTTACATTTCGGGCAGTATGTTCAAAGCTTGTCCACTCTGCGCTGTGATATTTTACACCACTACATCTGACACTTCCTTACATCACTGAGCTTAGCGATGTAAGGCACTAATGTAGCTGCTAGGAAACTTGTTCTTGAGCTAATCTGAAGACTACACGAAGTTTGGAAGTCTGTAGCGATTGACTGCAGAAAGTTGGTGACCTCTGTACTACGGCCTACCACTTCATGACTTATTTGCTGTTGTTTCACATGACTTCCACTTTTAACACTACTAATAGTCGATTATGAAGTATTTCATAGCGAGAAAATTTCATGACTGGATTAAATGAATGACTGGATTAAATGAATGACTGGGTTAAATGCGTTAAAGATTTTAATCACACTAATCATAATGGCGTGTTAACACATTCTTGAAAGGGCCCCTTAGTTCCAGTGAAAGGAACCTTTCATGGTTCAGCATACCAAGACGTTTGGACAATTTACTGCTCCCAGCTTTGTGGGAACAGTTTGAAGATTTAAAAGTTTGAAGGTGGAACAGTTTGAATACATCTTTTTGTTCCAACATGACTGCAGACCAGTGTACAAAGCAAGCTCCATGAGGACATATAAGAGGGAGTTTGGCCCTGACCTGACCGAGTCTTGACCTCAACCTAAAGAACACCTTTGGGATGAATTAGAGCAGTCACCGCTCCAATTCTTCTCATCCAACATCTGTGTCTGACCTCACAAATGCACTTCTGGAAGAAAGATCTAAAATTCCCATAAACACTCCTAAACCTGTGGAAAGCCTTCCCAGTAGTGTTGAGGATGTTTTGCTGCAAAGGGTGGGCTGACATCATGTTAAACTCTGTGGATTAGGAATGGGATGTCACTCAAGCTCATATGCATGTGACAAGTGCAGACAAGGGAATACATTTGGCAACATAGTTTAAGTCAAAGGAGGCATTTGGTACTTTGCTGTGTGGTTATGTCTGTTGGTGTTAAGGTTAGGCTAATTTGCTCTTGATTTTTTTTTTTGTTTCTTTTTCTTTTGCCCCATTTTGAGAATTTTCCATTGATGCTTTATAATACATTCTATTTAAGTATTTGTTCTATGTAAATAATTCAGATCTTTTGTAATGTCTTTTAAAGAGTTCAGTGACTGAGTGAGTGCTTATGAAGGCTATAAGGGCTCTGAAACTGAAGCCAAATTGACACCTTCCCATATCACACATTTCTCCCACCAGGATAAAAAGTACAAAGAGGAAATGTTTTTAACTGTCAATAAATGAAAATGTCTTTTTGTTTTGTTGTTTTTTTCATGTTAGATATATTTTTTAAATGTAATAACACCCAGAGGGATATAACAGGGGTTGGTATTAGTTTACAGAACAGAAATGTTTTTAAAAAAAAGATGCCAAAGTTTAACCAATGAGGAGAAACAGTATCAGTGACATCATTTCTAACCTTTAACAGGAGTCATGCATCAAACTCCTTAATATAAAGACAAATTATTTCCACATCAGTTTCCTAACTGGTCAAAGTGGAGACTGAAGTGGTCTGTCTAAGGTAGGAAAGTTTTTTGTCTTTGTCGCTGCTATCAGTTCATTATAGTGCAGTATTTAGGATTCTTTAATGCATAAAGCTTGAGCAAAGCAGCTTATTTGTGTGAAGGTTGTGTGACCCCTTCTATGTACTCGGAGCTTTAGTTCTTTCCAGAGTTTCAGTTGGAGACTGGCTGGGCCACTCTACAACTTTTATTTTCTTTCTCTGAAACAATTGAGCGTTTCCTAGCTGTGTATTTAGGATCATTGTTTTGCTTCAAGTAAAATGATTGTTGTTTTTTACATCACTGCATCCAACACTTCGCATTGCACTTGAAGGTGTAAGGTTTGGATGCAGTTGCTCAGTCATGGAAACCCACTGCATGAAGCTCTCTACACACTGTTTTTGAGCTAATCTGAATGCCACATGAGGTCTGTAGTAGCCGACTGTGCAGAAGGTTAGTGACCTTTGTTCACTCAGCATCGCTCACTAAGCACCTCAGCATCCCCGGATGCCTCTCTGTAATTTTACATGACTTTGTGGCTGAGTTGCTGTTATTCCCAGTCACTTCCACTTTGTTATAACACCACTAACAGTTGATTGTGGAATATTTAGTACTGAGGAAATTTCACCAATGGGTTTGTTGCACAGGTGGCATCTTATCATGGTACCAAGCTGGAATTTACTGAGCTCCTGAAAGCAACCCATTGATTTACAAATGTTGGTAGAAGCAGACGGCATGCCTAGATGCTTGATTTTATACACCTGTGGCCATGGATCATCTGAATTCAATTATTTGGATGGCTGAATGAATAATTTAGGCAATAAAGTGTGTGTGACTTACTTTTACTCTTTTGTAAGGATCCCGAAAAAGCATCTCTATGAATTCCTCATCTTATGCCCTCAATGCGTCGAGCAGTCTGAACTATCGCGATTCGCCAAGTGCAGCCGTGGCCAAAAATGTCATCGTTCTGGCTCTCGGCTTTACCATCAACTATATTAACGGTACACTGATACACACCTTCAGAAAACACCAGGTCAGTATTTATTGTTATTGTTGTTTTTATTTAATTATCATTATTGGAAAAATATACCTAAATATTGCTAACACAAGAAATATATATGTATTAAAGTAATAAAAGTGAGATGAGGTGTTTCATGTCTTTCAGATATTTTATTTGAATCCTCGTTACATCCTGTTCATCCACCTGGTGGTGAATGACATGATCCAGCTCACTTCTTCAATTAGTCTATTTGTTTTCACTTATATCTTTTATCAAATTAATGTTGCATTCTGTTGCTTCCTTATCACTTTGGCTATCTTCACCACCTTCAATACTCCAATAAATTTAGCTCTCATGGCACTAGAGTGCTACATTGCTATTTGTTTACCACTGCAACACGCTGAGTACTGCACCACTAAAAGAACATACGTGGCTATAGGTTGGATCTGGGCCATGAGTGCAGTCTCAGCTTTGTCCGACATCGTTATTATTCTGGCAACAGAGCCAGTGGAGTTATTTTATTCCACAATACAATGTGAGAGAGATAACTTATTCCGGCATCCAATCATTGTAAAAAAGAAAGAGGTTTCATATTTAATTTTCCTAATTGGTGTTTTGCTCACCTTCATGTACACATACTTCAGGATATTTTTTGCTGCTAACAAAGCTAAATCAGCCAAGCGAGAGTCGAAGAAGGCGAGAAACACAATCCTGCTCCATGGCTTTCAGCTTCTGTTGTCTATGCTAACCTATATAGCAACTGCATTAATGCAGGCTCTGGTGCGCTGGTTCCCTAAACAGTATCTAATAGTTGTTTTTATTTCCTATATCATAATCTACATTGTCCCCAGGTTTGTTAGCCCTATTGTGTATGGGTTACGAGACAAGACATTTAAACAGTATTTGAAAAAGTATCTGTTGTGTACCATGAAAATGGGTAACGAGACCGATTTTAGACTATAACATTCTTGATCTAGCAGAGGGCAGCTAGGTGTATTGGTAAAAAACATTAATTAATCATCAGGTTAACTGGATTTCATCCTCTGGACATGCACTGGGTGCACATTGTGTTCCAGAAAAACCCCCAAATATTAGTTGATATGTTGGCTTTTTAAATGCTCAGACATAGGTATCACCATCAGTCTTGAAAATCACACATTACCCTTGCTCTTGTTAGTAGCGTTGTATAGAATCTGAATTAAGTTTAAAAAAAAAAACAATTTTAAAAAAGCAACAAAAAAAAGAAAGAAAAAAAAAACGTTACTGTTACCAGTGATAATTTACTGTTTTAACTCTTTGGCAAATATTTGTCCACTTTAAAAAAAAAAAAGAGCATCCTCCTTCAATTCTAAGGTTTTATGTATCAAAACATGATATGTAAGTAACAGGCGATACTAAAACTAATGCTGATGTCAGCAGTGGTAATATGGAAATCCCCCAAAATCTCATCTGCATTGTTTTTGTTCTTCTTTGTGTTGATGTCAGCATTATCTATATTGTAGTTTATAATGTAGTATAGTTTAGTGTCATTATGAATCACATAATGGTGTATTAAATTTTTTTTTTAAAAAGCTCAAAGAAAGAAAGTTCCTTTGTCTCACAATGCCTAATATACTACTTTAAAGTTTGGAGATGATCCAGTGGAAACTAGTGTTTTCCTAATTGTGTGACTGTGTGATGTTTGATCTCTGACCTTGAAGCAGATACTAAAAGGTGTATTTTATATCTTTACCCATTTGATTGGAGCATAACTGGCTTAAATCTTTGGTTTCTATAAGCTTTAAATACTTAAATTCATGCAGTGTGTGATTTTGCAAAACCTTATACAGACATTGAGAATTTGTAGGGCGTTGTATTGGAAAAATATAATGTGTGATGAACATCTCTCTTCATTTCCTTTCATATGATGTAGCACTTGATTACATACTCCCTCCCTTTTGGGGAAAGAGTAATCTGGCCTTTAGCAGGTCTTTAAAATAAGCAAATGCAATCTGACATGAAAACAGCGTGACATGTTGTCGTTAGTTGTTTTTTTATTATGCCAATATGCAGAAGCAGTGTGTAAAAAAACATAAATACATGCTTACTGATGTATTATTGTAGGTTCTTTACTTTACAGCATAAAATGCCTTGATGCAATTTTGGTTGTCTTTTGCAACTATGTAAATAACATTTTCTTGAATTGACAAAATGCTGCTAAATATATTTATTTATATAAAAACAGACAAAGCAACGACACCTCGAGCTGCTTTTTATTACAAGATTGCAACCCTACAATAAAACAGAGAAAAATCACCAACAAATAGATGGCAGCCTGTTAGCAACCACCTGGTGACACTGGGAAGGAAGAACTCCCTTTAAACAAAACCTCCAGCAGACTCAGGGAGGGGCAGCCATCTACTAAGACCAGTAGATGGCTGACATCTACTGGTGGCAGGAGGAGCAGGAGACAGGACCAAAAAAACACTGGAAAAGAGACAAAAATTAACAAAGAATGATTAAATACACAGTGGTATAAAAACAAACCATGAATTGCAGCTGGCTCCTAGCCTTTGCATCCTGACCCTCCCCCACATCACTCAAACAGCTGCTGCGCGGTGACCTGCCCCTCCTTTTTAATTACCCTATAGTGATTACGGTTCTCAGTACATCACTATAGAAATAGGGCCTGCAGGAGCAGGTGTGTTAGCCAGAGATTTGTGGTTGGGGCTATTGTCTGCCTCTCAATTTTATCTGCACTTTATAGGCCTTTTCCACTTGTACCTGCTTATTTTAGCTCGGCTTGACTACGTTTTTAGTGCTTTCCATTAGGTGATAGTTCCTGGTACCAGGTAATTACTCCGTCAGGGTTCCAAGAAAAATGTGATGTCAACCGACTGTATGCCACCAATCGGCTAGTGGTGGCACTCAATGAGTCATGACGGTGTCTCCTTCACAAAAATCCAAACCGCTATTTTTAAAACCATTGGTGCAGCCATTAAGGGAAATGTCTGCACAGAAAACAACATGCCATACACCGAGCAGCAGGTTTACCATCACCTCGACATCCTCCTTTGTTGTGGCATTTGTTTTGCGTACAAATGATGTCACAGACTTTCAGCCACATTGCTATAACAACACCACTCATATTAAGTGGTACACGATTGTAATAGATGAGTTGAGTCACTTTGAGTGAAGCCAAATATGTACTAGTGGAAGAGAGCTAAAGACACAGAGTTTGGAGGGGGGAGGTTTGGATGATCAGCAGTCACATGCTCATGGTATCTGTCTCTAAATTAAATAGCACTGTAGTTTACACACACACACTCATGCTTTAAAACTCATATACACAGACACAACACATGCGCCAACATATCATGTCAAACGCTGACAACAGCGTGGAGTCTAAGACCCAAGCTGACATATAGACACAGATGAACAGGCGCACGCAGACACAAACATGCATTCCCACCCCCATATACACAAACAAATACTTGACACTCACCCGATGTGGAGACAGACACAAATAGACACTGTACACACATTCACATTCCCCAAACATACTCATTTTGCTCTGGCAGGAAGCATTTTTCTTCCTGCCAGAGAGCAGCACGGCTCCTACCGATAACCCTCAGTGTCTATATGCATTTAAAATTGAGGATAGGGCACCAGCGTCAGAGGTGGGTTTGAATACACAGACCATCCTCTGGACGCTGTATAACGTGCCCACCCCCACGTCCCTACATGTATGTGTTATGAGAGTGTGAGTAATGTGGATGTCTAGGTTGCAGAATAAAATTTAGGCACAGGCAGCCAGAAGGGGACAGAGGGGGAGTGCCTCCCCTGCACCCTGGTGACACACCTGCAGGTGACACACCTGCTTGGGGTGCAGGTGTGTGTGTGGGTGTGGTGGAGCGGGAAGAAGGAGGCAGCTGAGGATGGGGAGGGAAGAAAGGGGCCAGCTCCTGGGGCCAGCTCCCCCGCTGACCCCAGGAGGTATCCCAACACTCTGGAACCCACCAGGGCAATGTGGCCTAGGCCCATCCAGACCGGGGCCCACAGCAGCAGCACCACCCCGCCCCACAGAGTCCGGGGCAGCCCACCTGACCCCACCACAGAGAAAACTGCACCCACCTCATCGTCCAATCTTCTCCCAGACTGCACAAGACAATAGACACCCAATTTGAGTCATTCTCCACCTCTCCAATATCTCTCCCCTAAAGATATTGGAGTGAGCTCCTGTAGAGAGGAGACCTCCTGCAAAGATGTGCTTGGACTTCTGAGTTGTGAACACTCAAATCAGTCCATGCATGATTGCATGGCTCCGCCCATCAAAAAGCCACCACGGACCCTCCAGCGACGACAAAGGCTGGGGCGGTCCCACGGACCCTCCCCCCAGCGAAGGCGGATGAAGGCAGACGAAGCTGATGGAGGCTGGAGCGGCCCCACCGACCCTCCAGCAGACGACGAAGGCTGGAGCGGTCCCTCGGACCCTCCAGCGAAGGCGGATGAAGGCTGGAGCGGTCCCACGGACCCTCCAGCAGACGACAAAGGCTGGGGCGGTCCCCGGACCCCCCAGCGAAGGCAATCCCGGACGAGCCCCCATATGTTACACCCCGGCCTAGGCAACCGGCGTGCAACGCAGGAAAATAAAAATAAGGGGAAAAAAATAAAAACTACTACGGTTCACCACAAAAAAAAAATCCCAAAATGAAAGTATCGACAACTATTTACATTAAAGAAAAATAGGACATTTATTTACAGCAAAACACCAAACTATTTACAACGGGGGGAAGATCACGACCCTGACACACTGAAACACAGGGTTTAAATACCTAGAAGGAGCAATCAGGAAATGGACAACAAGAGGGAAACACAGCTGGGGCAACGCTGAACTGACGAGACAGGGAAACGTAAACTGAACACACTAAGATAACACAGACTTTCAAAGTAAAACAGGAAACACATAACAGTCACGCCAAAACAAACGCCTAAAACAATACACTGCCAACGCCGAACCGTAACAGCATGTTCTAAAGAAAATCTAACTATGTTTTGTCATACTGATGTAAAAGACAAAAAATAATGGGTATTAAGGCCCTTAATGAGCAGGCCTTTTGAATGGAGTCCTTTAATGCATGCACATGGCCTAGGGCCCTGATACACATATAATACAGAGAGATGTTTCAGATGTTTCTGGAGAGCTGGGGTTAGTGGATGTTGTAGCCTAAATGCTGACAATATCCTCTGACTTTTCAAACTTTAAACAAAGACACTAGAGCATGTGTTGGTGTCATGTCAACCTAAGGAGATGGACCATAAGACAAAGCATGATATTGACACATTTGCAGAGATTCTTGTCTCTTCTCTGTGAGCTAGCAAAAGTGCCTAATACACACGTGCATGCACTAATGGGTACGAGCACTCCTACTACTCACAAACATTTAGGCACTGTCTCCCTCTCTCACACATACAGTATAGACACACCTGACGTCATTTGCATATAACCACTATTATAAATTATCAATCACTGGCAAGTGCTACAAGACAGAAGTCAACCATAACCAGGTGAGCACCTATTCTTTGGTGGGTGGGGTTGTTTATAAAAACAATTTATATATTCTTTGAGATTTGTATTGTATTGAATCATTTAGTGTAGTATATTTTATTTTATGTGATCAGCTATATAATAACTCTGATTGTAACACAACCAGGCGCAATTATCAACTATGATTTAAGTTACTGCTTTGAATGAGAATGCTACTATTATCCAGCTCGTTGTGACTAAGTTAATGTTATAGGTCAAACATGTGGAGTTTTTTCTTTAATGAAAATGTCTTATTGCAGTTCACACTTAACTAAAGCAGAGTTTAGTGCAGAAAAGCATAGTTTGTTGTAAACTGGAGCAGAAAGGTTTTTGAACTTTATAAAATTGATGAGAATAAATAATTTATGGTGGATTACATTGCAGAAAATGCATTTTCTGAAATGTAAATTATTTGCTTAAGCAAAATGAATAATTTTTCATGCTTGGATATGGTGTTTTATGGTTGGTGTAATAGTGTTGCAGAATATTTAAGATTTCTAAGATTATTATTAATCAGATAAGGAATGCTCATAGATATCAACACTTTGCCGTGTTTTTAAAGTTAACACCTTCTGTGTTACAACCTGCCATAACAATCAATGATGTCTACAGGTTTTTTGGCCAACTCAAGAACCTTTCAAATGCTGCCATGAATTTGACAACAGTTATGTATCGGGACCCGTTAAACATAGCTATTGTCAAGAATGTGATAACTGTGGTCCTCAGTATCGCCATCATCTATGTCAACGGCACCTTGCTGCACACATTCAAAAAACATGAGGTCTGTATCCTGCTCATAAATTTTGCATCTATTTATTACATCCATTTAGAACTACATACTAGACGACAGAATGTGATATATTCTGCACGGTGAACATTCCATCGTGCAAAGAGACGTTGGAGTGACGTCTTTTAAGTGATATTTTTGGACGTCCAAGTTTGGTCACTGGAGCAGTTGTTTTTTTATCCACCGTTCAATGTTTAGTGGAATAATTCACCTTTCATCTTCTAAATCCTGTCCTTCTCTTCAGGTTTTCAACACAAATCCTCGTTACATCCTGTACATTCATCTGGTAATCAATGATATCCTCCTGCTCATCATGTTCACCCTCTTTCAAGTTCTCAGTTACACCATTTTCACTCTTCATGTGCCCTTCTGTATTATTTTGCTAGTGATTGCCATCATTTCCAGCCTTAACACTCCAATGACCCTCGCTGTGATGGCAGTAGAGTGTTATGTTGCCATATGCTTCCCTCTCCAGCACTCACAGATCTGTACAGTCAAAAATGTAACCGTTGTGATCACAGTGATATGGGTGCTAAGTTCACTTACAATTCTGCCAGATTTATTCACCATCTTGGCCACAGAATCCAGAGATTTCTTTCATTCAAGAGTCTTCTGCCTTTGGAAAACAACTTTCAGACCTCCTGAGCTAGAAAAGAAGAGAGATATATCCAACATTGTATTTCTGGTTATTGTTTGGCTCACCCTTGTCTACACATATTTCAGAATTCTTTTCGCTGCACAGGCAGCTGCTACAAACGCCAGGAAAGCAAGAAACACTGTACTGCTGCACGGCTTCCAGCTGCTGCTGTGCATGCTCAACTACGTGTATGATTTGCTGCTGAATGGTTTGACATCCTTGTTTCCAAAAGGAGTACTGACTATCCGCTACACAGTCTCAATACTAATACATGTTTTGCCTCGAATCATCAGTCCAGTTGTTTATGGGATACGAGATAAGATGTTCAGAAAGTACCTGAAAAAATACTTGTTTCATACAAAAAATGCTAATGCTTTTGTACACAGGTAACCCAGACAAGACAGACATTGTTGACGTTACACATTTATCAATTTCTCTTAATTTTATTACCATTTTCTTTTAGATACAGGCTAAGTAGAAGTAATGGGAGTAGTGAAATTCACTTTATGTTTCTCATATCATATTAACTTACAATTTTTTTGATCTTTCTAAACTCTCATTCACAGTGAAACAGTGTTCTGTTAGTCTCTGCATTTTGAAGCTGTAGGCAGAAATACTGTAACTTCCTGTTTGTATCACAAAGGAGAAAACTGCAGTAACCTAACCTACAGCAAATAAAAACATATTTTCATGAGTTTTCAGAATTTGGTGTTATTGGATTCATTTTTGGTGCTCAGTGTTTAGTGTAATATGTTCCAAAGTAAGATGCTACTTCATTGACAGTCCATTTTTCCATAAAGCATTACTGTGCTAAATTGAAAAATGGTATAACAGTTTTGTTGTTACTTATGTAAGACAGGTTCTCCAATTATGTGCATGATGGGAAAATAATCACATGAGTCTTTTTCCTGCAAACATTTTGCTACCATTGGCTCACTAATGGATTTTATGTGGTGGTTTATGTGGAGGGAAATTTTGAAATTGCAGAGCAGGATACTTTATATAGTACTGTTAATTAGTAATTATTGCTTTTGGCTTCCTGTAAGCTACATTAGTGCTTGAACTTGCAGTGATGAAGTGAATGAAGAACACCACTGAACTGATCTGAATGGACTGGCTCATTGTCAGTGATCTGATCCAGCTTTTCAGTTTTCACTTGTGTTATTTGGTATCATACTTGAATTTTTCGTGACATGGGGTATTCGTAAGTCGGGGTTTCACTGTATTTAAGAATATTTTATGTTTTTTTATTTATGTGTGCTCAAATGGAATAATATGGTAATAATAATACATTTGTCTTAAATTATGGATGCTGTGTCGGTCGCGAACGAAGTGGCTCTTAGAGCCGGATCTTTGAAGTGAACGACACGAGCCGGCTCCTTATCGCCAGCCGTGGGTTTTTTTTTTTCTTTCTCTCACCCTCTCTCTCTCTCTCACTCTTTTTTTTCCGCTTCACTCAGCACATGAGCCTTGTGCTTTGTGCTGGGAAGAGGGGGGAGGGGCGGAATTTACACTCGCAGTAGCACAGGAACAGAGCAGGCGAGAGAGAGAGAGAGAGAGCCAGGGACAACAATGTCACATTAGAAAGGTATAGTAAATACAGTTGTGGATGTTAAAGGATTCACAAAGTTTATTCATGCAGGCCCATATGACAGAGAATGTGCATCTTCTTTTTGTTTTCATATTTTCATTTATATGTAATTGTGTTGTGGTTTGCAGTGTTTTGTGTTGTTTTACTTAAAATTTGTTTAAAAGGAAAAAGCTGAAAATTTAAATAGCTAAAAGTTGAACTGCGAATAGTTGGTTTTTGTAATATATGATTTATTTATTACATTTTATGTGGAGAGAATAAATAAAAAGTAGATTTACGGTGGCCCCTACAGACAAAACACATACAAACTCCAAAACATGTAAAAACTCCAAAACATGTAAAAACTCCAAAACATGTAAAAACTCCAAAACACGTACAAAGCACAACAGAAGTGCTCCAGGATGCAGGCGAAGTGTTGAGCTTTTGTTACCTAGTGGCTACCCAAGCCAGCAAGTACCAACGACCGGATTTGGTGTGTGGTAGTAACAGGCAAATGAACATTTTTTTTTAAATCATTTGAATATATATGAGTGGTATACATACATATGTATATATATATATATACATATATATATATATATACATATATATGAGCTGGCTCTTTTTAGTGAGCCGAGCCGAAAGAGCCGGTTCTCTAAAAAGAGCTGGAAATCCCATCACTATAGTCTTTAATAGATTTTGATATAATACTGTTCAAACATGATCTCAGATTCCAAAGTGAAAAACATAACATGCTGCAAGTGTGTTGACCAAAAATTATTTTCAAGAACATATATCTTTAAAAATAATTTAAGTATGAAGCTATAGTTTCATAGCAAATATTACATATGTCCAAAATTTTGAATGTAATTTTTTTAAACCCATCAGAAATGATTGTGCAGAAATTGTTCTGAAAATTTGATGATTTGAAATGGAATGACCCTTATGTTAACTGATAATTGCAGTGGTGTGAAAAATAGTTTGCCCCCTTTTGCGTACATTTAATTCAATTCAATTTTGCCTCAAGGTGCTTTGAATTCTAATGTAAACACTCTACAATAATAAAAAGACAACAGAGCAAACCCCACAAATCATATGACCCCCTATGAGCTAGCAACAGGAAGAAACCTCCAGCAGAACCAGGCTCAGGAAGGGACGGTACACATTGTTTAATATGTGCATTGAAGGACATTTCGTGGTCAAAAATGACTCCAAAGTTCCTCACAGTATCTCTGGAGACCAAGGTAATGCCATCCAGAGTAGATATCTGGTTAGACACCATATTTCCAAGATTTTTAGGCCTGAGTACAATAACCCCAGTTTCATCTGAAATTAGAAGTAAAAAATGAGAGGCCATCCATGTCATTTTGTCTTTAGGCCATTCCTTAGGTTTAACAAATTGGTGTGCATTATCTGGCTTCATGCATAGATAAACTGCATAGCAGTGAAATAGATGCTACGCCCTGTAATGACATTGCCTAAAATAATCATGTATAAAGTAAACAGAACTAGACCTACCACAGAACCCTGTGGAACTCCATAATCAACCTAAGTGTATGAAGTGGAGTCTGCAAATACATGAACAAATTGGACTCTATGAGATAGACAGGATTCAAACCACTGCAACAGAATCTCTTTAATACCTCCAGCACGATCACAAATTTAAATATTAGAAAAAAATCTTACTAGTAAACACAAGTAAAATATGCTAACCTTTAACCCTAACGCTAAAAAGTGGATTGTAAAGAGCTGAAGCAGTATTTAAAATGTTTTCATTCACATTTGTGAATTTGTTAAGTTGCTATGTTTTATCTAAACGCGTTCATGAGTCACACCTCACATAATGGGGCAACAGTTTGAGGCCTTCACTAAACTACACTCTCACCAAACTTTCTCACACACACAAAGGCCTTTGCTATTACTTGACTACTCTGTATTAGTAGCTGACCTACTAGACAGATGTATGACATGTGAGACGGTAACCACGTGAGTGCCTCTTCTGTGTTTTCTTGCATATAAATTCATAATATAATATTTTGTCTGTATATCAACTATTACTTCAGTTATAACTTCATGTTTAGAAATAAACATTGTCTGGATCTTCTTCTATTTACTCTTATGAAATGAGAGTTATATGTGTGAACTTAAAAATATATGCATATAAAATCACTTACAAATCGAGCTTGAGCGAGAATAGAAGATGTTTCTCACAGCAAATTCAAATTCAAATTCAAATTTTTATTTGTCACGTACACAGTCATACACAGTACGATATGTAGTGAAATGCTTGGACAACTGCTCGTGACCTAAAGAAAACAAAAAAGGAAAAGGCTATGAATAAGATAGGAAATAAATATGAAAAATTAAAAAGGGTAAATTTAACTAGGAAGGAATAAAATATAAATTAAGGTTAAAAATGAAATAACTGTACAACACACTGGGAAAGAATAAGATAAAATATATAAATTAAATTGAAAATAAAATAACTGTACAACAAAATACACAATATAGAACTATATAAGAATGTATGAACAAAATACACAAGAAGTATAAATAAATATATACACAATAACAGCAGCATATACACAATAACAGCAGCAGTGATTTAAGTAATGAAGTGAAAACAATGTCCAGAAAGTCCAGTGTGTGTGTAAGAACCATATGTGTGGGTCAGTACTGTGTGGTGGTGTGATTGAGAGACCGTATCGCCTGCGGGAAGAAGCTCCTCCTCAGTCTCTCTGTGTTGGTCTTCAGGGAGTGGAATCGCTTTCCTGACCTCAGCAGAGAGAACAGTCTGTTGTTGGGATGGCTGAGGTCCTTCACGATCTTCCTGGCCTTGGTCCAGCACCGCCTGCTGTAGATTGAGTGCAGGTCAGGGAGCTCGGAGCGGATGGTGCGCTCAGCTGACCGCACAACCCTCTGTAGAGCTCGTCTGTCCTGCATGGTGCTGTTCCCGAACCAGGTTAAGATGTTTCCCGTCAGGATGCTCTCTATGGTGCACGAGTAAAAGTTCCTGAGCACCTTGGAGGGCAGTTGGAAGTCTCTCAAGCGTCTGAGGTGGTAGAGACGCTGACGGGCCTTTTTCACCACGGAGTTGATGTGACAGGACCATGACAGGTCCTGCGTGATGTGAACTCCGAGGTATTTGAAGCTGTCCACTCTCTCCACTGGGCACTCGTTGATGACGGGGGTCTGGTAGTTCCTCTCCTGCTTAGTGCTGAAGTCCACTATCAGCTCCTTTGTCTTACTGACGTTTAGAAGGAGGTTGTTCCTCTGGCACCAGTTCTCCAGATTCCTAATCTCCTTCAGGTAGGCCGTCTCGTTGTTATCAGAGATCAGGCCCACCACGACGGTGTCGTCAGCAAACTTGATGATGGTGGTGGAGCTGGTAGTGGCCACACAGTCATATGTGTACAAAGAGTACAGCAGGGGGCTCAGAACACACCCCTGGGGGGCTCCAGTGCTGAGAGTGGTGGAGGCTGAGACATGTCCGCCCATCCTTACTGCCTGTGGTCTGCCAGTTAGGAAGTTGGAGATCCACTGACACATAGATGAGCTGAGTCCCAGAAGCTCCAGCTTGGTGGTGAGTGTGGAGGGAATTATGGTGTTAAATGCAGAGCTGTAGTCTATGAAGAGCATTTTAACATAATTCCCCCTTCTAATGTCCAAGTGAGTGAGTGATGTGTGGAGGAGATGAGAGATGGCATCGTCTGTGGAACGATTTGGACGGTAAGCGAACTGTAGTGGGTCCAGTGTGTCTGGTAGTGAAGAAATGATGAAGTCTCTGACCAGGTGTTCAAAACACTTCATCACTACTGAGGTGAGGGCTACAGGGCGATAGCAGACATGTTGAAAATAACAACTGAAGACCAAGGTTAAATTAGCAGCTTCAATTTAGTGTTTAGTCTATGGTGTACCATTTTTCTCCCTTTGTTTTCCCCTATGCCGATAAATGAGTAAGTTTAAAAAAATGATATGGTGGCAGCACATGGCAGCATGGTAGTTTAGTGGTTAGCATTGTTACCTCACAGCAAGAAAGTCCTGAGTTCAGTTCTAACATCTGTGTGGAGTTTTCATGTTTTCCCTGTGTGTCCCTGTTTTAGTGTTAATTGATTCGAAATTGGAAATAGGGCAACCTTTTGCACTAATGTGAGTGTTGTCTGTCTCTGCGTGTTAGTCCTGTAACAGACTGGTGGCCTGTTCAGGGTGTGCCCTGCCCTGAAGACAGCTGGGATAGGCTCCAACGCCCCATGACCCTGAATAGGATGAGAGGATGGATGGACATGGTCCATAAGAAGTGTGATGCATTTAAAATAATGGTCATCATCAATCACCAGAAAATGAGAAAACTAGTTTATGGTAGGCATTACAATGTAAGACAAAACTATGTAATAAACATATTATCAAAATTATATTTGTAAATTGATTTAAAAGCCATAGATTGTTTTGTGATAATAATATTTATGAGAGGACAAACAATGTCAGTATTAAAGTTTTCTCTGTTATATATTCCCTGAGAAGTGACATGCTGATGAATAACGTCAGGAGTGGGTCTCTGTCTACTGAATCCCAACTGGAAGCTGGTTCCACAGAAGAGGGGCCTGAAAGCTGAAGGCTCTGCCTCCCATTCTACTTTTTACCTCCGTCCACATATGTGGACATCACATTTTGGGTTATTTAGACCAAAATACTCAATTTTGCTCTGCAAGGGCCTGATATACAGGACATTATACTGCTACTGTTCTATCAAAATTTTAAACGAATATCCTCAGATGTGGCTCAGATTTTTTCTTAAAAACAAAAATAAGGTAAAAAAAAAAATAAAGCTGGTAATTCTTTGTTTTTACATTTCTCCGGCCCCAATCAGCCCAAATATCAAAGAGAAATTAAAAATGCATGCTGTGGAGGTTAAAATACTCCAGGAACCACAAGTAAACCAGCAACCACCATGGTGTTGTTGAAAGTTTGTCTCTCATGCCATGAAAACGATTGAAAGTTCAGGTTCGCTTTCATTATACCCTCCTTAGGTCATCAGTCACAACTGAAAAAAAAGTATCTGGCAAAAGAAGTGGATTGTAAAGAGCTGTAGTAGAATTTTATTTAAGATTTCATTCATCTAAATTGGTTTGTTCAGTACTGCGTGTAAGCATCAGGACTTATGAAACGTAATGAGCTAAGGCACACGCACTCTGAAGGCTCTCATGAAACCACGTGCACATGCACACACACAACCAGACCCCTTCACTATTACCTGACTAATACCAGTACTCTATATTAGAAGTGACAATCTACCTGACTTACCAGACCTGTGTGGTATGAGATCATAACCAGGTGAGTGCCTGTTCTTAAATTGTTTGTGTGTAAAGAGATAAAACGATATCACATAATAACGATCTTTTTCATCATTGTGTTCACTTGATGTTTTTTTAAATGTTATCAAGTGTTACAGTATAAATAATATGTGTGCCTTACGAACCGTTGTTTTACTGTTTGCTGTTTTTCTTTCCTTGGCAACAGATTGGTAGGTTAAAAAATGACATTGTGCATAAAAATTAAACATATAACAGAAGGATCATCATCATTACCATTATGATTGGGCTTACAAGAAAAAAAAAGCATATAATGAATACATATATGTATATTTATTTACTCTTCTGGCTTCTATTTGCTATTTTTCTTATTGAGAATAATGTTTCCAAGATAAACAGCCTTCAGTATTGAAGCTTTCCTATATTAATGTTTTATGTTATATGAACCTGAAATGCTGATGAATAAAGTGTCCAGTTTTTAGAAAACTTTTCAGACGTCTCAAGAACCGTTCAAATGCTGGTATGAATTCGACAACAGCGGTGTATCAGGACTCCTTAAGCACAGCCATCATCAAGAATCTGATTACCGTGGGTCTCTCTGTCTCCATCATCTACATCAACAGCAGCTTGGTGCACACATTCAAAAAACATGAGGTCTGTATTTTATTCATTCCTGATATTCATTTTGTATAATTCAATATGTTTGGGATGTATGTGGGACATCGTATAATGTGATTTATTTCATGCATATTCTCAGGTGATCATCTGTAATGTACCTATAAGTCTAAACTATCCTGTCCTTCTCTTCAGGTTTTCAACACAAATCCTCGTTACATCCTGTACATTCATCTGGTAATCATTGATATCCTGCTGCTCATAATATTCACCCTCCTTCAAGTCCTCAGCTACATCATTTTCACTCTTCCTGTTCCATTTTGCATCATTTTATTGTTGATTTCCATAATTTGTAGCCTGAACACTCCACTGACCCTTGCTGTGATGGCAGTAGAGTGTCATGTTGCCATATGCTTCCCTCTCCAGCACTCACAGATCTGTACAGTCAAAAATGTAACCGTTGTGATCACAGTGATATGGATGCTAAGTTCACTTACAATTCTGCCAGATTTATTCACCATCCTGGCCACAGAATCCAGAGATTTCTTTCATTCAAGAGTTTTCTGCCTTAGAGAAACTGTTTTCAGACTTCCTGAATTAGAAAAGAAGCGAACTATATCCAACATTGTATTTCTGGTTATTGTTTGGCTCACCCTTGTCTACACATATTTCAGAATCCTTTTCGCTGCACAGGCAGCTGCTGCAAACGCCAGGAAAGCAAGAAACACTGTACTGCTGCACGGCTTCCAGCTGCTGCTGTGCATGCTCACCTACGTGTATGATTTGCTGCTGAATGGTTTGACAAAGTTGTTCCCAAAAGGTGTCCTGACTATTCGCTACACAATCTCAGTATTCGTTCACGTTCTGCCTCGACTTGTTAGTCCACTTGTTTATGGGATACGAGACAAGGCATTCAGAAGATATCTGAGAAAATATCTGTTCTACTCACCAAATGCTAATGTTAACAAAAGTTAAAAACAATGCCAACAGCGCTTTTAATTTAAAATACTGAGATTGAGTAGTCTTTGTTTATCTTATTCTGTTGTCCTTTTTTGTTTGCATATCTTTCTAATCTAATGTCACATTGAATGTGTCGAACAGTAACTTTCACTATATGGCAATTTTATAAGACACGATTTTATAAGACACTTTAGTGTTCGGAAAGACAAAAACTGCAGAATTCAACCAGAGAGCTGAAAATATGGACGGAAATAAAACTGGACAAAATGAAAGCAAAGTTAATAAAGATGGAAGAAAATGTTGCACAAAAAGGCAAAACAAAAGCCATCAACATAAGAAGTAGATATTACCAAAAGAACCAATGCAAAAAGAGTAAGTATAACTAAATAATACAGAAAAATATTTTAAATATATACATTTTTAGGAGCAATGTGAAGGAACCCAAGAGCTCTAAAACAGTCAGAAGTGCCCACCAGAAGATGTCAGTAGAGCCCAGCCAGGATTTTTCAAGCCAATATTTGGTGACTTAAAAAATGGTAAAACTTTATTTCAGAGTCTTTCCTGACATTTCTTATGTGCAGTTATTTATCATATTATCTATATTTAAACGAGTTGAATGCAGTGATTTTTCCTTGATAAAATAAGATCCAAAATACATTCTTCTGAGTTTAAGAGTTTCTCTTTAATTAACTAATACATTCCAGGTGATATTTTTAAATGACTTAATGCATTAAGGTAAAAACACTAAGGTTTACAGAATGGAAAGTTCTTCAGCATTAGTGTGGTGCTCATAAAAATAGCAGCATGTTGATCGATGCTGATGACACCTACCTTAATGTGCTATTACATTCTTTTCTTGAGAAGTGCATGATCTGTAGTCTGCTTTATTTCTTGTCAGAGTCATAGTACTTATGTAAATGTGTTGTTTCTTATTAGAGATCAACTAAAGCCATCTTCTTCTAAAACCATCTTCAGTCTTTTGTAGATGAGGCTTTTTAAAACAAAAACCAACCATTTTTCATTATTCATGTACAAATGATCCTCATTATTTATGTCTTTGCCATAGTCCATCCTGGGCCTGGACTACAAAGACAGTTTAAGGAGCTTGGAAAGAAAAGCATCCGGACTTCTGTAAGTTTCTTGAAGACGTTTCATCCAAGAAGTGTATTCAGTTCTAAGAGCAATCCCAGAGGCCCAGATTTTTAAGGGCTATTGGGAGTTTCCTTAAGAGGGTCCTGAACCCCCTATTGATCCTCTGCCAAATCCCAAGAGCCTAGGTTTGAAAACATGTGTGGGTCACAATCAGCCAAGGTTTCAGGTGAACCCATTGTGAAACATAGCCCCACCCTATCGAGTGACTTACTGAGATCAAATGGCCCAGGATGTGAGTGGGCATTAAGGCATTTGGGCCATTCTCAAAATTGGATTATAGATGGCAGAGAGTTGGTGTCGGAAGGCACACCTCTTTTCAAGAATAGTCATTCACGGTGGACATAGATGGGCTTTCCCTACATGTGTGTGTTCTTCCTTTTTCCCTTCTGCCACAGTCCCAGAGGGAACAGTCCTGATTACTCCAAGTTTGTGTTCCAGAGGGGAGTGGAAGTCAAAGAGTAGGTTCTGGTCCATGTGTGTGAACGACTTAAAGATCCAGACACTTTTCTTTTTAAGCTCCTTAAACTATGATGACCTGGATGACTGAGAACTTTCACAAACATATAAAGAGAGTTCAACATACCAAGAGTTTCCCCTCCATGTTCACATGAAAGACGTGGTCTTTCAGCATCTAACCAACCTAAATCCCAGCCCTGGCAGATCACCATGTACTAAATAGAAGTGAAGTAGTTACAGAATTGAAAAGGGGAGGAAGGGAGGGAGGTGCATGTAAACGAGAATGATAGCTTGCAGAACTGGGAGAACCTATACAGATGAAAGCCAGAAGGAGCGTGTTTGGAGGCGTGGTCCTGCTCCTGAAATTCCGATCCATAATCTCCAATTGTCTCAAGGGGCTCTATGTTTTAAGGTATAGACCAGGGGTCCCCAATCCCAGTCCACAAGGGCCGGTGTCCCTGCAGGTTTTAGATCTCACCCAGGGTCAACACACCTGAATCACATGATTAGTTCATTACCAGGCCTCTGGAGAACTTCAAGACGTGTCGAGAAGGTAATTTATCCATTTAAATCAGCTGTGGTGCATCAAGGACACATCTAAAACCTGCAGGGACACTGGCCCTCATGGACTGGAATTGGGGACCCCTGGTATAGACCCTACAATACAGCAAAAACAGGGAAAACCCCAACAATCAGATGACCCCCTATGAGCAAGCAATCTGGCAACAGTGGGAAGGTAAATAGTGCATAAACACAGTGAATTAAAAAAAATAAAAGAAGATGACGAATAGGTGACGAATTATGAATTTAGGACCCGTTTTAAAGTCCTTTTATTGGTTTTTAAACCTCTAAATGGTCTGGCACCTGTTTATTTGTCTGACTTGTTGAAGCCCCACGTCCCCACTCGTTCCCTTCGGTCAGCTGAGCAGTTGCTGCTTTCAGTCCCAAAGTCACGGCTGAAACTTGGAGGAGACCGAACGTTCTCTGTTGCAGCGCCGAAGCTTTGGAATAACCTTCCTCTCCATGTTAGACAGGCTACATCAGTGCCAGTTTTAAGTCTTTATTTAAAAAACCTATTTTTATTCCCTGGCTTTTAACTCTGTGGGTAACTGACTTTTTTAATTTTTTTTATTGCTATTTCTGGTTTTATTACTATGTGCATATTAGTATTGTACAGCACTTTGGTCTACCAGGTGTGTTTTTAAAGTGCTATATAAATAAATGATGATGATGATGTTTTTGAAAACATTTGTCTCATGGCATGAGGATTCAGGTAAAAGAGTACAAAACCACAAATATATCTAATAACGTTAAATCAGTAACAATTTGCACAGTGACACTGCACCAGTGGCATAAACATGCAAAGTCCAGTTTAATGACTCTGATTAGCAGACATGCCTGTTAAGATTTTTTTTTTTAAACAGGAGAAAAAGAAAATATTGTCACCCAACATACCGTGTTTATAAAGGGAGAAACTCCACACCAGGAATGAAACCTTTTTTTAAAGCAGACTGTAAAACTGTCCTTTCAGGAAGTTGAAGTGAGAGTCTGTGGGGATCAACTCATTTTTGATGTGGCTCCAGTTTTTTGTTTTTTCTTCTGTGTTGAATTTTTTTCTTCATCCTGGAACTTTTTGTGCACCAGAAGTGGGCAAATATGCAAAATAATGATGCAACCAAACAGACTAAACAACCAATCACTGCATATAACATCATTTGGGATTATCCAATCTAACTCCAAACCTCTTGGCGAGATGGAGGAAGCCGGCGTGCAAACACTGGCATCTATATAAATTCCTTGCACTCCCTACAATCTAATAGAGCATGTTGTTTGTGAGGGTAAGTACAATCTTTATTTAGTGTGTACTGTTACTGCATTACTGGACTGGAAATACTTTGCAGACTATAAATTACTGTGTTGTTGTTTGATATCCTTTTTTGCTATTTTCCATATTTGTTATATAATTTTAACTTTTTCTGGGGTTTTAATTTTAGATTTTTAGATTACAAGTGTTGTCTTGGCAGTTTTATTGCAGCAAACACTAAAGTGAAGACGTGTAATGAATGCAGTTTCCTGTAGTAACTTGTTTGGTGGAGGTTTGATTTTAACAAAGAAAGTAAAGAACATGTGAATGTGAGCAGTTGTGATTTGATAAAGTTTCAAGCTGTGTTTGAAACATCGAGTGTCTTTCACAGATCAATGCGCTGTACTGTAACAGCTCTTTTACTCATGAATGTTTGAACCTTTTCAATGCCACACAGTAACCTCCAACACCATCTGTGTGTGTGTGTGTGTGTGTGTGTGTGTGTGTGTGTGTGTGTGTGTGTGTGTGTGTGTGTGTGTGTGTCATTTCAGACTGGGAGGATTTGTCATGTCAGACATGAATTTGTCTTCAGTCAATTTCTCTTCCACTCTAACCTCGTATGAGGAGAATCCCTTCCTGACCAACTACATAGTAGCTGCAGCCCTCTGCATCACCATTAATTACATCAATGGCACCCTGATCCACACCTTCAGAAAATATCAGGTATAAACTCGTACATTGTTGTACAAATCATGAAAAAAGAGTAGTTTATCACTCTCACTGTGATTCATTTTCAGATTTTTCTATGTAAAAAACGACATTAGGAAATATTGATACAGTGTGCTTCTCTGCAAATAGTGTATTTTTATGCATCAAGGCATGCCTTTAAATCTAGTCTTTTACTCCGAATTATTGAAATAAAATAAAAATCATCTGCTTCTGGAAAACATGGAAGCTTTCTTTAAAGGTGTAAAATTTCAGGAAAATGTGATTAAATCAATATTAAGTAGTTCGAATAGTTAAAAATCCTTATTGTAATACTTTGTGTCAGTTATTGCTAACCGTAGAGTCTGCTTTCAGTACCATGGAGTGAAAATCTTTTCTTGCCCATTTGCAGAAACATCAAATTGCTTTAAAAGGAATCCTGTTTCCCTCACATGTGTGGATTCACTGTTTTTACTCTACAGATCTTACATTCAAACCCTCGTTACATTCTCTTCATCCACCTGGTGATCAATGACATGATGTGGCTTTTCCTGTCAACTCTTCTCCTCATCATCAGTTACGCCCTGCGCATCTTCTTCGTGCCTTACTGCATCATCCTGCTGATCATTTCCATCATCGTCTCCCACAACTCCCCATTAAATCTGGCTGGCATGGCAATCGAGTGTTACATCGCCGTCTGCATGCCTCTCCGTCACGGGCAGATCTGTACAGTCAAGAAAACCTACATTCTGATTGGTTTGATCTGGGCTGCCAGTGCACTCTCTATCCTCCCTGACCTGTTCATCCTCCTGGCTACAGAGCCTCTGCAGTTCTTTCACTCTAAAGTGAGATGCATTAGAGATTTCGTGTTCAGAAGCACATACAGCCAGAACAAGAGGGACGCTTCACACATTGTTTGTCTTGTCGTGGTCTGGCTCACACTCATATACACCTACGCTAGGATTATATTTGCAGCCAAGGGACTAACCGGTGACATCAAAAAAGCCAGAAACACTATTCTTCTTCATGGTTTTCAGGTGCTGCTACTTATGCTGAATTATCTGAGGAACATTTTTGAACGGAGCTTGTTTTTTTTATTCCCAAACCGGGAAAGTCAAATACGATTTGCTGCCTTTGTCATTGTCCAGATCATACCACGGTTTATAAGTCCCATCGTTTATGGACTGCGAGACCAGACGTTCAGGAAATATGTGAGAAGGTACCTCGTTTGCCGTGAGAGAGGAATCGCCCACCCAGAAAACACCACTACTAAAAAGGCCTCACTTAATGTTACATCTGCAACAGTATAAAACTTTATTATTAACTTAATTTGTGTTTTTTATGCTGCAAATAAATAAATAAATACTATTGCTTGATTTTATAAAGCATATTTCTTTTTTCCGGGGGGGGGGGGGGGGGGGGGGGCTTATAATTATTCAATGAAAAGAAAATATCCACTGGGATTAGTCAAGAAATTATGAAACATTTTTATAAATTCCATGTTAATGTGCAATGAAAACACTAAAAGTAAAGCAGAAAATACTCACCACCAGCCTTCAATGATCAGAGGTTAGTTTGGGGTTTACTGTGCATCATGCTTTGGTAATAAATAATAAATAAAGTCCTCTTAGGTCAGAATATGCTTCATTTTCTTCTCTTCTTCTTGGCCTTTTTATCTTAAAAATTAAGGATAATGAAAATTGCTGTGACTGATTCATATATTTTTAAGAAACTGTGACAAAGAGCATTCATGCTTCAGACTTGGCCTTTGTTGGGGGATTATACATGACTGGTCCCTTTACAGCAGGGGTGGGCAACTCCAGGCCTCGAGGGCCGTGTCCTGCAGGTTTCAGATCTCACACTGGGTCAACACACCTGAATCAAATGATTAGTTCATTACCAGGCCTCTGGAGAACTTCAAGAAATGTTGAAGAGGTAATTTAACCATTTAAATCAGCTGTGGTGGATCAAGGACACATCTAAAACCTGCAGGGACACCGGCCCTCATGGACTGGGATTGGGGACCCCTGGTATAGACCCTACAATACAGCAAAAACAGGGAAAACCCCAACAATCAGATGACCCCCTATGAGCAAGCAATCTGGCAACAGTGGGAAGGTAAATAGTGCATAAACACAGTGAATTAAAAAAAACTAAAGAAGATGAGTGGATGAGAAACTGAGTGCACTGTAAACAACGGTGCTGATTTGTGATTTGATACTAAGTGGTTTGACAAGGTTGTTCCCAAAATGAGTGCTGACTGTTCGCTACACAATCTCGGTGCTCGTTCACATTCTGGCTCGACTCGTCAGTTTATGGCATACAGGACAAGACATTGAGAAAGTACTTGAAAAGATACCAGCGTTATACACCAAAGTCTGACTCTGATAATTAACACCAAAACAACATCACTAGCTTTATTCTGTTTTAAAGACTGAGGTTCATCAGTCTTTCTTCATCTAATTATTGTTTTCTTCTGGATCCACCGAAACAGAAACAGCTTTAGGTGTAGCACATCTTCTTTTGAAATTTGTGTTTTTTGCCAGAAATATGTTTGTATGTTTCTAAACTGCCAATTACAGTAAACTAAAACCAACCAACCATTTCTGATCATCATTCATGTTCAAATGACGCTCATTTATGTCCTAACCAAATAAAGCCTTGCAGGCTCTTTATGTGCTTTGTTCTGAAGAGTGAAGGCAGATCAAATTTTTCCTACAGGTATGTCAAATGCACACTTATCCTGAGGTCGGGAAATGTTTTGATAGTAACGCATTTTGTAACACGTTTTGGTTTTTTATGCCACCAAAACATATTTGTAATGGGCTAAGTTTCCATTCAGCTTAAACACTCCCAAGAAAAACTCCAGGACGCAGACGGTTGAACTCCAGGAGTTTTTTACTGGGCACTTTTGTGAAACTGTAAACACAATACAATGAAATATATGAAATGTATTATAGATGCAATAAACTCAAAGCATCTGGCTAATTATCACAGCTTGACAGCCTAGCCGCACAGCTTATATGAGACACAATAAAGCTAACCGAATAACAGACAACAGTTCAAAACGCTTCACCGCTTAATTGTACAAAATGAATTATACTCACAGACTATGCCTTAGCAGAGGGAAAAGGATTAAACCTGTAACGGTGGAGCTAACGACTGCGTGAGCCCAAACACCAATATCCAGAACCACACGGTAAATTTACTTCCTGACTCCCAGCGTGCACTGCTCTCACGTTGTCATGGTTACGAAAATACACAAGTCGCTCTAAGCTGCGATAACAAGATAAAGAGAGCACATAAGAACGTATTTCTGGAGGCATAACACTCCCCGCTTGGGATCTTTAAAGAGCCCACATCAATTGGCGGAATCGGACTTTGGAGAAAGAAGCATTACTACTTCTGTAATGGGACGAGAGAATCCTCTTCTATTTCCATCCTTGACGACCTCCACTTCGACTCTCCGGACCAATCCGTCCTTCCCTGGAAAGGTTTTAGTGATGATGCCCATGGGCCACTCATTTCTCTCTGCCTGATTATCCTTTAAGAGAACTACGTCCCCTTCTTGAAGATTCGGCTGTTTCCCTTGCCACTTGTGCCGAAGTTGCAGTGTTTTGAGATATTCACGCCTCCATCTGTTCCAAAACATGTCTGCTAAGCCCTGAACTTGTTTCCACTCCTCTCTGAAAAGATCTGCTTCCTTGAACTTGCCTGACGGCAAAGGGGGCGTGGAACCTGTTTTAAAAGTGAGGAGCATTGCCGGTGTGAGGATGCAGGGCAACTCCGGGTCGGATGACACTGGGATAATCGGCCTTGCGTTCATAATTGCAGCTACCTCGGCCATAAGCGTGGTCAGAACCTCGTGTGTCAGGTGAGACTTTCTCTGTTCGAGCAGCATGCAGTCCAGGATACGGCGGGCGATGCCGATCATCCTCTCCCATGCGCCGCCCATATGAGATGCATGGGGTGGGTTAAACACCCAGGTGCAGCTCTGTTTGCTGAGGTACTTCTCCACCCTGTCAAACCCTGGGCCTTCCTTGTCCATCCCCAGCTCACGGGAGGCGCCGACGAAGTTAGTTCCGCAGTCCGAGCGTATCTGCTCCTCAAGGCGTTAATAAAGCTGCTAGCACTCATGGCTTCGATCACCTCAATGTGCACTGCCCTGGAACACATACACGAGAACATCACCGCCCATCGCTTGGAGTTCGAGACTCCTCCTCTTGTGCGGCGTGAAACGACGTCCCATGGTCCAAAGACATCGACACCTACGTAGGTGAAGGGAGGTGCTACTTGTAGCCGTTCTACCGGCAGGGCTGCCATCTGTTGATGTTCGGTCTTCCCTCTCAGTTTCCTACAAATGATGCATCTGTAAAGCAGACTGCTGATACAGCGTTTGGCTCCCACGAGCCAAAACCCTGCAGCCCGAATGGCACCCTCAGTAAAATGTCTCCCTTGGTGTTTTACTGCTTCGTGATAGTAGGACACGAGCAGAGTGGCGAGGTGATGCCGGCCGGGAATGATGATGGGATGAGTCTCGTTCATGCCTAAGCCTGACTGCTCGATCCGACCTCCTACCCTAAGTATTCAATCCTGGTCCATAATGGGGTGCAATCTCCACAAGCTGCTAGAAGATGGTATGTTGATTCCCGAGTTGATGCACTTGAGCTCTTCTGTGTAGCACTCACCCTGGACACTCTTTACAATGCACACTTCGGCTCTCAGCAACTCCTCTTCTGTAGGACGACAAATGTGCCAACCTCGACATTCACTCTGCGTCGAGCGAGCGAAGGAGCTAGCTACGTGGATCAAATGTGCGATGGCTGCACGGAGTGCGCTGAACTTGGAGAAGCGTTCAAAGCGTTGAGGGCGTACCACACCTTTGGCAACATGGGTGAGTTTCGTCGTCACCTGTGGACGCACTTCGGCGTCAATGTCGGGGTCGACAAGATTGTACGTCTCTTGAAGCTCGGATGGATGCCCTGATGCGTCGCAGAGAAAGGCTGGTCCTTTGAGCCATGGTGTGCTGCTGAGCAGGGCTGATGCTACAGTTCTTGACCCAACGTCAGCTGGGTTGAGATGCGTTGGGACGTACTTCCACTGGCCGGGACAAGGTGACTGTAGGATTCGTTGGACCCTGTTGTGTACATAAACATAAAATCTCCTTGACCGGTTGTAGATGTACCCCAGTACAACTTTGCTATCTGTGTAGTAGGTGATGTTGTCAAACGTTGTGTCCATCTCTGCAACTATCATCTCGGCGATCTCGACAGCGAGCACGGCAGCGCAAAGTTCAAGTCTAGGGATAGTTAAGCCAGGTTGGGGAGCCAACTTTGCCTTCCCAAAGACAAAGCCAATCTCGGTCTGTCCCTGGTTGCTAGTTACCCTGATGTAGGCTACGGCTGCTATTGCTTTGACCGATGCATCGGCGAAGACACAGAGTTCCCTCCTTAGGGCACCTGTGGTGGAGAGGGACGTATACGGGCGTGGTATTTGGAGCCCCTCCAGGTCTTGGAGAGACTGTTTCCAACTAATCCACTCGACCTCCATGTCTTTGGGAAGGGGTGCGTCCCAATCCTCCGCTTGCAAGGTGAGTTCTCTGAGTATCCGTTTTCCGTCAACTGTGATAGGTGCGAGGAACCCTAGGGGGTCGTATAGGCTGTTCACAGTCGAGAGTACCCCTCTGCGGGTGAACGGCTTCTGATCGATCTCGATCTGGAACGTGAAGGTGTCCGTGCGCATGTTCCAGAACAGTCCCAGGCTACGCTGGATAGGCAGATCATCAATGAAGAGATCTAGGCCGTTGAAATCCTGAGAGTGATCCTGGGGGGGGAATGCTCTGATGACCGCAGAGCGATTTGATGCAACCTTGTGCAGCCTGAGGTTGGAAGCCGCAAGCATCTTCTGTGCTCGTTGGAGAACTGCGATGCCTTCTTCTTCTGTGCTGAAGGACTTTAAGGCATCGTCGACATAGAAATCGCGGTCGATGAATCTCCTGGCATCGCTGCCGTAGTCGGCCTCTGCTGCCTTAGCCGCCCGCCGCAAGCAATACACCGAACAGGGGCAAGTACCAACGCTCCTGACCAGGTTGCAGGGGAGGGGCAGCTTCTGCGTGCGCCTTCTTGAGCATCTTCTCCATAAACTCTAGGAAGTCGGCTTTCATCCGTGGTCGTTTTTCCAGTGAGCGCCGAAGTGAGACGAGGCGTTCGAGAGCCTGTTTCCTGTTGTTGGGGAGTCGCCGTCTCGGTGACCTAAACGGCAAAGGTGCGACCCAACTGTTGGAGCTGTCCTGGCAACACTCGGCTTCCATTATTCTCAGAAACTCTAGATCTTCCATGGATGGAGCAAGTTTGTGGTCGTTGGGAGTGCGAGCGAAGACAGTTTGCCCCAAATTGTCTCCAATTAGCATCGTCGAGGTTATCGCTGGATGATGTTGATAGTCACGTGCTTGTTCAAACACCTCTGTCACTTTGATCTGGTTGTTACATGGCTGGAGATGACTTGTACGACCATTCCCTAGAACGGCTGTTTTGTAGCTTCTCACCTCCAGTGGTCTGTGAGCACCTCCGAGGCACACATCCCTGACAATGACCCACCCCAGGTCGAGCCTTTGGGCGAAGGGGGCATCTCCTGGGGCACTTATCTGCTCTCGGACCTTGTGGACCCGTAAGATATCTCTGCCCAGTAAGAGAAGAATGTTGGCGTCTGGATCCGGAGGTGGTATCTTGTCGGCGATGCATTTTAGGTGGGCATGATGGTAGGTTGCACCGGGGGTGGGAATCTCCGCGCGGACATTATGGATTTGGTTGCACTCGAGGAGTGTAGGCAGAGAAATACTCAATTTCTCACCCAATGGCTCTACGGTGTAGCCGCTGGCTCTCCTCCCCGATGTCTCCGTACGTCCCGTGCAGGTCTTTAGTGTGTATGAGTACGAGCGCCCAGAGATCTTGAAGGCTTCGAAGAACTCTGACCGCGCGAGAGAGCGATTACTCTGCTCATCCAATATAGCGTACATTCTCTTGGCTTCCCCTCTGCGTCCGTTTGGGAACACCCTGACGAGACAGATCTTAGCACACGCTCTGGCACTCAGACCTTCCCCACATACCTGTGTGCACGTTGACTTGACCTCCTGGTTATCCGCTTTGTCCTCTTCCCCGCTATCCTCTGAGGTGGAGGGGAACGACTTGGGTTTCCAGGTAGGTGGGTGGGGGTGGAGAGCTGTTGCGTGAGCAGCGCTCCCACACTCAGTACATGTTATCTCGGCTGTGCAGTTCTTTGCAAAATGTTCTGTTGACGAGCAACAGCGAAAGCAGACGTAGTGTTCTTTCAGAAGCTGTTTGCGATCGTCTAAGCTCTTCTCACGGAAACCTCTGCATTTCCTCAGAGGATGGGGCTTTTTGTGCAGTGTTTATTCTGGTCGATGCGTTCCCTGCTTTCTTTAGACTCAGACTTGGCAGTGCCTGAGACCTGTGTCTTGTGGGTGTGAACGGACGTCTTCGTGGGCCTCTCCCATTTATTCCTTCTCTCGGCTGGAGGGCTTGGCATGAAGAGGTTGAAACTTGGGTCCGTACGTGCTTTCGCCTCGGTGCGGATAAAGTTCACCAACACGGAGAAAGGTGGGAAGCTGACGAAATGTTCTTGTTTGTATCTCGTCCCGTGGTATAGCCACTTTTCTTGTATGCTGTATGGAAGTTTCTCGATGATGGGCTTAATTCCTCTGGAGGTATCCAAGTATGACATGCCTGCGAGGTAGCCATCTTCCTTGGCGGCTTGTAGCTCTGACAACAGGTCGGCTAGATCCCGGAGCCTCCGTGGATCCTTTGTTGTGAGCTTTGGAAAGCTTTCTAGTTTGCTGAACAGAGCTTGTTCGACGGCTTCTGGCGAGCCATATACTTCGTCGAGGCGCCCCCATGCCGAGCACAGTCCAGTAGTTGGATTCCTGATGTTGACCACCTTAATTCTTCTTACCTGTTCTGCTGACTCCTTTCCCAGGTGTTTGGTTAGGAGGTCGAGTTCTTCTGCGGCAGACAGGTCTAGATTGGCGGTGGCGTTCTGGAACGATGTTTTCCAGGCCCAGTAATTTATCGGCTGGTCGTCATATGTGGTGAGACCTGAAGTCACCAAGTGGTTGCGAGCAAGATATCTGATGAGGCCATTGGTTGTAGAATGGTCGTGGTCACCTCTGTAAGGCATCCCATGAACGGGCTGGTGCGCGGGAGACGTAAAATCCTGCTTAGGGTTCTGCTGCAGAAGTGTTCCGCTAAGTTGGGGGGTTGGAGGGGGGTAGAAGGGCGATTTAGAGCTCTGTCGTAACGGTGCATCGCTTTTCCAAGGGCCCTGAAGAGCTTGGTGAGGCGTAATAGCAGCAGAAGCGGCAGCTTGGGTCTGACCCGCGTTATGTGGGTGGGTGGCTGGTCCAGCAGGTGGAAGGTTATCTTCTGTAGCCGGTAGACCCTTGTTGCAGAGGCTGGCCTGCTCGGAGATAAAGGCAGCCACGCGCTGGTCTTTGATAGACTGGGAGACCGGGCTGTTAACTTCGCTGCGTACTTCGAGACCCATGTCTTGTAGACCAGCTACTAGGGAGTTCGCCTCTGCAACAGCGGCATCCCTTTCCTTTTCATCGATTAATGCATCAAGGCTGGCTTGAATACGTGCTTGCTCCACTTTAAGCTCGATTTCCCTTTTTGAATGTGCCGCTCTAGCTTGCGCGGCTTCGGCCTTCGCTTTTGCCATGGCGATGGCTATGCTGATTTTTGAGCCAGACGATGTACTAGATGAGCGACTGCTCCTTGAGCGTACACACTCTGACTGGTTATCTCCATTTCCTTTGTCGGCATTGCTACGTTGTGATATTGCGTGTCGTTGGGTCTCCGGTATCGGGAGAGGAAGGCTGTAGCGAAGTTCTCCAAAGGCTGTAGTAGAAGCCGCTTATCTCTTGGTAAAGGGTAGCTCCGTATGGTGGCGATCCTCGTATGCCCTGTTAGCTGCGTTGCAGTCTTTTCACTGTAATGGGCTAAGTTTCCATTCAGCTTAAACACTCCCAAGAAAAACTCCAGGACGCAGACGGTTGAACTCCAGGAGTTTTTTACTGGGCACTTTTGTGAAACTGTAAACACAATACAATGAAATATATGAAATGTATTATAGATGCAATAAACTCAAAGCATCTGGCTAATTATCACAGCTTGACAGCCTAGCCGCACAGCTTATATGAGACACAATAAAGCTAACCGAATAACAGACAACAGTTCAAAACGCTTCACCGCTTAATTGTACAAAATGAATTATACTCACAGACTATACCTTAGCGGAGGGAAAAGGATTAAACCTGTAACGGTGGAGCTAACGACTGCGTGAGCCCACACACCAATATCCAGAACCACACGGTAAATTTACTTCCTGACTCCCAGCGTGCACTGCTCTCACGTTGTCATGGTTACGAAAATACACAAGTCGCTCTAAGCTGCGATAACAAGATAAAGAGAGCACATAAGAACGTATTTCTGGAGGCATAACAATATTTATTGATAATAACAATAGAAATAATATTTATAATAATAATAATAATAATAATAATAATAATAATAATAATAATAATAATGATGATGATCTGAAATATAAAAAGGTTTTTACGTCCACACAAGACATCATGATAAAGAAAAACACCTTCACAGTTATCAAAAATCTCAATCTGAGCACTTGAGAAGACTTGAAACAAAAGTTACTCAGCAACATGAAAACCAAACAAAAAGAGAGGCAACAAAGGAACCAGCAGCTCAGCTCGTAACTCGCACCTACTGTAATCAGTGGAACCTGTAAAAGTTTAGATAAGGCTAAATCAGCTGACATCCAGACCAAGGTACAAAATTATTTTGTCTTGTCTATTTTTTCCCCAAATCCCATAAGAACTGCCAGTTTTTTACTTTCACCTGAAAACCCACTGCATGTGGGGAAGAAACAAAATGAATAAGAATTTAAAAGAAAGTATAAGTTTAAGACATTGAGACCTAAAAAACACTCAATGATGAGCAAAACTGAAAACACCTCGAGGTAACGAATTATGAATTTAGGACCCGTTTTAAAGTCCTTTTATTGGTTTTTAAACCTCTAAATGGTCTGGCACCTGTTTATTTGTCTGACTTGTTGAAGCCCCACGTCCCCACTCGTTCCCTTCGGTCAGCTGAGCAGTTGCTGCTTTCGGTCCCAAAGTCACGGCTGAAACTTGGAGGAGACCGAACGTTCTCTGTTGCAGCGCCGATGCTTTGGAATAACCTTCCTCTCCATATTAGACAGGCTACATCAGTGCCAGTTTTAAGTCTTTATTAAAAACCTATTTTTATTCCCTGGCTTTTAACTCTGTGGGTAACTGACTTTTTTTTTTTATTGCTATTTCTGGTTTTATTACTATGTGCATATTAGTATTGTACAGCACTTTGGTCTACCAGGTGTGTTTTTAAAGTGCTATATAAATAAATGATGTTTTTGAAAACATTTGTCTCATGGCATGAGGATTCAGGTAAGAGAGTACAAAACCACAAAAATATCTAATAACGTTAAATCAGTAACAATTTGCACAGTGACACTGCACCAGTGGCATAAACATGCAAAGTCCAGTTTCATGACTCCGAGTAGCAGACATGCCTGTTAAGATTTTTTTTAAACAGGAGAAAAAGAAAATATTATCACCCAACATACCGTGTTTATAAAGGGAGAAACTCCACACCAGGAATGAAACCTTTTTTTAAAGCAGACTGTAAAACTGTCCTTTCAGGAAGTTGAAGTGAGAGTCTGTGGGGATCAACTCATTTTTTAATGTGGCTCCAGTTTTTTGCTTTTTCTTCTGTGTTGAATTTTTTTCTTCATCCTGGAACTTTTTGTGCACCAGAAGTGGGCAAATATGCAAAATAATGATGCAACCAAACAGACTAAACAACCAATCACTGCATATAACATCATTTGGGATTATCCAATCTAACTCCAAACCTCTTGGCGAGATGGAGGAAGCCAGCGTGCAAACACTGGCATCTATATAAATTCCTTGCACTCCCTACAATCTAATAGAGCATGTTGTTTGTGAGGGTAAGTACAATCTTTATTTAGTGTGTACTGTTACTGCATTACTGGACTGGAAATACTTTGCAGACTATAAATTACTGTGTTGTTGTTTGATATCCTTTTTTGCTGTTTTCCATATTTGTTATATAATTTTAACTTTTTCTGGGGTTTTAATTTTAGATTTTTAGATTACAAGTGTTGTCCTAGCAGTTTTATTGCAGCTAGAACTGAAGTGAAGAAGTGTAATGAATGCAGTTTCCTGTAGTCACTTGGATTTGTTTGGTGGAGGTTTGATTTTAACAAAGAAAGTAAAGAACATGTGAGCAGTTGTGATTTGATAAAGTTTCAAGCTGTGTTTGAAACATCGAGTGTCTTTCACAGATCAATGCGCTGTACTGTAACAGCTCTTTTACTCATGAATGTTTGAGCCTTTTCAATGCCACACAGTAACCTCCAACACCATCTCTCTCTCTCTCTCTCTGTGTGTGTGTGTGTGTGTGTGTGTGTGTGTGTGTGTGTGTGTGTGTGTCATTTCAGACTGGGAGGATTTGTCGTGTCAGACATGAATTTGTCTTCAGTCAATTTCTCTTCCACTCCAACCTCGTATGAGGAGAATCCCCTCCTGACCAACTACATAGTAGCTGCAGCCCTCTGCATCACCATTAATTACATCAATGGCACCCTGATCCACACCTTCAGAAAATATCAGGTATAAACTCGTACATTGTTGTACAAATCATGAAAAATTGTGATTATTATTACTGCAGCACAGGGCAGATCTTAAATGCAAACCCTTTCTGACTTTGTTTTGTTCTGCTTAAAGAAACGGATGCAGAGTTTTACCTGTTTTGAGTTTAATCTAATGGCAAAGCTCGTTCTTCTTTTTGTTTAAAAGGATAAAGATCAGTATTTGCTGCCTGACTGCATATGTATAGTAGTATTTTGTATTATATATTTATGCGTTCATGTTTTTGGTGTGCTGGTTTTGCTCTGAATCTTAAGTGATACATGAAAAAAGAGTAGTTTATCACTCTCACTGTGATTCATTTTCAGATTTTTCTATGTAAAAAACGACATTAGGAAATATTGATACAGTGTGCTTCTCTGCAAATAGTGTATTTTTATGCATCAAAGCATGCCTTTAAATCTAGTCTTTTACTCCGTATTATTGAAATAAAATAAAAATCATCTGCTTCTGAAAAACATGGAAGCTTTCTTTAAAGGTGTAAAATTTCAGGAAAATGTGATTAAATCAATATTAAGTAGTTCGAATAGTTAAAAATCCTTATTGTAATACTTTGTGTCAGTTATTGCTAACCGTAGAGTCTGCTTTCAGTACCATGTAGTGAAAATCTTTTCTTGCCCATTTGCAGAAACATCAAATTGCTTTAAAAGGAATCCTGTTTCCCTCACATGTGTGGATTCACTGTTTTTACTCTACAGATCTTACATTCAAACCCTCGTTACATTCTCTTCATCCACCTGGTGATCAATGACATGATGTGGCTTTTCCTGTCAACTCTTCTCCTCATCATCAGTTACGCCCTGCGCATCTTCTTCGTGCCTTACTGCATCATCCTGCTGATCATTTCCATCATCGTCACCCACAACTCCCCATTAAATCTGGCTGGCATGTCAATCGAGTGTTACATCGCCGTCTGCATGCCTCTCCGTCACGGGCAGATCTGTACAGTCAAGAAAACCTACATTCTGATTGGTTTGATCTGGGCTGCCAGTGCACTCTCTATCCTCCCTGACCTGTTCATCCTCCTGGCTACAGAGCCTCTGCAGTTCTTTCACTCTAAAGTGAGATGCGTTAGAGATTTTGTGTTCAGAAGCACATACAGCCTGAACAAGAGGGACGCTTCACACATTGTTTGTCTTGTCGTGGTCTGGCTCACACTCATATACACCTACGCTAGGATTATGTTTGCAGCCAAGGGACTAACCGGTGACATCAAAAAAGCCAGAAACACTATTCTTCTTCATGGTTTTCAGGTGCTGCTACTTATGCTGAATTATGTGAGGCCCATTTTTGAACAGAGCTTGTTTTTTTTATTCCCAAACCGGGAAAGTCCCATACGATTTGCTTCCTTTGTCATTGTCCAGATCATACCACGGTTTATAAGTCCCATCGTTTATGGACTGCGAGACCAGACGTTCAGGAAATATGTGAGAAGGTACCTCGTTTGCAGTGAGAGAGGAATCACCCACCCAGAAAACACCACTACTAAAAAGTCCTCACTTAATGTTACATCTGTGTGACGCCCACAAGTGTATGGTCACAATTGTAATTTTTTTGTGAATTGTTTTTGATGTAAAAGACCTGATTTTATGGTGGTATTGCACTTTTCATTTAGAGTTATGGACAATGTAATTGCGTGGCATTGCCACAAGGGGGAGATAGGGGTGAGTGCGATAGGCCGTTGCAACGCGTCTTGGCCTCAGACGAGGAAGAGCCTGCAGACCGAACGCAACTGATGTCTCCTGTCTCTGCTTTTCTGTTAAAAAAAAACAGTTTAAAGACAGACCCCATCGAAGGTCTGTAACATAATTTTGGTGGCCCGGCTGGGGATCAGCATGCTACGAGGGTGACTGCTGATTCTTTAATCAACGAACCAGAGACAGCCATCACAGGGCAGGCGTGTTGGAACAGCAGACGTGCAACTGAGGCAGCAGAGGGAACTGTGTCGAGGAGGGGAACCCCTGCTGGAGAGGTGACGGGCTGCGTGGTTGAGCTGACTGCACTGTGAGGAGTTGCTAGCCAAAGGACACACAATGGAGGACAGTGAAAGAAAAGAACTGGCTTGGCAGATCAGAAAGAGTCTTAATGCACTGACAGCAGAGGAACTCTTCCAGATTGCTACAAACATCACACCAGTACCTGATGTGGACCCCGCAAGTGTACGACGTGGTGATGAGGAAAGTTGTTTTGATTATGTTTGTGCTTATCTGCGCTGTAAGACATTGCTTGACTTAGAGGATCAGGGGTTTTCACACCTACTGTTGTTGAAAGATATTCATCTCATTGATAGTCGTACAGCTGAAGTATCTCACCTTGTAGTCTCAAAGGAAAATGTTGTTACTCTCACAACACTTAAGCACCCTGAACAGAGTGATGTACTTACTAGAGATGGACCGATCCGATATTACGTATCGGTATCGGTCTGATACTGACCTAAATTACTGGATCGGATATCGGAGAAAAATAAAAAATGTAATCCGATCCATTAAATATCACGAAAGCAGCTCAGAAAACTTGCGACATGCGGTAACTCACCTCAGAACGTTAGCACGTCGGAGCAGTATGCATCACGTGATAGAGCGGCTGTGGCATGCGGGACCTGTCGGTGGTCTGGATAGCATTTGGAGCTTCGCTAGCAACCCGGCATTTCATCTCCGACAAAGTTATCCCCGAGAGAAGTAAAGCAAGTGTGTAAGTCCATCTCTGAATGTTTGTAAAGCATTCCTGCGTTAAGCTTAACAAGCGACTGCCTCTCCTGCTGCTACTTCAATCATGAAACTGCTTAATGATCAGCTG
Organism: Mchenga conophoros; assembly: GCF_057382185.1. Lineage (NCBI taxonomy): Eukaryota > Metazoa > Chordata > Actinopteri > Cichliformes > Cichlidae > Mchenga > Mchenga conophoros. The sequence goes on along the minus strand of NC_140530.1, from coordinate 37,411,821 downwards.
ATCGGCTTTTCTGTCTCTCTTGTTTGTTTTTGGCCCACTTTGCACCAGAAAGAGGAAACCAGTGGATAAACAACAGCAGCACGTTTAAGCTTGATAAGCTGTTGTTAGAATTTATTTAATATTACTTTCTACTCCAGGATCTTTTTCTACGTAGCTGACGGCTGTAACTGTGCAGGGGCGGATCTAGCAAAGTTTAGCCAGGGGGGCCGATAGGGCATTAACAGGGAAAAGGGGGCACAAAGACATACTTTTCTTTCTTATTCTCATTTAAAATGTCTAGCTTTTAATAAATAATTATCTGACACCCAAAGTTTTAATTTGATGTAAAATGAATAGAAGTCCATTACTGTATATAGTAACTATTAAGTCTAATATATATACCCTAGTAAGCTATACTACTTTTTCCTTTGGGAAGGTACCATCTGTGCAGTCTGCAGTTCTGCTGAAGAAAGATGTTGAATCTATTTAATATTTCTTGAAAAATAATTTATTTCTGTGCATTTTTTTCCACACTGCATCAAATTAAGGTTGATTACGTCGATTAAGCATCATGAGGTGGAGAGTGGGGGGGGGGTTTATAACATACAGGTATAACAGAATAGCTTTAGTGTAGTTGTTGTTTTAAACTTGAGTATGAACTTATACAAAATGCAGCAAGATATTTAAAAAAACAGTTTTGTTGATTAAAAAACACTATATCGGATTCATATCAGTATCGGCAGATATCCAAATTTATGATATCGTATCGGACATAAAAAAGTGGTATCGTGCCATCTCTAGTACTTACGTATGAAATGCTAAAGGCTAACTACGAGGCACTTGGTAAAAAGTTAGCAGATTTACAAGTGACATCCGCAACACAAGACACACCCACCCCCACTATTACACAGTCACTCCAGCCTCGAGCTGAGAGTGTGACAAACAGCCTCTCCACCACAGGCATGCGACAATCTAAGCCTGATCACATGTTTTCCCTAACAGACCTGCCATTTTTGCAACGCAGGGAGTTTAAAGTATATGGTGGTCAGGTTGGGGACATTGCATCTGACATTAGCTACCATGGACTGTGTAAGCAGATTGAGGAGGGGCTCAAGGTGAAGCACACAGAGGGAGAGATCATTCAAGGTGTGCTCCGTATTATCAAGCCTGGACAGTTTAAGGACATGTTGATCAGTAAAGATGACTTGACCCTCATTGAACTCAACAGCTTACTATGTTCACACCTGAGTGAGAAGGGTGGGAGTGAGTTATTTCAGGAATTGTTGAGCACTAAGCAACATGACTATGAAACTCCACAATAGTTCCTCTACAGGATGATTGGACTGAGGCAGAAAGTCATGTTTGCATCCAGGCAGGATAACATGGACGTTGCGTATGAGACACGTACGATCCAAAATGTGTTTCTACGCACCATTCATCAAGTTCTTCTACCAAAATATAGTGATATTCGTAATGAACTCAAGCCACTACTATCAGACTACAGTGTGTCAGATGAAGCCTTGATAAGGCAAGTGAACAAAGTGTCAAGTGAAGAGAGTGAGCGACAGCGAAGGCTGGGATATTCCACTCGACAAAAGGTAACACATGCTCATACTGCTCAACTTGAACCGGCTAAAGACACTGAAATGACTGACTGTAAATCTAAGAGTAAGAATAAAGTCATAGAAGAGCTGGCTGCAAAGGTGGAAACCCTGACCAAAGTGGTGGAGTCTCTCACAGCCAGTCAGGCTTGTGAACCCACTTGTCAGTGTGCACACCCAAAGCAGAAGCCCAGACAAACTGCAAAACAGTACGGCTGTCCCAAGTGTATTGAAAGCGGGGCCACTTCATGCACTCATTGTTTTATCTGTGGGGAGCAGTGTTGGTCAAGTTATTTGAAAAAAGTAATCAGTAACTAATTACTGATTACTTCCCCAAAAAAGTAATCCTGTTACTTTACTGATTACTTATTTTCAAAAGTAATTAATTACTTAGTTACTTAGTTACTTTTTAAAAACCCGATTTACAACCTGAAGAGGTGATAAAGTGATAGATCTTTCAGCCCAATTCTACTTTTTCTGCATAATCATCATACAAAATGTAATCAAATGGAAAGGTCTCTTTTTTTAACTTGTTTTATCAGTTTTAATCTTTTAACTTTATGCATCAAGCAAAAATGTAATTATATGCAACATTCTGACTTGAATAAATTAGTTTAACATTGAAACCTATTTTCTGCACATTCCAGCACATAAAATAAAATATTTTTTGTGTTTACACTCAGTCTTTCAAATAGATGCAAGTAAAACACAGCGGAAAATAAATAAAGTCAAAGACTCAGCGGTCTTGTTGCTCTATTTTCACCCGTAAAGCAGGACTAAGGTAGGCGGAGGTTTACCCTGGTGCAGGTGTGCCGCGGTCAGTTGAAGAATCCGCGAGTTTCTCTGTGAATTTCCCATTACGTCGTAGCTACTCTGTGCTTGCTCGGAAGTTTAGGGGGTTTTTTCGCTGTAAAAAGAAGTTTTCTTCCCACGCACAACGGACGCTAATGTTTTTGTCACTTTTTATGGGTTCAAACTCAAAATAAGGTCAGTACTTCCACGCTTTAAACGCTGCACGCTCATACTCTCTCCCACAATCGATATGTGATCCATTGTTGATCTGCACACAGCTGTTGTCACTAACAGCGCACTCGCTTACGTCACTGTCGTGAGACATTCTCGCAAAAAATCACGGTTTTAGTAAAGCAGTAACGCAGCGTTCCTACGGGAAACTAACGGTAATCTAATTACCGTTTTTGCAATAGTAATCCCTTACTTTACTCATTACTTGAAAAAAGTAATCAGATTACAGTAACACGTTACAAGTAACGCATTACTGCCCATCTGTGGGGAGACAGGTCACAGGGCAGTGGGATGTCTCAAACGAAGCCAACACAGAAGCTCTAGTTGGCCTTCTGCTGATATACATACTCCCAGAACCAGTGGACAGCCAGACCCAAAATCACGAGGTATGTGCTCAGAAGAGTTTGCTCATGTCAGAAGTAGTTGGGCGACCCTTCCAACGAAAAATGCAGACACAGGGACAAGTGAGAGAGTGGCACAGCTTGTTGGAAAAAAATGTAAAATCAAATGTTACATTCATAGCTTTGCAGTGGACTGTTTATTGGACACAGGTGCACAAGTGAGTCTCATTGATCGCCAGTGGGCAAAAACCTACCTCTCTGACCACAAACTCCGGCCACTGACAGAACTTATTGGAGATAAGGCTCTTAGTGTGCTTGGTGTTAATGGCCAGCCATTACCCTACGATGGCTGGGTGGGCGTGATGGTGAGTCTCCCAGAGAATAGTGACCCAAACTTGACTGTACAAGTCCCCTTTTTAGCAAGCAGTGTGCCCATGGACTGCCCCCTGATTGGTTTCAATGTAATTGAACAGCTAATACTGGGGCCAAATGCTAGTACAAACCTTATACCCACCATTGTGAGCCTCCTGCGCAGCGCAATGAACCTCCAGGATGACACAGCGACGGCACTGGTCAACTTCATCCAGACCAAGCTTACCAGTGATAACATGGTCAGCCAGAGTGTCCTAAAAGTGGGCCTGTATGATGTAGTAATCCCAGCTGGTCAAGTTAAGTATGTTAAGTGTAAAGTCTCCTCTACAGTTGACAGATCCAACCCCCTCGTGCTCTTTGAGCCAACTGAGAGCAACCCACAACTGCAACAGCTTGATGTTGGCAACAGCCTCCTCACAGTTTGTGATGCCAGAGTCCCATATGTCAAAGTACCTATTGGCAACCACACTAAGCACGATGTGACCCTCACCGGCAGAGCAGCCCTTGGAACTATTGAACCAATAGCAGGAGTTGTACAAACTGACTTGCCAAACCGCGGTGAGCCCAAAGTGAATCAAGATGTCGACTCTGATGTATCTCGAATACCCCAGCAGTGCGGTGAAGATCAAGCAACACAGGAATGGGATCCACCTGTTGATGTTAGCCACCTGACTGAAGACCAACAAACTGTTGCCAAGAAAATGTTAAGGGAAGAGTCAGGGGCTTTTGCACGTGATGAGAATGACATGGGGTGCATTCCCAGCTTGGAAATGACGATAACACTCAAAGACACAACCCCAATTCAGAAATCGTACACCTCAATTCCAAAACCCCTTTATAAGGAGGTTAAAGAGTATATTGAGGACCTCCTGGCAAGAGGATGGATTGTAAAGTCTAGATCTCCTTACTCTGCGCCAATAGTTTGTGTGCGGAAAAAGGATGGCTCCCTAAGACTCTGTATAGACTATCGTCTCCTGAACCAGCGCACAGTACCTGATCGCCACCCATTACCAAGAATCCAGGACCTCATTGACACCTTGGGAGGGTACAACTGGTTCTCCATTTTGGACCAGGGAAAAGCCTATCACCAGGGCTTTATAGCAGAAGGATCCCGCCATCTGACTGCATTCATCACCCCCTGGGGCCTTTACGAATGGGTGCGAATTCCCTTCGGTCTTAGTAACGCACCTGCTGCATTCCAATGCAGTATGGAAGAAATGCTGGCTCCCCTTCGGGATGAGTGCTGCATCCCATACTTGGATGACATCTTGTGCTACGCCAAGACTTTTGAGGAACATGTGGAAGGGCTGAGGAAAGTCTTGGGAGCCCTGCAGAACTACGGAGTCAAACTCCAGCCGACAAAATGTGACCTATTTAAAAGAGAAGTGAGGTATGTTGGGCGCTTAGTGTCAGCTGAAGGAGTACGCATTGATCCAAAAGATCTCGAGGCAGTGTACGCCCTGAAAAAGGAGACACCTGCCACAGTGGGAGATGTGAGGAGGATCGCTGGGTTCCTGAGTTACTATCGCTCATATATCCAGGATTTCTCGAGAATAGCAAAACCCATCTATGAGCTTTTGCAACCCAAGAAAACCAAAGAGGAGCATCTTCTGGGGAAGGTTACAGGACAGACGGGGAAAGATGCACAGTTACCACCCAAAACACCAGTTGAGTGGGCAGAGAAGCACCAGGGTGCCCTGTGTAAGTTGATTGATATGTTGGTAAACCCCCCTGTACTTGCCTACCCGGATTTTGAGCTTCCCTTCATCCTTCATACAGACGCATCTGATAAAGAACTTGGGGCCGTTCTCTACCAACATCAGAGTGGGAAGCTAAGAGTGATTGGATACGGCTCCCGAACACTGACACCGGCTGAAAAGAATTACAGACTCCACTCGGGTAAGCTTGAGTTTCTTGCCCTCAAGTGGGCTGTCTGCGAGAAGTTCAGGGATTACTTGTTCTATGCCCCGTATTTTACCATCTACACAGATAACAATCCCTTAACTTATGTCATGAGTACCGCCAAGTTGAATGCGGTTGGGTTCAGATGGGTGGGAGAGCTATCAGATTTCAGGTTTGATATACAGGCCTATCCAACCCGCAACAAGAGTGACAAAACTGCAGCTGAAAGGATTTTCAGTGATTATATCCCCAGATTTGGCTACCCTTTAAGGCTGCACCATGATCAGGGGCGGGAGTTCGAGAACGAGCTTTTCCGGACTTGAGCAATGTGGGGCACTTTCGAACAACTCCGTACCACCCTCAGGGCAACCCAGCTGAACGCTTTAATCATACCATCTTGCAGATGCTGAGGAACCTGGGTGAAGAAAAAAAAGAAAGATGGAGAGAGTATCTCCCACAGATGGTTCATGCGTACAATTGCACGCGCCATGAAGCAACGGGTTACTCACCATTCTTTCTGCTTTTTGGTCGACATCCACGAATGCCAGTAGACCTCCTGTTCAAGTTGGTTACTGATGGAGAGCCACAAACTGCAAGAGGTTATGCTGAGAAATGGAAAGAACGAATGACTGAAGCTTACAGGATTGCGTCTGGAAACAGCCAAAAGTCAAGTGATAGTGGGAAGAAACACTATGACCGGCACTTGAAAGGAGTGGTACTCCAACCTGGAGACAGAATACTAGTGTGGAACCTGACTGAGAGGGGTGGTCCTGGCAAGTTAAGGTCCTACTGGGAGAACACCATTTATGTGGTGAAGGAACAGATCAATGACAGCCCAGTGTACAGAGTGACCTCAGAGGCAAAGGGGAAGAAAGTGCGTGTTCTACATCGCAATCTATTGCATCTTGTCAATGAGCTTCCTGTGGACTTGCCTGCTGTAAATAAGGGGGACAGGCCATCCGCTGTCAAGAAAAAGAAACCAAAACCAGCTTTAGGAGAGACAGAGTTTCAACCCCACTCTGACACAAGCTCCGATGAGGATGAGAGTTCAATATATTATGAGTTGAGGTATGATTTGAGGAGTGGGAACAAAGAGGATGCTCTACATACCTGTAACCATACTGTTGGACCCTCAAGAGGAACAGCTGAGTTCAGCAGAGTGGTCAACTGTGGAGCACCTCAGCCAACAGAAGCAACAGATGAACTGAGGGAAACAGGAACGGAACAAGATGGTGGACACCAAAGCACTGAACTTGACAACGACATGGGAGAGGAGGAACATGAGAGGGTACGGGAATCTGGAGTCACTGAAGTGCCTTTCACAGTCGACGAAGGAGAAGTTGGACTGCCGCTTTCAGAAAGGGCACAGTATACACCTAACGTGACCCTGCCGACTAATGAATCAGTTCTAAGAAGGTCTACTAGAGAACGATGGCCTGTTACACATTTCACATATGACACCCTTGGCCAGCCCTCTCTCTGGGTGCATCCATCAGTCAGTTGTGCTGAAGTGCACGAGTCACCAAACACAACACACTACACCATGCCACCATATCCCCTGTTACCTTACTTCCCCCTAGTGCCATATCGCATTCCAACATCTCACTGTGCACACCCAGGCACCTTCCCTCTATATTATAACTGTCCAATCTATACATGTTAGTACACAAGGAATGCGGGTATGTGGGAAGGGGATGTGATTTGAGCTGTTTGAGTAATGAGTATAATGAGTTTTAAAGGGTAAGAGGTTAAATGTCAGGAGCCATTTTCTTTTTGTTGGGGAGTGTGTGACGCCCACAAGTGTATGGTCACAATTGTAATTTTTTTGTGAATTGTTTTTGATGTAAAAGACCCATGGAGGGGGTGAGTGAGTGAGTGATTCGTTTGCTCGCTCTATGATTCAGCAAAGGAGGGAGGGGGTGAGCGAGTCATGAGTGATTCGCTTACGCTTACGATTCAGAACAGGAGGGAGGGGGCTAGTGAGTCCTGAGTGATTCGTTCGCTCTATGATTCTGCACAGGAGGGAGGGGGTGAGCGAGTCCTGAGTGATTCGCTTATGCTTACAAGAAGGGAGGGGGTGAGTAGCTCAAATGTGTTGTTAGCATGTTAGCAGCGCGATGCTACTCTGAACCGAGGAGCTATTTTCTTGATGTGAGCTTCTACTCAGGGTTTTTTCTTCCAGTTCAGAGCAGAAATGCTTTTGTTACGAAACTGGCTGTTGTTTTTTCCCCCCACAATTTTAATTATAAGCTAGATATATTTCTACTAATGGAATTAGTTTGCTAACAGCAACAGGGATGAGTCAGTGAGTCAGTTGGGCTTGTGAATCATGATTCACGAGTCAGTAAAGTGATTCTCAAGTATTGAACGATTTGTTCACGAATCGAACATCACTACCTGTCTCTGCTTTTCTGTTAAAAAAACAGGTTAGTGGTTCAAGTTTGCTCACTGCAATGTACATATAAAGGCAAGAAACCTTTTTCTGTCTTAGTTTAAAGACCGCGAATATTGTGAGAGAGTGTGTTTTCACCGATTGAGAGAACGCTAACTATACCGCCATTTGTAATGGAAGCTGCCATTTCACTCTTAGTCTAAATAGGCAGCTGGTCTTATTACCTGTTTTATTTTGTGACAAACGCAGCTCTTAAGACGCTTCTTTTATCCTGACATTATTGGAAGTTACAGTTGATTAGGACCTACCCAGTACGGGTTGTTTGTTTTTTTTTACGGGTTGTACGGAAGCCCCAAACGCAATTTCATTGTTCTTTGACAATGACAATAAATAAAATAAATACTAAATAAATACTACCCAGTTCTTATGTGTCAAATGTAAATAATCTGATGTATACTGTTTGTGGATGATTGTGAACTGTTTGTGAGCAATGGAAGAATATTTTTGTTTATTGGTTACAAATGTAATATGTTGTTTGAATCTGTTAAAGCATAAGGAATGTATAATGGTATATAAGCGGGTTAATTGCAGTGTTAGTGGTGCTGCACAGAAATGTTTTTGATGCTGAACAGCAGTAGAATTGGTTACAGATTTATTGTAAATAATATACAATGATTATTTTGTAAGTTTATTCTTGCGAGAGTGCAAGGTAACCAAAAGGGTTTGAGCTATGGACCTAATTGAATGTTTGTGTTGTTAAAAGAGAAATGTGTGTGTCTAAATGAAAAGAAAAGGACGTTGTTAAATTCTGATAATAAACCAGACGAGGAAGAGCCTGCAGACCGAACGCAACTGATGTCTCCTGTCTCTGCTTTTCTGTTAAAAAAAAAACAGTTTAAAAACAGACCCCATCGAAGGCCTGTAACATCTGCAACAGTATGAAACTTTATTATTAACTTAATTTGTGTTTTTTATGCTGCAAATAAATAAATAAATACTATTGCTTGATTTTATAAAGCGTATTTCTTTTTTCTGGGGGGGGGGGGCTTATAATTATTCAATGAAAAGAAAATATCCACTGGGATTAGTCAAGAAATTATGAAACATTTTGTATAAATTCCATGTTAATGTGCAATGAAAACACTAAAAGTAAACCAGAAAAAACTCACCACCAGCCTTCAATGATCAGAGGTTAGTTTGGGGTTTACTGTGCATCATGCTTTGGTAATAAATAATAAATAAAGTCCTCTTAGGTCAGAATATGCTTCATTTTCTTCTCTTCTTTTTGGCCTTTTTATCTTATAAATTAAGGATAATGAAAATTGCTGTGACTGATTCATATATTTTTAAGAAACTGTGACAAAGAGCATTCATGCTTCAGACTTGGCCTTTGTTGGGGGATTATACATGACTGGTCCCTTTACAGCAGGGGTGGGCAACTCCAGGCCTCGAGGGCCGTGTCCTGCAGGTTTCAGATCTCACACTGGGTCAACACACCTGAATCAAATGAGGCCTCAGGAGAACTTCAAGAAATGTTGAAGAGGTAATTTAACCATTTAAATCAGCTGTGTTGGATCAAGGACACATCTAAAGCCTGCAGGACACGGGCCTTGAGGCCTGGAGTTCCCCACCCCTGTTTTACAGTAAAAGCAATGAGTTGGTACAGCTGACAGAGATTAACATTTATTTTTCTGTTATTTTTTTAACCATTTGATTTTTTTTTTCAAATCTCATATTTGAGACCATAGCAATCACAGCAGCACCATCACTGTCATCATCAGGAAGCTTTCCCTCCTGTGATAAACACTGAAACGCTTATAAAAGCTCCGCTCTCACACTGCCTGCCTTCTGTGTTTCACCTGCACTCAGGTAGGTCCTCATTAAAATCTCTGCAGTGTGAATTTGTTTGCATGGCAGCAGTTACTCTGTTCCTTTATTTATATGATTTAACTATATTCTATGTTTTAAATGATATTCTAATTTAATGTTTTAAATATTATTTACCTAAATGTAAAATTTGAGGTCATTCACATGTAATGGAGTATTACTACTATTACTAATATTGCCATTCTAGAGGCAGCAACCCCAAGTTGCTCTGATTCATCCATCCAATTTGAATGTATGTGAATGTTAGATAGAAAGTGTGTTTATGGGTAAATGAAGCAATTTGCATAAAGCCCTTTGAGTGCTCAGGTAGACATTTATTAACATTATATGGAATAAAACTGCACTAACTGAAATAAAACCACAATTTTATAACTTTGTGATGAAAAGGAAAGGGCATGGCAGTTTTTGTTTAATCAAATGTTTATTTAAACACAGACCTAAATGAATCTGCTGTTAACATGTATGATATTATAGTTATAGAATAACTGAGAATGGTTTGAGTTTTGGCCGACGCTCATGTCAGACAGGTAATGGGGGAGATCAAAAAAAATCTGATCTGTTAAAGCATCAGCAGCTAAGACTAAAATACAGACTCAGAACAAAGTATGAAATTCATAATAATGTGGCAGTAAAATTGTAAAACTCACAGCTCCTTTATTTTAGGGGAAAGTGTCCACTTTTTAAATCGTGGTATGCAAGATTTTTTTTTTTAACTGATTATTAAAATTATGATACTACTATTAATGTAGTTGTACTAGGATGAGTTATTTAAACAGGTATTGTGTTGTCTGCGTCCATCCTCCCTCAGGTCTCACATGTGAAGAATGAGCTCACTGCTGGGTCTCAGAGGCAACATGACCGTCCCTTATCAGGTTCAGTAAAGCAGCGCCAGTAAATAATTAAATCAGTTAAAATATAAATCTATTTATATTTAAATAAAATCCTCATGTTGATTTACTTTATGGTGTAAACAAATTACTAAAACTTGAAAGTCTGCTCAGTAAAATGTACTTTTATCAAGGCTACAAGAGGAAAATTCAGTCCAGACACTATCACCCAAATAAACAATGAAGATGTTGTTTGCTGTTATTCTCCGTTTCCTGTTTCACGTGTGTGCTAACAGACACCAGAAGCAGATAAACTGAATTTCTTGTCTCTCGTTGCTGGATCAGCTGCTGCTCATCAGAGATACTTTCACCACAGCGTTGGTCAAGAACCTGATCGTGGTTCTGGTCTGGCTCACACTCAGTTACATCAACGGCACCTTGGTGGTCACGTTTTTTAGACACCAGGTAAACACACACACACACACACACACACACACACACACACACACACACACACACACACACACACACACACACACACACACACACAGCAGCTTATTTGTCACATATTATTATTTATCCTGTCATTTATAATTATTAATCCAAAACATGTTATTAATATGATATTTTAGTTGACTGGCCCTGCAGCGCCCACAGAACATACACGTCACACACATGTATGAACTGATAAATGTTTGTTTAGTGCATACTTACAGGGAATTACACTAAACAATTTAAAGATGTCATTATAAGGTCAACACATAGAGAAAAACAGTGACAAAAAAATAAGAAGAAAGTACCAAAACACACGTACAAAGCATGTTTGAAATATAGATACAGCAGAGATTTTGATATTTGATCTTGCTGTTTCAAGAGTGTGTGCTTCACTGCACTCCAGTAAGACACTGAAGGCATTTTGTACTAACAACAGCAGCAAAGACAAAGCTGACCGTGAGTGACATCAGGCACCTGTAAAGGTTTTTTTTTTCCATTCACTCCATATTTGATGATAAGGCCGGTATTATTTCTGCTGCTGAGTGAGTGATACAAAAATTTGGAGGGTTGTAAAAGTTTCTTATTGTTATTCGTCCTTAATGTGTCTAAAAACAGAGGACGTTTTATTTTTATGGAATTTAGAAAAAAGAGTACATGAAACCGCAGCTAATAAAACTGTTTTTGAGGCAGTATTTCCCCCAAACTCTACTTACGCCCGTCACTCTTTTCTTTTCAGTCCATGGAGAAACAAAACTCTACAATAGTCTGAACAAAATCTCTATTGCTGTTAAGCACAGAGTCATTCTGCTTCCTCTCAGCTGCCTCTCTATAGAGGTCGCTGTGACTCTGTTCGTTGGGTAAACTTTTGTCCACAGCTGTGATTTAAAGCTGGAGTTCACGATTAATGTGCATGTCTGGAAATTTGCAGTGAGGTTTGAATGCATCAGATGCAGAAGTGATTCATGTGCCTCTACACCAAACTCACCGAGGAGTGTCACACAGAAGTATCACAGCACAGGACATTTCACTCCTTCTGTTTCCTCCTTCAGACCTTTCATGACGACCCTCGTTACATCCTCTTCATCCACATGGTGATCAACGATGCCATCCAGCTGACTGTCACCATCATGCTCTTCATCCTCAGCTACATCTTCTACAAGATTAACGTCGCCTTCTGCTGCTTCTTCATCCTGGTGGCAGTCTTCACCACCAGAAACACCCCTGTCAACTTAGCTGCCATGGCCATCGAGCGCTACATAGCCATATGCGAACCTCTGCGGTATACCCAAATCTGCACCGTGAGGAGGACCTACATCGTCATCGGGATGATTTGGTTTATCTGTGTGGCTCCTGATATTACAGATCTGTTTGTAACACTTGCAACCGAGTCTCTGAGCTTCTTTCATGAGTCGGTGTTCTGCTTGCGCCAGAATGTGTTCAAAGACCCGATCCTGGCGTACAAAAGGCAAGCCGTTGATATCATCTACTTCTCCTGTGTGTTTCTGATTCTGGTCGTCACCTACTTGAGGATCCTGTTTGCAGCCAGAGCCCTCTCCACAGATAAGACATCAGCCCAGAAGGCCAGGAACACCATCCTCCTCCACGGGGCCCAGCTGGCTATGTGCATGCTCTCCTACGTCTCTCCTAGCGTGGAGGTGGTCCTGCACATCATCTTCCCAGGTTGGATCCTCGAAATCAGATTTGCAAACTACCTGATCGTCTACATCCTGCCCCGTTTTCTGAGTCCAATCATCTACGGTGTCAGAGACAAGAAGTTCAGGGAGTACCTCAGGATGGACTTTCTGAGCAACAGATGCAGAAACAAAGTGAAGAAAGTAACGCCCGAGGACAAAGACCACTTATAGAGACTTGTATAGTGCTTGAAGAAAACCTTTAATTTGCAATGTTTTAATGTGAAAAATAAATACATAAAAATGTATTTTATGTTGACAATCCTGGCAAGTGCAAATATCTAATTTCATGTGGTCTGAATGTGTGAATGTCTCAGAGATTAAGGAGAAAACAAACTGTTCAAAGGAGCGAATGCTTATTGGGGAGGCCACGTCCCAACAAATTAAATCAGGGATAAAAAAAACTCATTTGTGTGGGAGAATAAAGGACAGATTACCCAAGACCATAAAAAATGTTTTTATGGTTTGATATGAAGCACTGACTTTTTCTGTGTTAGCAACAGTTCAGACTCTTTTCTGTTTTTTCAGCTGCAGTTTGGACTCCAGTACAGACGCCTCAAAGAGGTCAGCACATTTCTTTTTCCGCTACACTTTTCGTAAGAGTTGTGTTCACTTTCATTAAGCCAAACCATTTTAAATGTGGCACCGATCTTCAGTGACAGAGATAAACTCCAAACCCAGCATGCAGAGGAAGCACATAGACTAATTTATCCTTCAGGATACTGTTGACACTGCTACACCGAGCAGCACCTCTCCCACATGTACAGTCTCAATGGAAAAAAGCTCCACCTTGTGGCAAAATCTATTCTCTGCTGTAAAACCTACTGAATGAAAACATTCTGAGTTTATTGATGTCTCGGTTTATATTTATTTTACAGAGAAAGGCTGCGTAACATGTTGAAATCTGTGTTTCTCGCAGCAGGTTTCCTGGGGTCATCCTGGTGTACTAACACCTGCCCAGGTTTACTTGATAACCAATGTTGGCCTTTTTCTAATCCTTCGCTAAGACTCGCAGTGAGCAGGAAGTCAGTCAAGCAAAATAATGTTGCTGATTATATTTCTAACACAAATCCAGCTCACCACTGTCTCACAGACTAAAACTGCAGAATGGGACACTGAATGAAATCAAATGCAGCCTGAAGGAAAAGCAAGATCAAAACCATCTGATAAAACCTTTAAAAAAAGTTTCAGCTGACCTCAAAATCTGCTTTTTTAATACAAAAAATTATTTTACCCTCAGATTACGAAAATTAAAACTAGAGCTACATGCTTTTGAAGTCACATCATTTTTGACTCCTCATCACAGGAGATATCAAAATGAATGAAAATATAATACTGAGTCAATTATTCTAAAACCAAAATCTTATTTTTGTTGAGCAACAATTTATATGTATCCCACTTTGAGCATTAATGTCATAGAATATATCCAGATAAACCCACTTCATGACTATGATGAGGAATACAAAAACAAGCTTTGGTACTCTGGATGTTTTATTTGGGTTTTTATCATTGATATCTGGAGTAAAGCTCAAAATGTTAATTTTCAGTGAAACTTTTAAGGGTTATATCATGATGTAGGTTAAATGATCGAAATGAAAGGTCTCGATTTAATCTGCATTTGGACCCAGACATGATTTCTTTTTGTGACAAAATAATTTCCAGCATTTCCATCTTGGTGTGGTTTTTTCTGACTTTATGGTCTTCAGCAGCTTTGGACATGGATATAATGTCTTTACATTAAACACAGCAACATGTTGTAATTGCCTGGCTGCATGACAACAGTGGTGTCCTGTGGTTTGCACCACTCAAAGCTCCAGTTTTGAAATTAGTAATCTGACATCATCCTGTAGAGGACGGATCATATTTAGGGGGCTTATCAGAGCCAGCAGGCCCAGTCAGGGAGTCAGCAGGTGAGAGGCTCTGACGTCTGTCTGTTTAATGTCTTTGCACATCACTCTAGCCTGTGATTGCCATCTCTTGCTATCAAAGCTTCAGGATACATTAATGCAATATTTTAAATATGAATATTTCCTATTTTGTTGGTTTGTAAAGGCTGAAAGTTGTAAAAAGGTTTTTCTTCTGTTCATTTGTATATTTTCTCTGATGATATTAACATATAAAATGTGAATGTTGATGTATCGGCAGTGAAACAGAATAATTTTTTAATCTAATCATCTCTCTTTTCTTAGTGTGTGCATATGAACATAGGTTATGTTGTGTTTGAGTTACTCACAAAAACAATGTTTCTGCACTCTTGAATCTTTTGTTTGTTTTTTAGAAGAGAGAACAGAATTAGAAATGACCTCTGACCTTACTGTAAAGAGCAGATCTGTGCACAGGTGTGTGAAGGCTAACATGTTTCTATCCTCATTATTCTAAAATGTTATTATAGCGTTACCTTTTTCACTATAATACTTGTGCTAATAATAATAATTATAATAATAATAATAATAATAATAATAATAATAAAACATATCCATACCATGTACTTTAACATATTCCAGAAATGTGTCTTTTTTTTTTACTATTGATCAAAGATTTATCATTAATTAAAGATGCAGTGTGTAATTAATAACTGAAGAAGTTCATTAGTATAACTGTTGTATAATTGTAGGTTTTATTTCTTTGCTCCTTCAGACAGTGAGAAGGAGGAGATGCTGGTCATGAACTCCACCTCCACTGGGCCTCTGGACCCGCTGGTGTCAAATACCACCTCTGTCCAGACACAAGGTGTTAAGGAGAGCTTCTCAAGCATTCTGACCAAGAACATAGTGGCCATGCTGGTGTGGCTGGTCCTCAGTATCATCAATGGCAGCATGGTGCACACCTTCCAACGACACAGGTACTCAGAGCCTCAGGGATACACAAAAACGTATTAGAGGACAGCAAAACTCCCAAAGGTTACATTCTTCTGCCTTCTTCCATATTAAAATGTTTTTATTAAGAAAAGATGCACATGAGAAGTCAGATGTTGGACACATTTAACCTTTGAGTCTCGAGTATAATGCTGCATGAAAAGTCTGTTTGATATTATTTACTCTGGTATAAAAGTAATGTGGTGAATTCATATATAGGGACTCTTGCAAGCTCTACCGAGGAAGCACCCTCACCTCAAATGAGGCATTTTCAGCACTGAGAATACATCCAGAGGTGACCCTTCGAACTTGTGTCCAACACACGAGTAAGGGCGAATTCAGTCCAGAGCTCTTATGTGAAAACAGCTTTAGACTTCGCTGCATTAGTCCAGTTTAATCTCCAGTTTAGCAATAAAAAGCCTAAACTGGTTTGAAAAGAGAAAAGGAAGAGACATTTCCTGGAAAATGTTCAAAAATAAGCAGATGAATCCAAAGTAGAAACACTTGCATGTGATGATATGGTGTACACACACAAACATAAACCACAGCATCTGTCTCTCAGCTCTCAGCTCTTTGTTCTGACCCTAGTCTCTTCTACGAGAACCCGCGATACATCATGTTCATCTCCATGGTGATCAATGATGCTCTGCAGCTAACCCTGGTGACAGCTCTCTATGTGATCAGCTACATCTTCAGGAAGATCCATGCCTCTGTTTGCTGCCTTCTGGTAAATCACAGCAGCATCAGTCAAGCCCATCACATATGTGTTGCATGTCATGTCATCCTTCTATGGGATCCTGACTACAGACCATCTAACGTAAACAGAGGAAAGGAAAATTGTGCTGCATCTTCACAGGATCAGTATGAATACTGTTATTATTGATTTATAATCCACAACAGGTAGTAAAGAAGAATATAACTCTGTGATCTACAAATTAACTACTATACACAGTTGTTAACCTTTGTGCTCTCCCTCCACCCTCCTCTCCCATCCTTAGATCATGACAGCGGTCCTCACCACGCGCTCCACCCCTCTCATCCTGGCCGGCATGGCCATGGAGCGCTACATCTCCATCTGTTTCCCTCTGCACTACAGCCAGATGTGTAACATCCCTCGCACTCTCCTCCTCATCTGCGTTATCGTCATCCTCACCATCACCCCGCCCATCACCGACCTCCTCATCACGATCGTCAAGGAGCCTCCGAGTTTCTTCCACACCAAGATTTTTTGTGACCACTCACTTCTTTTTCGTGACCAGTCCATTTACTACAAGAACTGTGTGTTTGACGGGACTTACCTCTCCTTTGTGGCCCTTGCGCTGCTCTACACCTACTGTAAGATCATGCTGACAGCGCAGGCTGTCTCAACAAGCCTCGTCTCTGTGAAGAGAGCCAGGAACACCGTGCTGCTTCATGGGGTGCAGGTGGGTGTCACACCATGAAAAAGCATTTATGAATCGACACCATTCACCAAACATTATCATCTGCCTTTATCACTAGTTCCCCCTTAAATGTTCAAAGATGGTGTGATGAAGAGCAACGAGATTTTTAAACCGTTTACTTAATTCTATCTTGAATTTTAAAAAAAAATTCCCAAAACAACAAACAAGTAGGAGGTGGAGACAGAGTGTGGAAGGTGCCATTTTTAAAAAACTGAGACTGTTGTATAATTGCTCCATTTATCAGGGTACTGCTCAGTTTACTGGGGACAGTTTGTTTCTGGCTGATGGGAAGGAGGCTCTGCCCTTAAATCCATGACGAGCAATGCAGATTTCAAACAGGCCATGGAACAGTAGAGCTGATCTTCACCTTTGTGGGACTTTTGGAGGCATCGTGGGAGTTTGACCGTCCAGTCTACATTGTTTTGTAGATTTGGAGAAGGGTTACAGCCGAGTTCCCCAGAGCCACCAGTCTGGTGTACTGCGAAAATTCATCGGTCTGAGAACCTGATTTTATTCATGAGTGATGGGAAGGTGGAGAGTGAGTTGGACAGGTGGACTGGAACAGCATCAGCAGCAATGTGGGCATTGGAACAGATTTTGATTTATTAGTCCATCTACATTATAACCCTCAGCTATGGCAATGAAATCTGAGTAAGGTCATGAATACAAGCAGCTGAAATGAGTTTGCTTCATATGGGTGCATGGGCTTAGCCTTAGAGATGGAGTGAGGAGCTTAAAGATCTGGAAGGATGTTGGAGTAGAGCTGCTGCTCCTCCATGTTGCATCCTCTTTACAGTAAGGTCAGTTGATGTGGTTCAGGCAGTTGGCCTCCTGGGAATCTGAACTGGAACACCATGTCTTGGCTGTCCTGGAAACACCTTCCAGCTGGAGCTGGAACTGTGGCTGTGGAGAAAAATCTGGAAGACCCGGCTTTGCCCGCTGCCGGTGCAACCAGCAACCTACAAAGAAGCCAGTTTTGCCTCTTTGTCCTTTTTTGTCCCTATTGTTACTTTTACCACATCCCCTGAACAGTTAAAGGAACATATATCTGAAAATATCTGAGTCCAGAGGCATAAATCAGCTTTATCTACACTCTGTTTTTGTTTCAGCTGCTGCTGTGCATGCTCGCCTTTGTGGTTCCCTCCCTTCAGGCGGCTCTGATCTCTCTCTTCCCTCAGCTGAGCCTGGAGATTCGATACATCTTCTTCCTGCTTGTCTACATCATCCCTCGCTTCCTGAGCCCCATGATCTATGGCTTTCGTGATGAGCAGTTCAGGAAGTACTGGACCCGATACCTTTCCTGTCACGAACACAGCGTGACTCTGCTCAGGCTGGTGTCACAGAAAATGAACCCTCAGGTGAAACAATCAGGGAACCTCAGCTCAACCTGACCACAGTCTGCTGCACACAAACAGCCCACTGTGTGATCATTGTTTCACCTGTTTGTCATGCATTCATGGATGGATAGATTTAAATAACATCTATAATAATTAAAGCTCAAAGTGCATGGGCTGATGTGCAGATTAATACATTTCCAGTGAAATCTGTATTTTTTTGTCATCCACGTGTGTTTCTGAATCAAAGCGCGACCGAAACACTGTGAAATTTGTCTATAAAAACTTTTAAACAAATCATAAAGGTAGTTGTGATGTTTTATTCTTGTACAACTAATCCTGAATAAAATAATGCTTTAAGTATCTAAAAGGGCAATCATTTAAAAATATATATGTAATTAACTGCAAAACCATTTTTATATGAATAAAGTTTATATAATTGTGTCGGAACACAAATCAACTGTCAGAGGTCAAAGCAAGAATACTTGTTTTGTTTTAAAGTGAGTGACCCTAAAATTAACCACAGTGATGTCAGCAGTACTGAGCAGATCAGCATCATTCCTAAAACACCAGGTATCAGCTGTTCTCGTGCAGAGGAACTGGACGAAACAGGTCATTTCCTAATATAGCAGAAGCTGGTAGAGCACGAGGCGTAACATGCCGACGTTTTGTCACGTCCCGCGGCGTTCCTGAGGAACACCAAAGGAGACCTTCGGTGTTCTTATGGTACGCGGCGGGTTATGGCTGAAATCCAGTGCAATGACGCTCCCTCGGTAATAGCCCTGTATTCCAGCCCTAAACCTAACCTTATTCCTGATCTTAACCAGGGCTTTAATGACGTTAAATAGCGTGTTTCTAAGCGATTTGAAGAAAAAGAGCAAACATGTAGATTCAGTCCAGACAGTTCTCATTTTTCCGAGGTCGTCATTTCGGAACGTGGTGGGTAGCCGGAAACTTAATATGTTGACGATTTGTCACCTAGCGTAAAATGTTACGCTTTGGGAGTGAGAACGTGTTGAACACAACAAACACATAAACTGCAGGAGGTGCTTATACCTGCCCTAACCCTCACCAGCTGCAGTTAGTAATCTCTCTTCCACAGCATGTCTGTTTTCCTTCTCTCACCTCATCTGGTCGCAGCAGATGGCCCCGCCCCTCCCTGAGTCTTGTTCTTTTGGAGCTTTTTTCCTGTTAAAAGAGAGTTTTTCCTTCCCACTGTCGCCAAAGCGTTTGCTCATACGGTGTGGGTTTTCTGAATTGTAAATACCTGATCATGCTGTTTGAATAAAACCTCATTTAGATCTCTCATAATATTCTTGCACAAGATTTCTGATAAACAAACTCACAGTTCACAACTACACACAGTTTTCAAAACGTAAATGATAATCCACCCTCTGGCCTGCAGCTCCCCACCTCTCCAGGATCATCTCACATCACTACGGCAGCGAAATCTATATAACCACACGTCTTCCTGTTCCTCTCACTTCTCACACGCAGCTGCACAGCCTGTTACATCAGCACAGGCCAGAACGGTGTCGTGTTGAAGTAAGTCATTTTTGCTTAAAGACTTAAGAGTAGGAAGAAGTAACTTACATCTGCTGTTTGCTGTCTTTTAATGCTGAAGTTTTGAATTTTTTTGTGAAAACATATGAATGGTGATCATTTTAAGAATAATGAACAAATACCAACAAGTTTTTGGACTTTAGAGATGAAGTGGTGTTTATGGCAGGATATTTAAAAATTTTCAGGGCATCTGAAACTGCAGAGTGACTAAAAAGTGCTTATTACTCTTCTTGTTTCATTTATTTTCAGTCCAGTCCTTGAACCTAACGATTTCAGAGAAAGCTTTTGTTCTTTTCTTAAGCATCATGACACTGACCTATGAATTGTTCACGCATTATATAAAAAATCCTAACTCAAGTGATGAACCAGTGTTGTGTCTGTGCACAACAGACTTTAGACACTAGGACTTGAATGAAAATAGAAACATGAATCCAAATGTCACATTTTTAGTCCAGTTTGTCATCAGGATCTATCACCATCAGTGCGGAGGACAATAAAGGCGGTCGTGATAAATATTGACTTATACAGTCATAATGTACTTCCATTGTCTCATTGTTTTTTACATGTTTTGTTTTTGGTGGCTGGCAGTGATATTTCAGCAAAATTCACCAAACTACATCTTATTAACATGTAACACAATGTTTGTTTTGATTTTTCTTTTGTCTGTTTTTCTTAAAATGAAATTCTTCCTTTTGTCATTTCTTTTAGTTTCATTCAAATCATGATTCTTGTTCATGATTTGAAAAAGAATCATGAACAACAGAATCAAGTTTCTGTTAAAAACACGTTTTATTTGTCTCAGTGGTTGCAATGAATGAAAAACACCACTTGAACCTTGTGCTATATGTGGAGTTGTTTCTCTGAGTTTCATCTTTCGTTCTGTTTTAGGTGAGTTCGGTTTGTCGTGTCCGAGCAGGACGAGGTGTGACATGAACACAACCAAACGCCAGGACAGCTTCAATGACGCCTTCACAAAGAACTTTGTCTCCTTTGCTCTCGGCTTCATCATCAACTACATTAATGGGATGTTTGTCTATACCTATTTTAAGAGTGTTGTCTTCCAGCAAGACCCCAGGTGTATCATTTCCTTCTACAAGATTTCTATCACATCAATTTCAATAATAAATCAAAGAAAACTGAGAGCAGGATGAAGTTTGTTATTATAATTTGATATTTCTGCTACCTAACATTGGGACTGTTTTTTGCATCTGTTGCCTCGTTTTGCTCTTTGGTCCTCTCCTGTCCCGTCTCCTGCAGGTACGTGCTTTACATCCACCTGGTCATCAATGACATGATTATGCTGACAGTTACTGTGATGCTGCAGATCCTCACCTACACCACCCCCCTGAGCTTTGCTCCCTGCTGTGTCATGCTGCTCATCTCAGTGACAGCCAACAAGTAAGTATCTGTGCGAGAGACAGTATAACAGTTTGTACATAGCCACTGACCATATTATTAGGTACACCTGAAAACTGTTAACATACATGAAGCGTGGGTGACAAAATATTCACTACGCTTTTAAATGAAATGCAGTATTCTGCTATTATTTGTTCAATTAAAGTGGACAGTCAATGTGCACTTTAAGACAGTCTGAGCTGTACTCAGACTGTAGGGAGAAAGAGAGAATCACAGACGTCATGAGCAAATATAAACCTGTGTGTTCTAACTGTCTTCATGCAGGAACAGTCCTCTGAATCTGGCCGGCATGGCGGTTGAACGCTACATTGCTGTTTGCCGGCCTCTCCATCACTCTCAGCTCTGCACGGTGCAGCGAGCGTACGCTCTGATCGCACTGATCTGGGCTGTCTCCTTCATCCCCTCCATCTCAGATGTCATCATCCTCCTCCTCGTCCAGCCCCTCTCTGTCTTCACGAAGAACGTCATCTGTTACCCCTCCTTTGTGTACAACACACCGTACCATGAGACACAAAGTCTGGTCATCCAGGTGACATGTTCGTTTTCTACGTTTATGGCTCAGTTTAAATGATTGGTGGATCAAATCAACTTGAATTCTCTCCCTCAGGTCCTCCTGTTTTCTTTTGTCTTCCTCACTTTGATCGTCACCTACATGAAGGTCCTCTGTGCTGCTCGGGCAGTTTCTTCTTCTAACCAGGCCTCTGCTAAAAATGCTCACAACACTATCCTGCTGCATGGAGTCCAGCTCCTCATCTGCATGCTGTCATACATTTCTCCCTTCATCAACCTCATTTTAGTCACAGCCTGGCCCCATAAGAGGACCATAATCCTATTCACCACCTTTCTGTTCACCAACCTGCTTCCACGTCTGCTCAGTCCACTCATCTATGGTGCCAGAGACCAGAAGCTCAGCAGCCACTTCAGGGTTCACTTTGGCTGTAAAGGTTTTAAATCTAGAGGGAAGAGCAGGAAGTGCAGGGTGCCTGAGAAGCACTGACTCTAAACACACGCTATACCTAAAAAAAGTGTGGTTTGACCTGATTTATCCAGTGAGCACAGACGTTGATTTTGGTCTGAATCAGGTTTGTCCAACTCCAGGCCTCGAGGGCCGGGTCCTGCAGGTTTTAGATCTCACCCTGGGTCAACGCACCTGATTCAAATGATTAGCTCATTACCAGGCCTCTGGAGAACTTCAAGACATGTTGAGGAGGTGATTTAGCAATTTCAGTCAGCTGTGATGGATCAAGGACACATCTAAAACCTGCAGGACACCGGCCCTCGAGGCCTGGAGTCGGACACCTCTGGTCTAAATGAAGCAAATTAATTGACCTTATGCACATTTTTATGTAGGTGCAGTCAGAAGAGTTTGTGGCTAAAACTTGCCTACAGTATAGATTTGTACATGTACCCTGTCAGGCACACAGCCCTGTCAGCTCTGGCTGCAAATGCAGAAGCCCCACTTGCTAATGAAACATTCTGATTAAGAGGGGCAGCCAATCAGAAGAAAGAAAGCGGGATGAGACAAATGATGAACTGAGTGTAGGGTAGGATTTGTTTTGAACTTTGACTCATGTGAAGTTGCTCAAGTGGAGTCTGTGATTAACAGTGTGGTGATAGAAGCATTACAGCAGGTTAGGTGTTCCAGTTATCAGAGAAGATGACAGAATTTCTTATTGCACCGCACGTAAAATTCTGAAAAATGTTTATGAACAAAATAAAAAAGAGAAGCAAAGACGTCCATCGACCCAGACTGAGCTGTAAAACTTCATCATGCACACTAGATGGAGCCCTCATCACAGACATGCAGGAGCTTTCCAACATGGAATGCTTACTGTACAGACTCGCTGTGAGAGATAAGACTTCTGTTTTATTTACTAGCTAAATGTAATTTTTGATTTGAAAATTTCCCTTTGATTGCCTAAATATTGAAATAATGTACTACTCATATACCCTTACAAAGCAAAAATAAAGAACACTCAATGAACAGGTCAATAACGTTCATAATAAAGTGTAATAGTAATAATGATGTGTACTTAAGGTATGGACAGGAAGGTTACCTTTTCACAAATGTTTAAATTATGAAACTGAGTGAAATATCTGTTGTTACAAAACACAATTTTTCCAGTCTGGTATGTTAAAAACCCAGGTCTGTACACACTGCGCTTATTATTTCTCAGGAATGTGTTTTTCCCATGTTTCCTCATAAAAAAAATTTGTGTAATAAAAAGGTAAACAGAACATTTAAAAATATATGAGAAAAAATATAAAAGGAAAGAAGTATGACCCATTATCTCAATGAAATGCTCATTTCTGTATTATAACTCCAGCGTGCAGCAGATCAGTGACATAAAAAGATTGTAGATGTGCAAATGATGAGAACACTTTGTGAACTGGACAGTTTTGCTGAATATTTGAATCAATTTGGAATCTTACTGAATGTCATCATGACTCATATTCCAAATTTCTGTGTGTCACAGCTTGTGCAGAATAAACCTTTGTAATGGTTTACGGCACTCGAATAAACAAATGAACAAATACATCTATTTATAAATATATTATGAAATCAATAGAGACTCATGCTCACATGCTGAGATTATGAGGTTGTCAAATGTAGGTAAAGAAACTGATACAAAATGAGCTAAAATTAGTCAAATTCACAAATCAGGATAGCGAGATGATGCAGGAAGGAGGAGAAGAAGCTCAAGATCACATGTGGGAAAAAAAGCTGTGGAAAAGATGTAAGTGGGCATATAAGCCTGTTACACTGTGGGCCACACACAGCGCACTTTGGTTCAGACCTAAAACAAATCAGTTTTCTGTCAGTATAAAGAAGCTACACATTTAATCCCTGAGATATCTTAATGTAAGAAAAAAGTCCAACTAGGAAACTTACTCTCAGTTTTTCTGCACAACAAAGAAATGTTGCTACAGCAGATAAGAGACATCTGTCAGCACATCACTTTGGGCTTAAACTGCAAGAAATAAATATGTAAAATTATAGAAAGTAGCTCATCACCCAGAAAGTTTTTATTAAATCAGAGATTTTTTTTATGTTTATTTATTACATAATTACTTTGGTGCTGTATGAATAGCCATTGAGAAGGTCTTTATCAGTGCAACGAGTTGTAAACATTTATTAAATTATAGTTCAAATTCAGGTAAACACTATTTTAAATACAGTTTATGCTTTCCTTCACATTTTCCAGTGGACCGGATTGGAGTCTTTCTTGAGGCAGTTATGGCCCCCAACCCTCATGTTTGACACCACTGATTTAAGCAGAATTGAACACGTGACACAGACACTGTTGGCAATACAGTGAGGAAGTGTTTTAAAGTTTATACCTTAATAAGAAAAAAGGTAAGTCAGCTGTTCACAGCTGCAGTGTGTCCCTGCTGGGATATTAAAGCCTTAATATAGGAAATAAAAGTAAATTAATTTTAAAAAAAAGAAGAAGAAAAAGAAGAAGTGGCATTTGGGACTTTACACGTTTTTATCACACACACACACACACACACACACACACACACACACACACACACACACACACACACACACACAGAGCCTACATCCCAGATGTAAGATATAAGAGATATTACGATGACGGTGTTAGAGCCGGTTTAACGCAGCTGCGCTGATTCTCCGCGGACAGATTAAGACTTTAAAAACAGCCTCGCTGAACTCTGAATAACCGCTGAGCGCCGCAAACGCATCATAAAAAGTCTTTCATACAGGAGACGTGTCTCACTCGGAGATCGGCTCTTGTTACGGAATGTGACGGAAAAAGCCGAAGACCGCCTCCGAGAGAGAAGACGGACCGATGAGCGCTTCAGATGGAGGAAAGCTGCGCGCGCACGGCGGACTGTGACAGCCCTGCAGCAGGAGGCTGAAGTTTCCAGCACGAGGAGGTCGCGCGGGTTTTACAAGGTTTCTTGTTTGTTTTCCAGCGATCACATCTTTTTCAGAGGTGGAGGAGTGAAAAACTTCATCATGGGGTGAAGATGACATCACAGGTAAGTCACATTAAAACACACCAGCATCTTTTTTCGTCGCGTGGTCTTAGTGAAATAGATTTAAAGTGGCAGCTCCAGTTATCCCAGATTACTCTGGGAAGTTTCGCCCTTTTGTTTGCAGCACTGCTTCTTGCTCACGGAGGGAGTTTGTTGTTGAAGATGCTTTTTCCCCACCGCTGTGATTCCAGGCTGCAGGTGCTGAATTATAGATCAACTTTATTTCTGTATGTGCACCAAAGCAGCTCCCCTGAGAGCTCAGCATGTAATTACAGACACACGGAGGCTCCCAGTGTCTCACTCGTATTTAATGTGGGGGGCAAGAAAATATTTAAAGTATTATTTAAGATTTCATTAACAAGCTGTGGAGCCCTTACTGGGCCTATTCTGCTCTTTGTAAATTTCCTGTGGTGTATACTATTTCAGTGGATGTTCATACTAAATATGTAAAAACTTAAATAATATTCATCCCTGTCAACCACAAGCTGTCTGAAACACTGAGGTTTCAGACAGTCTGAGGTTCACTCAGCACTTACATCCCTAAGAACTGTCTCAGGGACAAACCTTCTGTTTGCAAGGGGCAGCCAATCTGAAGAAAGCCATCCTGTACATGACAAATAAGGATTATTTCAAAATCTGAATCATGCAAAGCCACTGTGATAAAGTCCGAGAATAAACATCTGAAGCTGGAAATGAGCATAATAAGCCCATTTTAATACGACAGATGCAGTGCAGCGGGTAATAAAGAGCTATGTTTGTTTCATTTAGTGAAACTAAATCTAACAAATGGGTCAGCTCTAGGTCAGTGTTGGTGTCAGAAACAGAGGCTTTGGGGCAATCTATCATTTTAGAGCTGCAGTGGCTGAACAGTGTTTCCAGATAACAAAAACAAACATACTTTAAAGTCATCGTTGGGAGTTTCTTATCCTGAACAAACTCCTTTGTAAAGTCAGTTACTGAGCGTCGGGAGCAGTTTACTCTAACAACAACATAATCCAGGCTCAGTGAAGGCTGTGTGGTATGTCTGTGAAGGTTCTCAGTCATCCAGGTCATCATAGTCTAAGGAGCTTGGAAAGAAAAGCGTCTGGACTTCTTTAGGTTGCTTGAAGACGTTTCACCGTCATCCGAGAAGCTTCTTCAGTTCTAGGGTCAAATGGTGGAGAGTCCCAGATTTAAGCCCTGTGGGAGTTTCCCCCCAAAGAGGGACAAAAGGACCCCCTGATGATCCTCTACCTAATCACATGAGCCAAGGTGTGAAAACGGGTGTGGGTCACAATCAGCCAGAGTTTCGGGTGAGCTCATTGTGAAACCTAGTCCAGGATGTGAGTGGGCATTAAGGCGTCTGGGAAGGGATCTCCCAGACACTCTCTGATACACCGGCTACATCCCCTATGTATCAGAGAAACTCAGGAGAGTTTTCTCCAAGCATGACATCCCAGTGTACTTCAGACCCAGCAACACACTCAGACCGAAACTGGTTCACCCGAAAGACAAAACTCCAAAACACAGACTTAACAATGTGGTGTTTGCTGTACAGTCCAGCGAGGAATGCTCAGACCTCTACATCGAAGAGACTAAACGGCAACTTCACAAGCGCATGGCACAACACAGAAGAGCCACCTCCACAGGACAAGACTCAGCTGTCCATCTGCATCTTAAGGATAAAGGACACTCTTTTGAGGATGCCAATGTTCACATTTTGGACAGAGAGGACAGATGGTTTGAAAGAGGAGTGAAAGAAGCATCTATGTCCACTGTGAGCGACCATCTTTGAACAGAGGCGGTGGTTTACGACACCAACTCTCTGCCATCTATAATCCAGTTTTGAGATCCCTCCCAGACGCCTTAACGCCCACTCACATCCTGGGCCATCTGACCTCAGGAAATCACATGATAGGGTGGGGCCAGGTTTCACAATGAACTCACCTGAAACCCTGGCTGATTGTGACCCACACCCGCTTTCACACCTTGGCTCATGTGATTAGGTAGAGGATCATCAGGGGGTCCTTTGTCCCTCTTTGGGGGGAAACTCCCACGGGGTTTAAATTAGAGATGGACTGATCCGATATTACGTATCGGTATCAGTCCGATACTGACCTAAATTACTGGATCGGATATCGGAGAGAAATAAAAAATGTAATCCGATCCGAAGTATCACAAAATCACCTCACAAAACGCGCTACTTGGCGTAACCCAGCTCGGCGCATCGGAGCAGTATGTGTCACGTGATAGAGCGACTGTTGTCTGCCACACCTGTCGGCGGTCTGTTGGAGCATTTGGAGCCTCGCTACATGCTTCCTAACCGCAGCATTTCATCTTGGCAAAAACTTTCCCAGAGAAGTAAAGCAAGTGTGTAAGTTCATCCCTGAATGTTTGCAGAGTATTTCCACGTTAAGCTTAACAACTGATATATTGAGCCACAGCTGCACTGACCATCGGAGTCCCATACTGAGGTGAAAAGGAAGCGATTTGTCCGGTATTTCAGCTAGAATTAAAAAATAGACACAAAGCTGGAGTTATTCTGTCTTTGCTGCGCAGTTGCATCTGCTCTCATTCACTCCCCCTCCCTCTCCTGTTATTACTTCAAACATGAAACTGATCAATGATCAGCTGATCGGGTTTTCTGCTGCAAGTTCCGTCTTTCTTGTTTGTTTATCGCCCACTTTGCGCTAGAAAGAGGAGACCAGCGGATAAACAACAGCAGAATGTATTTATAAAAGCTGCTGGTCATGATGTCGGTTTGGTTATGTGGTGAGAGGGAAACATGAAGATGAAACCAGGAGATGTCCTTACTGAACCATCAGAGCTGAACAGGTGATGGAGAAACAGGTTTACCTTTTAGTTGAATGAGTTGAAGGGAAGTTATGAACTGTTTCTGAGAGACAAATAACACCAGGATCCTTTTTTACATAGCTGAAGGCTGGTAACTGTGCAGGGGCGGGTCTAGCAAAGTTTTGTCGGGGGCCAGGTAGGGCATTAACAGGGAGAGGGAGGGGCACAAAGACATACTTTTCTTTGTTATGTCATTTAAAAACTTTGAATAAATAATTATCTGAATCTTATAACAAACGTGGTCATCTGATTAAATGTATATAAATCCATTATTGTATATAGTAACTAATAAGTCTAACATATACCCTAGTAAGCTATAGTACTTTTTCCTTTGGTACCATCTGTGCAGTCTGCAATTCTGTTGAAGAAAGATGTTGAATCTATTTAATTATTGTAGAAAAATAATTCATTTCTGTGGATTTGTTTTACACTTGCATTAAATTAAAGTTGATTACATCGATTAAGGGCGGGGGGTGGTTCCCTAATATTTTTGCTGGGAGTTTGCAACCCTATTAGTGAGGTAGGTAACTACTCTTTAAAATACCAGAATAGGGAGGATGGTGTAGGTTTAAATTTATTAGATTGATCAGTGTTGCTAAACTATAAAATGTTTTGTGTGTAGTGTATTTTTTGCATACGGGTATAACAGAATAGCTTCGGTCGCTTGTTTTTTAAAACTTAAGTATGAACTTATACAAAATGCAGCGAGATATTTATAAAAAACAGTTTTATTGATTACAAAATACGCTATATCGGCTTCATATCGGTATTGGCAGATATTCAAATTCATGATATCAGAATCGGTATCGGATATTAAAAAGTGGTATCGTGCCATCTCTAGTTTAAATCTGGGACTCTCCACCATTTGACCCTAGAATGAAGAAGCTTCTCGGATGAGAGGTGAAAAATCCAGTTGCTTTTCTTTCCAAGCTCCTTAGACAAGGCTGTGTGATGAGTTTAAGAGGTTCAGTAAGACACTCCTGAGTTCAGATTATTTTGTAAGTTTTGTTTACATTCAGCTTTTATCACTAGAGGCCGTTTTCAGTGGTTAAATACTCTTGCCTCATCAGTTTAATGCATGGAGGCATTCGGTCGTTGAATCTTTAGAAATGGATTTCTGAACATGCATCAACTTCAGAGAGGGACCGTTAACTCTCGTGGTTTCACAACAATGTATGCATTTACAAGGATGTGCCACAAAGAGAGCATAAACAATTATGAAGGATGAAAAATAACCATAAAACCAACCACATGAAACAAGAAAACACAAGAGAACCACAAAGACCGACCATAAAAAAACAGACAATGACCATGCAGAGACAAAACATTCACATAAATACGATTAACTAAAAATCACCAAAGAAACCAAACACAGCAAAGAGGAGACCAGAGATTACAGTGAAGTATATCCGAAATATATCAGCTGTGCATTACTGTGTGGCTGGATTCGAATGTTTCAGCAGCTGAATGTAATGTTGGCGTTTTCAGACTGAAATCATATTTCATAAATTATTCATGGTCAACTTTTAAATAAACATGTAGCTACACACGAATTCAAAGGGATGTAAAAAAATCTGTTTTTCTGTTAACTCATTCACTGCCATTGACGGCTATAGACGTCAATGGCAGTGAATGAGTCAATGGGTTTAACTCATTCACTGCCAATGGCTGGCAGTGAATGAGTTAAAAATGTGGTCAAGTGTAAAAGAGCGTTATATAGTAACGTACATGGAATTATTATTATTATTATTATTCTTGTCCAGCGCTCTGTGAGTTCTTACACCCGTCTCTGAGTTTGACCCAAACATGCCGCTGACGGATGAAGACAGATTCCAGCTGCGGTGAAGCGAACAATAGCCAGGACGTGTGACCATAAATCAGTGAGCTGAGCGCAGAGAAACCTGATTAAATACCAGCAGGAAGACAGTGAAAGATTCAGGAGCAGATGAAGTCAGAGCGTCCTGGTTAAAACGCCATTATGTCCACATTAGGTTAACACCTGTCTGCGATTCCTCGGGCGATTTCCTACACTCTGTAATTAGAGGCTCTGTAACCTTGTTACATTACATTATAGCTACACTTTACCTGCAGCGAGGCACTTACTGCAGCCTCACAGTGGATGGATGGATGGATGGATGTCCTCGGTCCTGCTAGAGTGAGCACCACATGAGAAGCAACCGTTTGGATATTTACACTCTGATGACAAATACAAACTGTCACCTGTGCTGCCTTTGTTTCCCCTGCAGCATCTGCTGCCTGCTCCACTCTGTGTGTAGAGGACGGCCACACAAAGGCTCAGAAATATAAGGAGGGTGTACACTGAGGGAATATCAATCACAATCCAAACTGGAAGCAGCATTTTCTGTCTGAAGTGCATCTGACCTATTAAAAGTGGCTTAAAATATACACAACAGTTTAGTACTGATGTGACCATGTGACACATGTTTAACCAGATTTCCCCACATAAAAGCAGCCTGACACGTCGTCAGCTCAGACTCTGATGACTGCAAAAGTCAAAACACAGAAGATGAAGAGGAAATGTGTCTGTGAGTTAGCCCAGCAGGGATACTATTACAAGGAATAACTGAGCATAATTTTTTAAAAGCAACACAGTATGGCCTTAAAGCCTCACATTATTAGACTGCAGTATATATACTGATGGAGTTTTGTGTTCCCTTTAAAGACATCAGTGAAAAAAAGTACACATTGGTGCAGAAACACAAGTTATGAAGTGTCAGGTTCAAACGTTTTTTGTGGGGGAATCCTCACCAGACATGCCGTATAATATCCAGCTCTAGTCGTCACATGACGCCAAGTCTCAGCCCTCAGACAGGTCTTTGAAAGAGTGTCACGATAAACTGTTGTGTGGTGTGTTTGGGGGACGGCTGTAAATTGTAGCTCCAAAAACACGCGTTACACTCAGCTCAAACTGGCGGTGATGGAGTGAAAATGAAAACAGAGCTGCAGACACCTTCATCCTCACAACCTTTACTTGTTGCTAAGCGATATTAATACAATTCTTGGCAACTAAACAGGACTGAATTATGTTTTCCTGGCAGTCATGTTACCTTGGTATTGTTAAAAAACATCTTAAATCACAGCAGGAAGATTTGGGAGACGCTGATAGCATCACAGCACTTTCCACAATTTTGGGGGTTTGATGTGAACTTTGTAATTTACTCATCTGTTGTCTGATTTCATTGTGTAGCTTCTTTTTGTTGTGAAAGTATGCGCGCTGTGTGGGTGTTTGCACCGGGAGTACAGTAAATGAGCACGTGTGGGAGTTCTGGCTGCATCGATATATGTTTTTTTTGTTTTTTTAAACTTGATGGAGAAAGTTGCAAGAAACCATGAGGTCAGAAGAACCGTTTTAAATCTTCTGCTTCTTGCACAGAAACACTTTGAAAATGTGCAAACTGTGGTTACGCTTAGATTAAGTCTGGCTCTCAACCAGTGCTTGTTGTGTTTTGTGGTCAACATGAAAATGTCTCTATGTACTTACATATTAGTTTCTGCCCCCCTGGTCTTAAAAGTGCATTTAGAGCAGCAGGTGAAGTTAGAGGAGCTAGAATTTTAAAAAGAAGCTCAAATGTTTGGAGCAGAAAATAAAGCTGAGACTCTTCTTTGTTACACGCTCTTCATGGGGGGTTTAATGAGTGCTGACTCAGCTTGAGATAAAGAAGACAAAGATTAAGGGCGAGAGATGAGTCATGATTCAGTCAGATGCACATTAACTGTCAAACGATCACAGCTTCCATTAAAATGTTGTGTCTGTCATCAAAGGGGTCGTATTCAGCTAATTTCCAGCCCCAAGAATAGCTCTGAGTGATCGCACTTCAAAATAATCCTTGTTTATGTCATGGTGAAACTTCCAGTTCATCCTCTGTCTGAAACCAGACGATTTAGCTCCTCCCAGCTTGTTTCTGATTGGTCGCTCATCCCAAACTGAAGGTTTTAGGGAATATATTATTTTCTATCCCCATCCATAATGTCCAGGATGGACATGGGTGGAGATGTCCACTCTTTATGACATCACAAAGACCCAAGAGCAGAAAAAACTATGTGAATCTGAGTGTTTAGCACAGTCTGAAGCCTGGAACATGTGACTCATAGAAGGAAGGAGGAGAAGGATAAACTGTACAGGTTTCCTCTACCTGTACATGACGTATAGATGCAAGAATAAGAATAAAACTTGATCGTCTGAGTGAGTGATAGTAGAACAGAGGGGCATTATTTATCATTGTTAGTGATACTGAATCGCAGTACTTACTCCTCACTAGAAGGCTGCGGTTGCCGAATATAAAGCAGCTCTCATGTAACTGAATCTGGACCGTAAAGATCGCGTGTACTCAGAAAACCATGCGTCGATAAATTCCCTTTGAAAAAAAACATTGAGAAATGCCTCTGAGCTTCGGCCCAGCAGAACCACGGCAGAAAACGCCGATTTAAGTTAGGAAACGTCACTTTGAATTGGCTTTTCCACCTCTGATGTCTTTTCCTTTTAAGATGATTACATTTTAATGCTTCTTTTCTCTCGCTGTCTCACTCATGTGTCTTACTGACAGATTCACATGTGAGACAAGAATCAAGAGGGGGGGTTATGAGAAGTCTTCACAGAAACTGCTGCAGATCTGTGTTTGTGTCCTGTGGAGATTTAATTCAAAGCTGAATTGATTTTTATGTCTGAGCACAGCTTGGCTGTTTGGGTTTTATCCATATACGTTCACAGTTTTTGAAATTAACCAGCAATTTTATCACAAATGACTTACACAAAGGGAAACTGTTGCAGCAGAGACATGCGGGGATGCGGTGAAAGGAAATGAATGGTGACAGATGGTTGAGTATACTGGCATGATGTGGTAAATATGTTGACAAGGGTATGTTTACAGGACTCAGGCTAACACACTGATAGATCAGACTCACAGTTCCTTTTTATCTACATCGTGTCTTTTAATAATGTAACCACAAAATTAAATGTCTCTAAAAAGTGTCAGAGCGGTGTTTTTCAGTTTGTGTTCATTTCATTGTCTTTGTGTCTCAGCTGATCTAACCATGGGGAAGGAGAGTCTGCCCAGCTGGGCTCACCAGGACTCTGACGAGGGTCTCGTCCACGTGAACGTCGGAGGTCTGAAGAGGAGCCTCTGTTCCAGCACGCTGAAGAAATTCCCAGACACCAGACTGGGAAAGCTGCTGGCATGTGACTCAGAGGAGGCCATACTGCAGGTGTTTGGGTGTGAGCGGGATACGACTGACACGAGACCTGATGGATTTTTGCTTGACTTGTTGAAAGCCCACCTGCTTCTCTTCTTCTTCACTCTTCCTCTGTCGTATTCCCACCTTTCCTGCTATAGGTGTGTGATGACTATGATGTGCAGGAGAAGGAGTTTTACTTTGATAGGAATCCCGGCCTGTTCCCTTACGTCATCCACTTCTACCAAACTGGCAAACTTCACATCATGGAGGAGCTGTGCGTCTTCTCCTTCAGGTCTGTCTGAGCAACATTCATTTTAACATCCTCATCCTTCTGCATCCCAGAGAACCTTTACACCTGTCATACCAATCCAGCTGGAACTGATTGTGGACGTTTGTGACTCAAACAAAGGTTTTAGTCTGTTCAGTTTTTCTTGGTTTATCTGACCTGTAATCAGACACAGCAGCTGCTAACAGACTTCACTGTTCATTGTTGCTTTGCATGAAAAACTTTAAAGCCTAAAAACATAAACAGTAAAATGAATTCATCAACTCTACACAATCGTGTAAAATTTAAGCAGCTGATCCTTTGAAAAAGTCACAAACCCAAACTACTGAGACTAAGTTGTAACATCTCACCTCTTATTCATGATCTCACACACTGAAGCACTGCTGTTGTGCACAAATGTGACATCATCTACAGTCACTGAGGGTGCAGCGCTGGTGGTGGAGGCTTTGATTGGTCCCGTGTCCTGGACATGAACGCAAAGACTGAGCTCCACGGTTGGATTGTTTTTGTTTTACTTTTCTTTAACGTTTGTTAAACTGAGGTTTGCTCAAAAAGCCTGTTTGGTTACCTTCAGGAACACATCCTGGTTTTCACACCAAAGCAAATCTGCAAATCCTGTAGTGGATCTTCAGGTGTGTCAGTGTTATATTTGTGCTGGAAAGAACAAGCAGAGATTTAACGTGAATTAGGCCTTTGGCCTGCTTGCATATGTCCTTTGTTTATGCAGCATAATTATAGGAGTCATGGATCCATTTAGTGCACTAATAACATTGGAAGCAGATGAAGAAAAAAACAGATGGAAATCATTTTATTTTGATGTAGTTTGTACTTTTCTTTTAATACTGCATAGATAACCTTGATTTGGCTTCTATTCCCCGACAGCCAGGAGATCGAGTACTGGGGCATCAATGAGTTCTTCCTGGACAGTTGCTGTAGTTACCGTTACCACGACCGCAAACTGGAGAGCAGCCGACATCGTAGCTGGGACGATGAGAGCGACGCCAGCAGTGTAGACACATCTGTGGACGAGATATCCGACTTAAACAAGTAAAAGACACACAGCTGCACTTTCTTTCTCCTTTTTTTAAATAAATTATTAACTCACTGCCTTTTTCCACCTTCGCAGAGACATGCAGCACTTCCAGGAAGTGCGTTATGGGAACATCAGGAAGTGTTTGTGGTTGACGCTGGAGAACCCGGGATACTCCATCCCCAGCAAGCTCTTCAGTCTGCTCTCCATCGGAGTGGTGCTCACATCCATCTCCACCATGTGTATCAACAGCATGCCAGAGTATCAGGTGGGTACGGCGAGCTGGAAACGTGGAGACCAAACAACACGGTTCAGTCAGCTTTCAGCAGGAAGCATCTGTTGGCTTCATCGGGCTGATTCAGGCTCACATGAAGACAATTCGAGTATTTAACCCTTTTCATCCACAGTTTCATTAAAACTGTTTGTTTGCTCTCAGAGTCAAACTCAGTGAAATCAAATAGACAAACTAATTTTGTGTGACTTACACTCGTCTAATATTACCAAAGATGTCTTTCACAAAGAGCCTTAAATCCGCTCTGAGAAAGACAGAAAAACATGCTTGAAGCAACCTTATGAACTGAAAACAAAGTAAAATACTGATAATTGTTTGCATCCAAACAGAGTGATGCTAAAAACCAAAGTACCCGGGTCCAGGTCACAGGGACAGCGATGTCCTGGCCAGCTCTCCCAGCTTTTTAAGGAAGTAAACTGAGATATAATCTCTCCAGTGTGTCCTTTAACTGCTCAGACAGTCTGCAGAGGAAGTTCATTTCCTTCGTTTGTGACCTCACTCTTTCAGTAAGTGGCCAAAGGTGATGGTGGGAAACTAAATGAACCAGTAAATCAACAGCTTGGACACGCAGCTCTCTGTGCTTTAGATTTTTCCTGATTAAGTCCCAAAGCACACGAACAACTATTTACATAAAGATAATTAAAGAAGAATAAAGTACCAATAAAATGATTTAATCAGTCAGATAGATTGACCCTGTTTTACTTGTGTTTTATTTAAACTCTTGATGCCTTATTTTTATCCTTAGTCCACCTTATATCATCACTTTTCCTGTTTGTATTTGCATTTATTACAACAGATCATTTCTGTTTAGCCACCATGTGTCTGTTTGTCTTTTCTTTGGCTCTAAGATCAGCGTTCATGCTGAACTGAGCATTCTACCTTTGATGTCTGTTAAAGAAAATCCTGTCGTTGAAAAGATACATGAATAAAAATTTGTGTTTGTAATTATTTCAAAATAAAAATATCTAATGGGCTCTCAAATTTTAATACATTTGAAATCACTAAATGTTTAATTGAAAACACTTTTAAAAACTGTCCTCTGTCCTTTTTGTCTCCCAGACTTTTGATTCTGATGGAAAGTTGATTGAAGAGCCGACCATGCAGGCGCTGGAGGTGTTCTGCTCCTGCTGGTTCACCTTCGAGGTGAGGTGATTAAAACTAAGCCTGCTGTGAACTGTTTTACTGTGCACTAAAAACTCACTGGGTCTAATATTTGAGGTTGTGTATAAGGGCATTTCCCATGCATGTCAATGAGAAGAAAAAAAGTAATAAACTTAACTGTGTATCAGTTAAGCAAACAATAAAGATAATATGCTTTAAAATGATCATAAATATGTATCTCACGCTGGAGATTTATCAAAGGGAAGATGAAACACAGCACAGAGTTTAATGTCTTTGCAGGGATGAAGGAAAAGGCACTTTAAATACTCCTGAAAGATAGCAACGTGCTACACGGTGAAGGCAGGAAACACAGAACAGAGAGGATCACTCCGAAAATATACGGAGCAGGAAGTGAAAAAAAACAGAGAAACAGGTCGCGAAGGAAGACACGGGGACAACTTCACAAAGACTAACAGAGTAAATACAGCAGAGAGAGAAAGGTACACAAGGAGGGAATTAAACTTATGGAAGCCAAGTGAGGAAATACCCTTCAAAATAAAACAGGAAGAACGTCAGTTTGAGGTTTGAGCCCACGTTCCTTTACTGTGTATCTTTCCCCGCTCTCTCTCCCCTCTTTACTGCTGTCCCGTCAAATAAATCTTTAAAATAAAGAAGGAAGTAAAATGAAAAGAAGACAAAGAACATCACACAAAGACGCGGGGAACTCATGAGACAAAGAAAAAAACCCTCAAAGAATGCAAAGTCAGACCATGATGAGCTGTTACATACTTCATTCAATTGGTTTGACTTGCATCAGTTTAATTTTATTACTTTGTTTAGACCAAACACAAATTCCAGGCACAGTTAAAATACCTAAACTTAAATATTAGGCCCAAATATGTCAGTGCTGATAGAGACGCTGAACACAGAGGACAGTGAGTGTTTGTGATCTCTTTGAGGTCGTCACGCGGCTGCTGCTCGCACCAAACAGGAAGAAGTTCTTCCATCACCCTCTGAACATTATTGACATGGTGTCTGTGGTTCCCATCTACGTCACTCTGCTCTTTGACATGACTCTGGGATCCGAGTCCGAGCTGGGCAACCTGGGACGACTCATACAGGTCTGTGCTGTGGATGTGGACCGCATGCTGCTCTGGTAAAAATGTAACGAAGGATTCGTCACATTTGTCATAATCGCTCAGTAAAGGCTGTGATAGTTTGTATTTATGGTGACAGTGTCTGATATGCAGTATTAATCTCATCAGTCCCATCAAAGAGCACACTGTTAATATTACATGCACCATCTGTGGAGGTTCTGCTAGCCTCAAACTGTAACGCTGAGACAGTATTAATAACTGCAGACCATGTAGAGTGAGATCACACAAGCAACAACAACCAGTTCTTGGACCACGCTCATTTTATATTACACACGATGAAGAGAAATCATAAAGGAAGTCAATGTAAGAGTGTATGCTTACTCACAGGTCTTAATGTCACACTTAAGATTCTCCTGTAGCAGGAGGAAACTAAGGCTTATGGATTGTAGCTCCATTAGTCTGATATATTTCCAGGTCCTGAATGACAGTCTAGCATTTCATGGATCTGTGCGGCTAATTAGTGCACAACTATGATACATGTGTAACTGGAGCTATTTCTCAATCAATATTTCTAAAATGACAAACAGATTCAAATGCCACAACACAAAACCTGCTCTTTATAACAACGACGTTCAGTTCATTTTAAATTGAAAACATCGGGGTCAGGGATTTTTTTTTTAGGGTTTCGTTTCACATTTGAGTAACTTTTTATGATTCCCAGTTCAAAACAGTTATATTTAATGAGGCGCCTCCGTTCACCCACTGTTCAACCCTTTATCACACCAGTATCATACTGGGCCTGGGCTTATTTTATCATTGTGGCTGTAAAATTATAAAATAATTCTCATCTTTCAGGAACCATTTTTTCTGTAGCCCAGTGTGGTTGAGGAGTTACAGTAATGTGAAGCTGATTTTTCCATGAATGCTTTGTGCTTATCTCCCTAAAGCTCGTCTTCTCTTCTTTCTGTTACTTTCTGTCATTTAAAGAGCACTAAAAATAAAATGGGCCTGCTGCTGAGCTAATGCTAGGGTCTTTAACACCAACATGTCGTTGATGCAACTTCCTTCCGATTGGCTGTTCCTCGCAAACAAAAGCTTAGAGCACGTGGTGGGTGTGGCTTCTGTGCTCATTAGAAAAAACCCCATCTGAAGCTCGCGGCGATTACGCGTCCATACACGGACCCCGTTATTTGAAGCTTCGTGACTCCACCGTTGGATCAGTGTAGTGAATGTCTGCAGCTGCTGCCGTGCAGCCAGAGTTCGACTCTTTTTAAAGACTCATAGTCCACTCTGTGTCCTCTCAGGTGTTCAGGTTAATGAGGATCTTCAGAGTGTTAAAGTTGGCGCGACACTCGACAGGCCTGCGATCACTGGGAGCAACACTGCGGGTGAGTGGGGACTCTGTCTGCTCGCACAGACACACAAAGTTTTGTAATGTGTGTATCCCATACACACAGCGACATTAACCAGCCGTACAAACAACGTGACTGATTTTTTTATTTTGTAGTTTTGTGACATTTTGTTCTGTTGACCTTTCTGTAGACGCCTCAGATACAGGTTGATGGATTGTGAGCAGATCTCAGCTGATGTGATGCACACTGTTTTGGAGATGACGCACAAAAAAAGACAACGGAAGGAAACTAAAGTTTGCATGTGGGCTGCAGTTTTTAACACAAGATCTCACTGATGTTCACTTGTTGAGTTTAGGGGAATTGTGTCAGTGTGTTTGAGATGGAAGAAAAACAACATTAGGAAACGCATGACTTAGCAATTCCAATTAGCTAGCATTGCTGTGGATGGTTTATAATTCAAATCATGCTTTCAAGGTATAAGTTGGATTAGTGAGGTCATCTGTAAAAGCCTTGAAGCTAGCACAATCTATGATGGCAACATTTACACTTTAAGTCATGTTTACACATTAATCTGCTCAGAATCTCTTTATGCAACCT
The DNA here is from genome assembly GCF_057382185.1 of Mchenga conophoros. Taxonomy (NCBI): domain Eukaryota; kingdom Metazoa; phylum Chordata; class Actinopteri; order Cichliformes; family Cichlidae; genus Mchenga; species Mchenga conophoros. The sequence goes on along the minus strand of NC_140530.1, from coordinate 37,372,913 downwards.
TTAACATCTGATGGAAACTTGGTTTAATATTCTAAATCAGTCCAAGCAACCTTTTTGTGTATATTGTGTATGTTTAGTATCATGTGTAATGTATCAATGACACCAGCGGGGAAAATGGACGCACCATCCCAATTCCTAAAAAGTTGGGACGCGGCGTAAAATGTTTTTGTAAACCTCATAGACCCAAAGTTTATTCACCGAGAAGCTCAGAGAGACCGTTTCTAAGAAGTAAAATATTCCAGAATAATGTTCCTGAATTTAAAATTGTGAAGGCTGTGAATATCTCCTCATCTATGATGCATAATATCATCAAAATAATCAGAGAATTGGGAGAAATCAGTGTGTGCAGGGTCGGTTCTGCCTATGAACACAACTCACCGTGCCATCTGCGCGGGACGGCAGGTTAAAGCTCTATCGTGCAAACAAGAAGCCGTATGGTAACGTGATCCAGAAACGCCGCCGTCTCTCGTAGCTGATTAAAATTGGACTGAGGCAACGTGAAAAACTGTTCTGAGGTCAGACGCACTGAAATGTGAAATTCTATTTGGAAATCATGGATGCTACGGCCTCTGGACTAAAGAGCAGAGGGAACATCTGGCTTGTTATCAGCACTCAGTTCAGAAACCTGCATCTCTGATGGTATTACATATGCTTCCATCCAGACGACAACTTTTCCAGGGAAGGCCTTCCTATTCCCGCAGCACAGCTCCTTGGATAGAGTCCAAGTGCTGAAGTGGCAGCCTGCAGTCCGGACCGTACACCAACTGAAAATCGCTTCTCGCCTGCTGCACATGCCGTTCATCTGAGGATTAGTGATTAGTTTTAAGACCCGCTCGAGCCAAACCTCTCAGACTGTGATCAGTCAGCATACCTGTTAAGCCACTGACCTGCAACAGACGTCTTTCCCAGGATTTCCAAGCTGGTCTGTGTGCACTGAGAAAGGAACTGAGGAAACTTGCCTGCCTGTCCACACGCCACCGCTCCTCCCGTCCCTCCCAGGATGTCAGGATAGTCTAACCACTCCTCTGCTCTGGCTCTGACCGAGTCTTCTCTCCTTTGTTGACAAAACAGCCGCCTGAATCACCGTCCTGTGATTCATCAGCCTCAGGTCCTGCTGCCTTTTAAACCTTGTGTAAATACACTTGTTAAACAGCTCTGTCGGTTGCTGGGTTGTGAATGCAGAGTCCAGAACTTCAGAGTCTCCTTTGACTTATGACAGCTGGTCTCCTGAGTTCCCAGATGTTTATGGACTCATAATGCATGCATGTGGGAATGCACGGCCTGTCCCAGCATCCTGAGATGGACTACTGTCATCAAATTCAAAATGAGCATTTATTTTTCTTAAAATTAGATATTTTGTCAATTCTATTGTGAACATAATCTGATATTATGGAAATCCATGTGTTCTGTTTTATTTGACATTTTTTGGAGGTGGAGTTGTTGATGAAGGATCAGGGACCATGCTGCTCCTCCTGGTTTTCATTACATCTGCACATTGTGTTTCCGTCTCGTCTCCTATACCATGAGCTTGTTCCTTCCAGCAGAGGATTATTAAAGCCTTTATTAAAGTGCAGCACCACTTTAATAAAGTTCCTGATCCGTGACCGGCATTTGAAATGAAGCACTGAGAGCTTATTTGGTCTCTTTCCTGCATATCAAGTAATGAAAAAGCCTTTAACTCAAAACATTAGTTTAATGTTTAGTTTGATCTTGAAAATGGAAAACAAAACATTTCAGAAGTAAAGCATAATCTAATGAAAAAGCAGTTCTCTGAAAAAAGACCAGCTTCATTGTGAATTGACTTTTACTGCTGCTTATTTGTGGAAATGCTCCATTTCTCAGATAACTCATTTTTTTACTCCACTGACTGTTTTTTGCATACAAAGTTTTTTTTCTCTTAGATTTGTTTTTCATAGTGCAAAGGATCCACATTTCTTTATTTTTTACACTTCTTTTTCAGCACCATCCTTCTTCATTTTAATATAGCTGACATTTGTTTCCTTTAAAGCAGGGGTGGGGGCCATTTCATTTTTTACAAAGTACCGTGTTACTAAGCCTCATGAGGTTTCATGGCTATTAATGCACTCACCACAAAACTTGCACACGTTATTCTCTGTCTGTCTGTGGTCGTGTGAGAGCTGCTTGTTAAGGACTCAAACTCTGGGGAAGAGCATTAACGTTGAGCTCTCAGCTCATCATGTTTAGCATGTTTCGAACTGTAATGGCGCCGGCGCCGCGCCACAAACTGGGCACAGCTTGCCTTTCACTTAAACAAAGAAAAAAAATCAGGTGTCCATCTTTCCTGGAACACGCAGCGTTCTGAATCCACCTTCGTTTTCATGACAGCTGCCAGGATTCATCCTTTGTTGTCAATCATGTAATAACGTACATCACGTGCTGTATTCAATTCAATTCAATTTTATTTATATAGCGCCAAATCACAACAAAAGTTGCCTGAAGGCGCTTCATAGGTACAGAGAAAACCCCATCAATCATATGACCCCCTATGAGCAGCACTATGGTGACAGTGGGAAGGAAAAACTCCCTTTTAACAGGAAGAAACCTCCAGCAGAACCAGGCTCAGGGAGGGGCGGGGCCATCTGCTGTGATTGGTTGGGGTGAGAGAAGGAAGACAGGATAAAGACATGCTGTGGAAGAGAGACAGAGGTTAATAACAGATATGATTCAATGCAGAGAGGTCTATTAACACATAGTGAGTGAGAAAGGTGACTGGAAAGGAAAAACTCAATGCATCATGGGAATCCCCCGGCAGCCTACGTCTATTGCAGCATAACTAAGGGAGGATCCAGGGTCACCTGGTCCAGCCCTAACTATATGCTTTAGCAAAAAGGAAAGTTTGAAGCCTAATCTTGAAAGTAGAGATAGTGTCTGTCTCCTGAATCCAAACTGGAAGCTGGTTCCACAGAAGAGGGGCCTGAAAACTGAAGGCTCTGCCTCCCATTCTACTTTTAAATACTCTAGGAACAACAAGTAGGCCTGCAGAGCGAGAGCCAAGTGCTCTGATAGGGTGATATGGTACTACAAGGTCATTGGCTCCCCGTGTGTTTCAGGATCGATTGTAAAGTTCTTTTATTGGTTTTTAAATGTCTTAATGGTCTTGGGCCGTCTTATCTCTCAGATCTGCTTTTACCATATGAACCCTCGCGGACCCTGAGGTCCTCTGGTACTGGCCTTTTGATTGTCCCTAAAGTCAGGACACATGCTCACGGAGAGGCAGCTTTTCAGTGGTATGGTCCTCGTCTGTGGAACAGCCTGCCGGAGGAGCTCAGGGCCGCAGAGAACGTACATGTTTTTAAGAACAGGCTCAAGACCCACCTTTTTAATTTAGCTTTTACTTAGCGTTTATTTATTTTATGCTTATTTATTCTATCCTGTTATTCTATTTACATCATTAATTTAGGTTTTGCCTAATATTTATTCATTTTATTCTTATTTTTTTTTAAACTTCTTACTCTATTTATATTTATATTGTATCTTATTTATTTTATCTTTTTATTCTGTATATACTCTTATTAGGTCATATCTCCAGTGTTTCCTCAGAGGGCGCTCTCTGCACCGGGGCTGTGATCGACTGTGGCTGCTGGGTCTCTGGGGGTCCTCTCAGCCTGGCTGGGGGGCTCCTTTGCCTCCCTCCTGCTGTGTGCCCAGCCTGGAGGCTGCGGTCTGTGACCGGCTCCCGGTGCAGACGGCTCCCTGTGATAGTGTTTCCTCACTGGGCTCATGTGTGCCCAGCCCAATTTTACTCTTTAAGTGTGTGTGTGTGTGTGTGTGTGTGTGTGTGTGTGTGGGGGGGGGGGGGGGGGGGGTGTATGTATTCACGATCGTTTATGTTAATGAGAGTGTGGGGAGTGAGTTGGAGGGCGGGGTGGGGCGGGCTGCTTTTAACCATGTAAAGCACTTTGTGCTACATCTTTGTATGAAAAGTGCTTTATAAATAAAGATTGATTGATTGATTGATTAAGATGGGGCCTGATTATTTAAGACCTTGTATGTGAGGAGCAGGATTTTGACTTGGACGTAGATAGCCGTCTGTTTTATCTCAGAAAACTAATGACTGTCAGTGGGGTTTTTTTTTCCATATTTTTTTATTCATGCTATAAGTTACATATATAAAATATATACATGTTATTGCTTTGCGGTCCGATTGAAACGGTCTCGCATGCGGCCCGGAGGCCGGACGTTCCCCACCCCTACTTTAAACTGTGTTAAATTCTGCTGTGTTGTCAGATTGTGTTGCTCATTGCTTTCAGTAAGAAGTTCATGTGATTGTTGGCAGGATTATAAAAAGTTATGGGCAGAGTTCCCTAAAAACGTTACAGGAGACGGGACACATCGCGTCAAAATGTCATAAATACATATCAAACTGTAATAATCTGTTGACATTCTTGAGATTTTCTTATTTCAAAGTGATTTCACATCTAGATGTCCTGAAACCAGGAACTGAACTCATCCATTATATGGAGGACTTTCAGCTTGGTGGAGGAGTGCGGCAGTCGAATACAAATCAGTATTTCCACATGTTCTCTTCTAGTCTTCTTATAAAACCTTCTTTTATGAGTTTTTATGAGGAAGTGCAAAACTTTAGAAGTAGAGTCACATTTACAGAGACAAACTTTTTGTCAGGCGAGCTGCAGACACAAAGTTCACATCAAGAAAAAACACAGATGAGTGTTTTCTCCCGCTGGGCGGGAGTGGCGGTGGGCGTTTGGCTGTGACGCTGTCACAAATTGAACCTCAGTTATTGGATCGTGACAGATGAGGCTTTGTGCACAAACACATCTCAACCCCTCCATGTTTTACCTGCAGCACAGCTACCGTGAGGTGGGCATCCTGCTGCTCTACCTGGCCGTGGGAGTGTCCGTCTTCTCGGGTATCGCCTACACTGCTGAGTATGAAGAGGTAAAGTTTGACTGACGTGAGGTCGCGTTCCTCACTGGTGGAAATCATTTCACTTTTAGTTTGTGTTCAAATAAATTCTTTGAATTTGCCTTTTAAAAGTTTAACATCTTAGTTTCAGTGATTTCAGTGAGAGTGTTTGGAGTACGGTTTTACAGCCATCATCAGTTTACAGTTTGAATGTTTCCAAAACTTTCTGAGCAGTTTGAATTCCTCTCAGTATAAATGTCGGAATGCTAACACGGCGATGAACGTAGCAAACATTACATTGTGAAATGTTCGGCGGATGCTACGGTATGAAGACGGAAAACATGGCTACACACTTCAACCAACTACTCAGTTACTTTGTAACAAAGTCTTTGTGTTAATACTCACTCGTGTTCCTCCGGCCAATGAAATCCTTGAGCTGATTTTCATGACATTTGGCTAATTAAGAGTGTTTCACTTTAATTAGTGTCGTTAGACGCTGATAAATCCTTCACAGCGTAATCAAGCTGTTAGCTTTGCTTTGGTCTGTAACAAATAAAAATATCAGTGAGTGAACAGTCGAAGTGGCAGTTATCCTGTTTTTCAGGGATATCTGTGATGTTGGAAGACACACCTGTTGGTGTAATTACTAATGATTCAATTCAAAGAGCACATTAGTCCGTGTGGTCAGAGGTTTGTCTTTATCTCTTCCTCTTGAAAATTAGAGCTTCAACTTTGTTCTGATAGATTTTATATACCAAAGTATTTTATTATTTAATTGTGTTCTTTACATAATAATATTAATACATCTGAAAATCATTACCTTGGATGTCTAAAGCATCCCTCTGTGTCTGATTCCAGGATGTGGGCCTGGACACCATCCCGGCCTGCTGGTGGTGGGGGACAGTGAGCATGACCACAGTGGGTTATGGAGACGTAGTGCCGGTCACTGTGGTCGGGAAGTTGGCGGCAAGCGGCTGCATCCTGGGTGGCACCCTGGTGGTGGCGCTGCCCATCACCATCATCTTCAACAAGTTCTCCCACTTCTACCGTCGCCAGAAAGCTCTGGAGGCGTCGGTGAGGAACAACAACGGCAAGAAGATGAGGATGAGCTGCGAGAATGTGCCAGAGGAGGATGAAGAGGACGAGGGGTCAGACGGGGACAGCTGCTGCCTGGACGATGATGATATTGATGATATTGAAGAGGACGATATAGATTATGAGGATGAAGGAGGTGTAATAAACTATAGTTATGTGGAGCATCCATCTTACACGTCGATAACGAGGAAGAAGGAGCCGCATCAGCTGTGATGAAGAGCTGATGAAGAGCTGCTGAAGAGCTGATCAAGGCAGGAGATCAAAGCTGTTCAGATTCACTTCCTGCCTCATGCATGACGTGTTCATATGGAAACGATGACTGCATTCATATTTAATCTGGCTTTTATTTAAAACAAGGCAACACAAGAGTGATCTGTACGCTTCAAGTTTGACCTTTGAACTCATCGAGCATAAACAGGAGGACTAAAGTCCAGGAGGGCTGAGATTTGATCAGATTTTGGGAAATTTAAAGAAATCAGGAGTTGGAGGGATCGTGTTGTAAACTGGTTTTAATTATTAGCTTTGGGTTTCCATGACAAACCTACATGATGGACGGTAGTTTGCTATTATTCGTGCATGTGGGCAGCTTTCAGGGTGGAAATTTGTTCTTTCTGATAATGAAGTTTTTATGTAGCTGTTAAAGATAAAACACCCAAAACAATAAAATTACATAAGGCGAGATTAAACACGAAGGTCTGCTCAAGAACCGAATCAATTGAGCCTTAACTGAGCTGGACTGAAGAGAAATAGCATGCACGTGTATGAAATGAAACGAATAAAAAGATTATGAAAGTCTGAATTGTTATTTTGTTCTTGAAGTAAAATGTATAAAGGTAACATTTGATAAAAAAAAAAGTTGGTCAACTTTGTCATTTGAAGCCTCAGTGGAAGCAGTTTTGTAGTTTTCTGCAGGTAGAATAAGAAAAGTTAAGCTGTGTTTAGGTTAGCATAAAGACTGGAAAGAGGTAAACGCTAGAGTGACCAACCGTCCTTTTCTTTGAGATGGATGAAAATGTCTGGGTTTTCCTACAGGCCTACAGAGGACTCATATGTGCAACATCATCCCCGAAATGTGGTGTAAGGGGTTGTTCCCCACGCACAGACGGGACAGAGCGCGGAGCAGCGCGCTGAAAAGATGCCAAAGCGCAAGTGCATCAAGAAATTTCTCTTGTACCATCCCAGTCGGAATAAATGGGAGGCGGAGTGCACTGTGTGCAGAGCTGGCACAGACATTTGTGTGTCTAACAAAGGTGCCAGAGATCTTGTTGCTCACATGGACACAGAAAAACTTAAAAAGGCTGCACGAGGCAAAAATTCATCTTGTAAGTTGACTGAGTTCTTTGTTACACCTGGAAAAACGAGGGTGCTTGTATCTGGAGCAGAAGGTGCACTGACATTTCATACTATGAAGCATCACAATAGCTACACATCCATGGATTGCACTAGTGTGTTGCTAAAAAAAAAACAACAAAAAAACATTTCCAGACTTTAACACAGCTAAAAAAGTTCAGCAGTGTCGCACCAAGACTGAAGCTATTGTCTCTCTTGAAGCTATGAAATCCAGTACGGTGACATTTCTCAGACTTAAGTAACCATGGAACAGAGAAAATATTCCCAATTTGACTGGACGAATGGTGGCGTGCAAACAAAGTTAACTGAGGTTAGAAACGCCAATTTTTGTAAATTTATTTATTTATTTATTTGCACTTGTTGACTTGTAAAAGCCTTTATGACATTTTTTATTTCACCATTCATTAACCGCACAGAGAAGGCATCTTTTAAATATGTTAAAATTTTCTTTAAACAAACAGTATTATTAAAATTCTTCATAACTGGGCCAAGTGTCCTCTGTTTTGGAAATCAAAATATGGTCACTCTAGCAAATGCAGTTAGCCCACATGTGTCAAAATCAGTGTGACTGACTGACCTACAGCTTTACTGAGTGAGAGGCCGGTGTGCGCCGTGTCACTGTTATGTTGCTGAGGGTTGTGTTTTAACCCAAACCGTGATCTTTAATAAACCTAATCAGTGACTGAAAGAAGCGCAACCAAGTCCCAAATGACTCGGACCGCTCAGGTTCTAACAGACTTTGTAAACTGTCTCTGAAACTGGGTCGTTATTTTGTCACATTTGGTTTAAAAAGACACTAAAGCCAAAAGTCACCTTATGATTAACAGTGAGATGCAGGCAGCATCTGAAAAACCAGAATTATCTCTGAGAACTGACTGAAAAATCTCACTGAGGTGTAAAAACCTAAATTGAACACAGATTTTGAGTGTGCTATAATAAACATGGTTGTGGATGTTTATAAAAATCCTTCCAGACGTTTCAGACTGGCTCAAGAAGGTGCACGAGACCCTCTCTGTGAGGAAACACTAACCAGACAGATGACGCTTCAGTTCATCTCCTGGAGGGTGATGAGATGCAACGTTTAAGCTCTGACTCAGGACAGTAGCTGAAAACCGTAAAATCATAATCTGTTGCACAGAAGAGCAAATACATGAAACTCAAGAGTAAATCATTTAAATTTGGGTCATATTCTAAAGATAAATAAAGATATACTGCATCTTACAGTATTTATAGATTCCTACAGGCCTGTTTCAGTTTGAGATGCGTCATTGGTGTTTGTTTAGTCATCACTTTGTGAAACGTCAAACACTTTGTACTCGTAAATGAACCAAACCTGTCAAACTGTCACTAAAAGTCAGTTCTGACGCTGCTGAGAGCATCAAACTCAGCATTCACCTGAGCTAATGTCTCTTTCTTTTTAATTCTACTAAGTCCTTTTCATGTCCATCTAATTTTTACACTCAGTTTATATTCAGTGTCCGTTGGGCACTTTGCTCTCTCCCTCTCTTCCTTTTGTTTTCTTTGTCATCATATCAAATGCAAATCAAATGTCCTTTAAAACTTGTCAAAGTCAAACAGAAGATAAAAAGGCACGTGTTGAAGAGAGAAAGGAAACCTGAAGTGCTGCATTTATAAAAGCACTAAAGATGTTTCTTAAAATGGAGACAACAAGTTAATAAAAAAGGGAAAATCTGAAAGAGAGCAAAGGAAAACAGAAACATTAAACTCATCAAATAACAAAGTTAAAGACAAGACATTTAATGAGGTGAAAAGATACTTTCACAATAAAAAAAAACAGGAAATGAAGGATAACCAAAACTCTTAAACACGACAGCATGAGCCTCGGTGCATATTTCTTTTATAGTTTTATGTAGCAGACGGTGGACGACAACACTGTTCTGGCTCTGGACTAACTTTTGAACTTCTAACTTAAGAAGCTGTTAACAGAAGAACTGGTTTAATATTTAGTTCTATTCTAGTTCCAGTTCACTCACCTCTGGTTTACTTACTATAACAACTTTCTTTCTGAGAGGACTGAAACCGTTAAGACGTCTTAATGAGAATCGGATTTGGGTGAACTGGCCCTTTAAATGTCACCTCTCTGCCAAAACTTCGTTCTGAAAGACAAGCAGGGTGAAATTTCCGCAGGATGAACGACATTAAGATTGTTCTGCAGCTTAGCTTGAGTTTCACATAATGGATACTTGTGTCGGACGAGTCTCCGGGCAGGATTCCTTCCAGTCTGACAGAGAGCTGATGATCCACAGTTTGAAGCTGTGCCACGTCGAGTTGGGGCTGAACGCTGTTGTCTGTTTGAAAACGCGGAGAGAAACTGAGAAAGGTTTTTGTCATCATTTGAAAAAGCCTTGGCACAATGTTTCTCAGCCTAAACACAGTGCAACGTCTGCCTTTTCAGCATGATGAGAGTGTGTTCAGGACTTTGGAAGAAAAAGTAACGGATGAACTGTAAAGTTTCAACAGTGCTCAAAAGGAAACAATTAAGGGATTAAGGGAACAATCAGTCAGAGCAGTTAAGCATCAAGGACATCTCTCTGTCCAGTTAGGAAGCAAAAACTACTCAGACTCCACTTCAGCTGCTTTGGATCAAAGTGACATCAGGAGCCCTGGAGAGGCTGGACTCCTTTAAAGCAGCACAGGTAGTCCAGCTCCTCTAGGACGGCACGACCATTCAGGTGCCGTCAGGGTTTGTCAGTCTCAGAGAGAGACATCCAATTCATTTAGTTCAATTCAATTTTAATCATGTAGCTCCCAATCACAGCAACAGTCAGACAAAGGTGGCTTATCCAGTCATCCAGTCAACCCCCGGAATTTGTGGGGGTTGCGTTCCTAGAGCCCCTACGTTCCTGGATGTGGTGAATGAAAAGGCCATGAATGCCTATTTCTATAGTTTGAACCCTAAATATGCAGGTGGGCAGCATCTTAGAGCTTTAGGAAGAGCAAAAAGCTCAAGAACACTCAGCAACATGCAGCAGGTTGGGGGCAAGGCTCTACAGGGGGGGGCAGTTGCCCCCTCTTGCTCCCCAGTAGATCTGCCCCAGTGCTGGATGTCCTCTTTCTAGGAAAACTCTCTCTCTCTCTCTCTCTCTCTCTCGCACACACACACACACACACACACACTTTCTGTTTTATTTTTGTCGGGACAAACAGCACATCTGCAGACAGACTGAAGGAGAGAGAGATCAGATTCGTGACTGGCTGATTAAAAATTCATTTCTGCTATTTTGGCTGACAGTCAAAAGTCTGAACAAGGAGAGGAAACAAGAAAAAGGGGGACGAGGCGTGCCTAAAACGTTTGGGTGTTTGTGATGGATCTGATAGGACACGAGAAAACTTTCAGAAAGTGCAGAAGGCAGTGAGAGTCCTGCAGCCAACGCTGATGATGAAGGCAGAGCATGACTGTGCAAACTGGAACATCAGTTATTTCATCAGATATAAAATCCAGTATGGAAATACTGACAGACAGTCACATGGCAGAAACAGTGTACATTTAGCCACGTAGAGTCAAGACGACCTGCTGAAGCTCCAACTGAGCAGCAGGTCTGAGTAGTTCAGAAACTGCTGATTACAGGGAACGGTTAAAAAAAAAAGAGCAAATATCCAGTGAGCAGAAACTGTGTTAATGTTTGATGTCAGAGGTCAGAGTAACTCAGTAACTCAAATAACCGCTCGTTACAACCAAGATATGCAGAAGAGCATCTTGAACTGTAGACAGCAGAAGACCACACCTGTCAAATAACAACAGGAAATTGTGGCAATAATTGCAACAGACTTATTAAAACTGGTGAACAAATGATGAAATATAATTTGCCTGGTGTGTTGAGTCTCAGTTTGGGATGTGCTGCAACAGGAGAGTTACATGAAGGATGCAGCTGACAAATCTGCAGTTACTTTGTGACACTGTCATTTCAACATGGACCAAAATCTTTGAGAAGTGTTCTTTATATTTAATCTCTGCCATGAAGAATTGAAGCAGTTCTGAAGGAAAAATGGGGTCCAGCCTGTTACTGCCAAGGTGTACCTAATGAAGCGTCTGCTGCGTGTTTACAGTTACATTTGATTTAATTGGAACTTTAATAAGAATCTATATGTACAAAATTAAAAGCAGCATCTTTTATTGCTTTAGTTTTTTATTTTCTTTGTTAGACAAGCAAACAACAAAAAACCCACAAAGGACACAAACCAACCAAACACCAGTGATCTCAAACACAAGCTGACTTTAAGGCCGACGCCAACAGGAAGCAAACTCAGATCCTGACATGCTCAAACAGATTTATACAAAAGGCAGAGACACAAGACGGCAGAAAGATTTTCACTTAGATTAACTTGTAAAATAAAAAGTCTAATCTGGAGTTGCTGAACTAAAGCAACATTTCATGTTTTTCTCTGGTTTTCTTTGTTTTGTTCGTTTGTTCACTTTTTTCCAAGAATCCAATTCTGGTCTTTATTTGATCCAAAAAATGTTTGTGCTTGAATATTGAGGTGAAATTAAACAGCTAGTTATATAAAACCAGCACGAAACAAAAAGTTAAAGAAAGAAATGTTCACAAAACAAATGTAGAGATTAAAGAGAGCCTCATTTTGAGTGTATGGATTTATCCATGAATCACTCGTTGAGTAAACTGACATGCTGCTCAGTTTTTTTTTTTTTTAAACTCAAGCATGTAAATTATATTAAATCAAAGTAAAAATTCAACAGTCTCAAGGTTGAAGAAGTTTGGCTGTACCAAAAATAAACCTGCAAATGCTTTCTGATGTTTGTTGTGGTTTCCATATTCAGCAGTTTATGAAGAATCAGTCAAAGGTTGGAAAATCAAAGAAGCATTTAAAAGTGTCTCTGTTACATTAAAGAAAATAAAAAAAAAAGAGGTTGTCTGGTCTCCAGTGACTTTGACTTAATTTCAGGCAGCAACAAGCAGCTCATGCAAATAATTCAACAACAATCAGGCGCCATTATTTTAAATATGTGTCCCCTTTTTCTGAACGTCGAGGGATCAAAACCAGTTTTTATATTCTGACAGCCCCACAGTGCATCCACAGTTGGTAGGACAAGGCAGAAAAAGCTTTGCCTGTAACACAGCAGGAAATGAATTGTGCTCATGAGTCATCATCTTACAGAGAAACACAGGAGACACCAACCAGCTTAAAGGGGCAGTTCAAACAAACTCACAGGTTCTTCCTCCGGCCTGCACTGATATCCATCCACCTTTATCAGTTTGGTCTCAGACATGCCTACAGCTGCTTATTACTGCAAAGTAACAGGCTGATAAAACACGAGCATGTCAATGACTGTAACCACAGACCTGATGGATGATCTGCATCACAAAAAGGCTCAAAAAACAGTGTGAACACAGAGAAATGATCCAAATTAGCTGAGCTGTAGACAGACAACGGTCAGCTACAGCTTCCCAAGGTGGACAATTCGAATTTCAAGCCACAATCAAATCTAAACAGACATAAAGGAAAAGTGAACCCACTGTACAGTTCTTATGAAGGATGAAAACAGCCACAGAGGGCAGAACCATTTCTGCAGCAGGCTGCTAACATGTTTATTTCTACTATAATGCTGTGGACCGAAAGGAAACTGGCCATGTGACTAAAACATGGCTGGTGGATAAAGAGCACCGCAGGCCACAGGAAAATGTGCACATTGTGGATTTGAACCACCCGTTAAATACAGCATTGTGTGATGAAATCCAGCTGAAGGGTTTCCCTCTGAAAGCAGCCGTTCTCACATTTTTTCTAAAGTCCTGTTTTTGACACTGAACTTTTCAGCTGAATGAATCAAAATATACACATGCAGCCGAGTGTTGCTCATATATACAGACGTGACCGTGTATGAAGGAACTCTGAACCATCTACAGCGTTTTCTAATTGGTTCTGCCATTATTTCACAGCCCTGAGGAGTTTTTATGACCTGAGAAGCTCATTTTCATCCGGACACACACACAAACCGTCACCTCGCCGACTGACTGCGTCACCGCTAAACCTACGTAGAAAAATATAAACCGTCCCTTATTTTCTCTTGTGCTGGACCTCCTAAAGGAATGTCAGAAGTTAAGTCTTCTTGGCACTTTTTCAGGAGCGGCCTCGTCGAGTCCGCTGTGCCAGATCAAACCCGGGGGGATAAAAGCTTTGTTGAATCTGCTCCATAAATCTGTCAAACCAGGTCTGTTTTTTTAGAGCTTATTTTAGGAGAGATAAAGAAAAAAACTGGATCTGAAATGAAAATCCAAACAATAAGAAGGGCACTGGTGGTTAAACAAAAAGGCAAATGTGCTCATATTTCACATTTTGGTGCAATCAACAATCAGAACATCAAAATTCAGAAGTTTTAGGATCCCAAACTTCATGTTTTACTTACAAACCATCATCTGTGCTTTCAAAAATGACTTTGTGGAAAGATGGAACAGTTAGCAAGTAAACGGATATAAGAAAGATGAGATCTTCTCGTCTATTGTCCACTGTCAAACATTTATAAGGAGACATTAATAAATGGTTCCTAACACACTGTAACGTTACAAGTGCCCACGATATGCTCATTTACAGTTTCATCGTTTCATTTTGCAGCAGACTACGTCTACATGTTTAATGTTAAAGAATGCAGGATTTTCCTCACAGGCTTCACTGATACAGAACCTCTGGCCCTGCTGTGATTGGTCACCTGTCTCTGCTGTGATTGGTCACTTGGCTAATCGAGAATAAGGCACTGTCAGAGAACGTCTTTGTAGGGAGTCGTGCTGAGACGATCCAAAATGAAGGAGACTTCATTGTAAAATTTGCAGGGTCAACATTTTTGATAGAAGGGCAGGAGAGTGTATATAATTCTACTTTCTCTCTCTAAATACTTTTTAAACAAGCTCAGCTGAAGTAAAATACGTTTTTGTAAGTATTAGAGACGTGACAGGAGCGTGCACCACGAGTACAGCAGCTTTGATTTCAGTCATGAAGCGAGCAGGAGAGATTTTTAGATACAGTCGCCTTCAATCACAGCCGGCTGCTTCTGTTTGTGCTGTGGTTCAACCACACTGCTCTGGGAACGGGCATAGTCGAGGGGGCCGTCCTGACCAATCAGCATGTTTTAGCACAATGCGAACATTTTAACTCGAAAGAAAAAAAAAAAAATCTGCTTCACTGGAAGAAAAATTAAATGGCCTGAGTGTAATTTTATTTTTATCAAAAAACAAACACAAAAAAAGTAAAATGAGGGATTTTCTGTGTAGAGCACAATCATTTTAGCCCCCGAGCTCCACACACTCCACTTCACTCAGGAAAATCTGTCTACTGCCCCCTGCTGGACTTTAGGGAGTTTCTCTACAACAAGTTTTGCTTCAGTTTAGCGAGAACAGTGAGCGAAGTTCATCTGAGGACGAGTCAAACCAGCGGCCGGGCGGCCACTGTGCCCCGTGCTACACTCAGAGACCCACTCAAACAAAGGAAACGTATAAAAAGATAAAAAGGGCACTTCATTTAGTCTGCATGTCGACAACAATAACTCCTCCTGTGCTGTAATGACAGGATACTGATGACGTACTGTAATACTGGAGTTATGAATGTCGACACAAACTGGAAACACTTGAAAATGTCTTTTAACTCCTAATTTACAGTGTGTTAGAAACATTTACTAAATATTGACATAGTTCTACAGATTTGTAATTTCATGTAGCCAGATTTCTTTTTTCTTTTCTTTTTGATCATCTCAACCTGTCAGATTCATCTTCTGACCCACAAGCCGACAGACAACCGAAACCCAACCGAACAAACCAATCAGAGAGCAGAATCATCACCTGTGAACTGTAAACACTCCTCATTAACTGGCCCAAGAGCTGAGATGACGATCGCATAATCTTATAAATATATAAAACTGGAAAAAGTGAAATGATGTGCTCTACAAAGCAAAGAATACGTCTGGTTCACGAACCACACTCTGCACTAACTGATCCCATTTTTCTGTCTTCTTTACTGAAGTAATTCTGCAGGCTGGCTTCATGCTGCAGCTGCAGGAGTGAGAGAAATGTGCTTCAGCCCACAGAAGATCAAAGACAAAAGAAAAGATCTAGTAACAGTTTGGTCGCGAGGCACAAACACAAAGTCCGATATAATGAGTAGGACTTCAATGTAACACCAAGTTATGAAATGTAGAAAACAGAAACGCAGGGACATGTACCAGATTAGAGAGTTTCCTCAAGCAGCTTTGAAAGAAACCTTAGCTTTGGAGTTCAGAGCAAACTGTGTGGAAACACAGAATATGTGCAGCATCTCTCAGATGACCAGTCGAGTGGAAGAGGAGAAAAACTGGTTATCTCCTCTGCTTTTAGCTGTGAATTCAAATTCAGTGATTTGTTGTCTTTTAGAGATCTTTGGAAAAGCAGACGTGCCGACAGAACCCAGTTTTATCCACTGTCCATGTTACATTTTTGTGCATTTTTCAAGAATGAAGATTCATCCTGTTCTATAAAACACCTCGCTGTCTGACGCAGAAACCTAGAAAAGCTCCGCAGCTTCACCAACAATGATGGCAAGAAGTTAAGTAATAGACGAGTACCGAAGTTTAACAGTCAGCAGTTCAAATGATGATGTACCACATGATTACAGACAGGACCTGACGGTCTCCAGGTATGTTCACCTGTTCACCTCCTTAAAGAAACTGTGTGCAAGCTTGAAATAAGCAGAAAGAAACTCGAGTCCAAAACTGCTGCTGATGATACTGAAATGAAAAGAAATGCCACAAACAGAAGGATCATGGATCTCAAGCAGACAAAATAAATGTCAATGATATTCAGCTGAACAGCTTTTCTACAGTTTTTCTTAGACAAAGGTCCAAAAGCTCAGCAGGCAGACGTCAAACCGATAATCCTCACTCCCCAAACGTCACATCACGCAGAAACTCCAGCAGCCTCGGTGACGTTCCTCCAAACTGCTGCGGGAAACGTGAGAGAAATCCTTCAGAACTTCTCAGAAGTTCGGCTGCCTTCGTTTTTTGGCCTCGATGGCGTCGAGGATGGGCTGCCTCTTGGACTGGTAGCGCTGGCGGATCTCCTCGATCTCCTGCTCCATCTGAGGGTCCAGAGAGGCGAGCTTCAGCCGCAGATCCTCCACCGACCACGTGCTTACCTAGAGGAGAACACATTGAACTATGTTAAGGCTGCTGTGCTTATTCATCAGCATCGAGGACCTCGGGTGTGTGAGACGGAAAGTCAGGGCACCTCATTAAGAGCAAACATTTATTTTCCCTGAGTTTGATGAGCGTTGACTTTCAGGCTCCTCTCATGTGGAACCAGCTCACAGTTTGGCTTCAGACTCCCTCCCTGCTCTCACCTCTCTGCTTTAAATTATAGTTACGAGAAACACAAAGTTTTCTGAACACTGAACGTTTGTCATGAGTGAACTCTCACGGTCAGCTTTTGATACACACAACGCGTCACAACGACATTCGAAGCAGGATTTGATGACTTTAGGGTCAAAGATCAACGCGGACGCAGTCCATTAGTGGACGCTGACAAAAACCTTTACCGCGCCCTCAAAGTACGTCACACATGACAGCAATAACCAAAGTGTCTGATGAAAGTATCTATTTTAGCAGCTTTCAAAGGATGAATCTATTGACTTGTATTCAATCCCTCCTCTCTCGGTTGCCGGCCTCAGACAGGGACCTGGTGCTTGCTTTAGCTTTTCCCCAGGGGATTCCCCCTCTCAGCTTTTACCAGCAGCACAACGCTCTCAGGCTATTTATTACCCAGAATCAATAGAGCTAAAATAACGCCGCCGTTTGAGTCCACTAGACAGATAACCGTGAACAAGGGAAGGTCCTACAACTGGACTCCAAAAAAGCGGCCAAAAGGGCCAAAAGCTCACATCAACTTTTGCTGCTGATATGTCCAGTTCATTCAATATATTTACAGTAATCAATCATGAGTATTGCTTACAGGAATCATCCAACTAAAGCATTTAAAAATGGGACAAGACCTTCTTTGATTTATGGACTCATCAATGAAGAAGTAAAATTAACCCAACAGACCAACAAATATATTTTTTATGTCAGAAGCATTTTAACTTTTGGAGAAGACAGCTTAATTATTAAACTAGCCAATAAATTCTTAATCAGTTATTAAACTAGCCAATAAAAAAATACTCACTTATTGAATAAATGATGAAGTGCATCAAAGCAGCAACGGGAGGTTTTAACTGGAATATTAAGATGTGACCTTCGGAGCTTTATCAGTACTTTTGCTGATCAGCAGGTTCAAACCCAAAGTGAAAGTGTGCTTCACCTAAACACAGACGCACATCACACCTGTGCACCTGCTGCTGTTATTAACAGAAGGATCGCTCGGCTCCTCCCATCACAATCCTCAACACTGAAACCTGCTTCGACTCCAGCGGTCGGTGCGCTCGACTTCACAGCCGACTGAATTCATTCAAACTTCAACACAAACTAAAACTTTGACGACTTCTTCAGTTAAACCAATAAAATCACCTGATGCACTTTGACACATTTGACACAGCACACTCTTGACTTTGTTGTAAATTTCGATGCCGGGTTTAGGGAGGAGTCCCTCTTTAAGGATGCGGTCATTAAAATGAAAATATGAATTATCCATAATGTTGTTATGAGCGCATTCTTTTCAGCTGCAGCTGTGATGCATTATTTTGTTGAGCAAACAACTACAAAAACACACACTTTGGTTATGAAATATTTAGCACCTGAGCTAACTGCTTACAAACCGTCTGCTCTCTCGGCTTTTCCACAGCACGCTGCATAATTTGACCAAAAACACAGAGCCGCCCTCTAAAGGGAACGACATCAAAGCACTTGGTGGCTGTACAAGAAGAATGGGGGTGGGCTTTCCCTCTCCACCTATCCTTATCAAACCGAAGGGTATTTAAGGCTGCTGTGTGTATCTGTAGTTTTCATATTTTGCTGTAGTG
Organism: Mchenga conophoros; assembly: GCF_057382185.1. Taxonomy (NCBI): domain Eukaryota; kingdom Metazoa; phylum Chordata; class Actinopteri; order Cichliformes; family Cichlidae; genus Mchenga; species Mchenga conophoros. Next base: position 37,354,634 of record NC_140530.1, on the reverse strand, counting down.
GTAAACCCACAGCTGAATTCTCCCTTTTCAGCTCATCTCAGCACTTTTCTGCCATTTTAATTCCCTTTCATGCAGAAACAGTTCTGTGAGATCTCAGCAGCCAAACACGAGTTTGCAAAAACAGTGGAGCATTCAGCAGCTGAAGAGCTAAAGGATTTCACTGTATTGTTGGCTGCAGATACAAAGCTGCTCATCTGTTCTGACATTGTTGCAGCTCGTCCTGCCAGCTCAGAGCTTTCTATGAGTACACAACTTCTTAAGTGTGCGCAGACTACAAACGGGGCTTTGCTTGTAGAAATGGATGTACCGTCACAAGAACTAAAGATTCCATTTCAAACAAACTTCAGTGCAGCTTTAAGAGCAATCAGGCTCACCAACAGCACTATTCTCTCATCTGTTTCAAACTGTTCTAAGCAGGACAGCGTTATAGAGTCAGTCTGCTCAGGAGCAACCAGAAAGAGCACACTGCCCCATCAAGTGTTTCCTCACTTCTTCACTCCGGGACAGATTTTGTTCGATTCACATCTAAATATGAAATAAACAATATGAAAAAGCAGAACAGCTGATTACTGGTAATAATGTAACTCAGTGTTGCAGTTCACCACAGAACTAATGTAACAGTGTTACCAGATTACTTATTCTCAGTAAAGCATTATTTGCATGATTTTTTAAGTAAGGATTAATATGCGTTACATTACTTCTCTTGAGTAATGACTGAAACTATAGAAATGGTCAGCTGTGTCAAAAACCTGCGGCAAATCCAGAAGACGAGCAGCACATCAGGATGCTTTTCACTCCCTTTCTTTAAAGCTGTATTTACACTTTAACAGCAGCATTTCATCTGCTAGATTCTCTAAATGGGGCTAATTATCACAATCATTAATTAAAGATTGCAAAACAACCCAAAACAAAACAGAACTTCGATATATCTCCGTGGGAACCTGATATGGGATCTCACTGTTGGTCAGAGTAAAATTCAAAGCAAAAGTTGTTCTGCTAGTTCATCAGGCCCTGCAGAAGCACCAGGCTCCAACTGCTCTGGCACAGCGGTCCCCAACCCCCGGGCCACGGACCGATACCAGTCCGTGAGTCGTTTGGTACCGGGCCGCGAGAGTTGAGGCTCGGGTGTGAAATTTATGGTTTTCAGGGTTTTTATCGTTAACTCTGTTTCCCTGGGTCTTTTTCCGTGTTGCAGTTGTGTCTTATTTTGAAAGAAATATTGATGTGTTACCATAGCGACCAGAGAGCATTAAGGGGCAGAGAGGGGGATGTTACTCTCAGTGTTGTTGGCGCAATTTCAGGAGGACGCTGCTAATAAAGTTACACAATTACACATGTTTCTGAATTTATGTTTATTTTTATATTTACAAAATGCCAAATACCAGTTTTTGTCTTGGTCGTATCATTTTATTTTGTTCTATTTATCCACGACACCTTAAAGGCCGGTCCATGAAAATATTGTCTGACATTAAACTGGTCCGTGGGGACCGCTGCTCTAGGGTTCTCTGAGCCTCGATCACACAGAGGTCAAAAGTTGAGCCATAGACTCAGAGTAGCTGAAGAGAGCCTTCTGTTCAATAGCTGCTTTCATTCCAGACATAAAGACTCAAACAGGAACCTCTGGAAACAAATCCATGTTCATTAAAGCAGTGGAGAACGTCTGATTTTCAGTTAAAGTACACAAATCTTTAACAATGAGCGCCTGCTGGCTCTGGCTGTACTCAGACATTCAGACGTGTTCCCACCAAGTCTGACTCCCTCTCGAACACATGACGCATGACGGCTCCCTGGAAGAGGTTTTGAACCCTTTATGCAAAGTTTCCATTCATCCACAAGCAAAAGCTAGGGTACTCCTAGTGCTGGTGTAAGACACGGATAAATGGGAGGGTGGTGTCAAGAATGACTAAATTAAATGGGTTAACAATAACTGTTCCCAGTGCTGATCACCAGCAGGGTGTTTGAGGAAACTGCTACTGGCTGAAGGTGGAGGAGGCGGGGGAAGGCACAAAGGAGGGACAACCTACTGAAGGAGATACAGAAGCCTGGTGTGACAGAGGATGAGGATGCTAGGGAAAGGTAATAAAGAAAAGTTGAAAGATAATGTCTGCTGAGATTATAAGATGAGTCACTAAAGCAGGGTGGGGGAACTCCAGGCCTCAAGGGCCAGAGTCCTGAAGGTTTTAGGTATCACCCTGGGTCAGCACACACGAATCACATGAGTAGTTCATTACCAGGCCTCCGGAGAACTTCAGGACATGTTGACGAGGTCCTTTAGCCATTTAAACCAGCAGACACCTCAAAAACCTGCAGGACACCGGCCCCTGAGGCCTGGAGTTCCCCCACCACTGCACTGAAGCCGCCATCAGGAAAGCAAACAAACTCCAGTGGTCTGTGTGTGTGTGTGTGTGTGTGTGTGTGTGTGTGTGTTGGCATGTCTCTTTAAGTTGTTTAACAGTTACGTTTTGACAGATCATGTGACAGATGAGGGCTCACTAGACAGTGACTGGTTTCAACCTGCATCCGCTGACCGTCTGCCAGCCAAGAACATGGACTCCTTTACATCTGAAGAGGAGAGAGAGAGAGATAGAGCGAGAGAGAGATAGAGAGAGAGAGATAGAGAGAATGGAAAAAAGCAGCAGGAGGGATGAAAAAAAGAAACCAATAAGTGAAGAACAAAAATAGACGGGAATGAAAACAGAGAAAAAGAGAAAGCGCTGGGTGGTGCGCGGGGAAGGTTGTTCTACGTCTTCTCATGAATAATGCAGGTTAGTGCTTTCCTCCATATGTTCTTATGCTGCATTGTCACACTACTAAGGAGGCTGGAGCTAAAACCACAGCTAAAATGGTAAATATTAATGCAGGACAGCTATATATATAAGGGCGATTGTGGCTCAAGAGTTGGGAGTTCGCCTTGTAATCGGAAGGTTGCTGGTTCGAGCCCCGGCTTGGACAGTCTCGGTCGTTGTGTCCTTGGGCAAGACACTTCACCCGTTGCCTACTGGTGGTGGTCAGAGGGCCCGGTGGCGCCAGTGTCCGGCAGCCTCGCCTCTGTCAGTGCGCCCCAGGGTGGCTGTGGCTACAATGTAGCTGCCATCACCAGTGTGTGAATGTGTGTGTGAATGGGTGGATGACTGGATATGTAAAGCGCTTTGGGGTCCTTAGGGACTAGTAAAGCGCTATATAAATACAGGCCATTTACCATTTACCATATATAGACCTTAAAATCCTATACAAGATGATGACACACCTTAAAATAAAGGTGAAAGGCGATTTATGCAAACACCTCTGCCATGTACAATGGGGACACTATTAGCAAGGGTCTACAGAGACGAGAGTGAAAGAGCAACCCTGCGCGGGAAGAAATAAACCTCGAAAAGATTTTAAAAAGCACATGTATAAATCACAAACTGCTGGAGTTTTCAACGAGCCTACATGACTGTCCCGGGTAAGAGCATTAAAAAAACATCTGATAGCAAAATACAAAAATAGAAGAGCCGACATATCTAAAATTAAACACAGTCAGCATGCGGCTGTCAACAAGCTGTCTCAGTGTATTAGAGATCCAAAAAGAAATTAGCTTTTTATCCTCACATTTCAAAGTCTAATGGAACAATAAATCCCCCCGAGTGGGATTGGAGTCTTCGAGTAAAGCCGACTTGATTTTCCCCTAAACGCTGCAGAAACAGCTTTACTTCTGCTGCCATCAGGTCGTCTCTGTACACACAGAGGCTCAGTGCTAATTGGCAGTATGTTCATGCACCGCAGACACAGAAATACTCAGATCCTCTGTGCTACAAAACACAAGGCAAGTTCAACCTGTGAAAATGTCAGTATTAGTAAAACCTGCGTTTATCCTCGGTGCTGTTGTAGTTATACTGAAACTAAACTGAAAAGTCTTGAAAAGATAATTTAGCTGACTAAAATACAAAGATTACACTTTGAATAAACAGTATTGTGTAATAACAAAACTAACTGAAAGAAAACAAACAAATCAATCTGCTCCTCTATTAAAGTCCTGCGTTGCCACTGCTTGCATCCACACTCTGATTCATTTGGTCGCCACCTGCTGCTCGTGGTCATAATGAGGGCAGCACCTCATTACCAACCCCGAGTGAGCTCTCCACCTTTAAACTGGCTGATGATAACAAACACATTTAAAACAATGCAAACCACAAAGAGCAAACCTAACTGGAACTTCCATATGTCCAGTTATGAGCCAGCTGCTCTACACTTCCTGTAAATGTGCAGGTCCTGTTCCTCAGTGTTTTGGGGAGCATTTCAGCTCAACGCAGTCTCTGATCAAACAGTGTAGACAGGAAGCATCTGTCATGTACTTCCTCTTGTCTATAAATGCATGCTGCTTATATTCCTGCGTGTTCGAGTGCAGATGTAAATGTTTAAGTCAACTCGTCTCCCTCGAACACACAATCCAAAACTTTTTCAAGTCACTGAGAGACGATCTTCTAACTGAACGTGTGCCTGACAAGCATCAAACCTGACAGCATGTAGGCGTCACAGCCACGAGCGATACACCTCTGTGATGATCCTCTGTGTGTGTGTGTGTGTGTGAGTGTGAGTGACTGTGTGTTTCTTCCCTCCTTCCTACATCGAACAGTTACAATATTAAAGATCCAGGAGAACAAGAGGGAAAATCAGGGTCAACCAGCGGGGAGCCGTCACAGTCTGTTAGTGTACCGACTTCAAACGCACAGTTGCACACATATAAGTGCATTCAACACACACACACACACACACACACACACACACAGACACACACAGACACACACACACACACTTGAAAATTATGAAGTCATACATGCGCACATTCAGCAGAACACACGTCTTTGTTCTTTTATGGCTCAAACAGCCGCTGTGAAATTCAGTGTTGTACATAATTCAAGCAAAGCTTCACCACTGATAATAAATTCTGCAAAATACAATTTTGCTTTATTGTTTTGTTTGTTTCTTTTTAATAATTTCAGCTTTTAGGATTCGGTGCCTACCTGTAGTTTTATTTATCGTTTTGCTTTCTGCTGATGCGTCGTCTGAACAGCTAAAGGTGAAACGGCAGCTGGGTGATCAGGTAAGAGAAACCACCTCGCAGTTAAAGGTCACATATTCAATATTTAATTCCAGCAGCAGGAGCAGCCACGCGTCCAGCATAAATGTCTCTGAGCGAGACAAACAACCTCTGCTTTTTCGTTAACATGATTTCATCTGAGGCATCAGGCTCTGAAAAGTGAAGCAACTCAGAAGCTACAATAAACTAAATTTTAACCATTTTTAGAGCTTTGAATTTAAATTCTTTAACCTAAGACCCGAACTCTTCCATGGCATTTTTAATTTCTCTTTGCTATTTGGGCTCATTGGCACTTGATGAATGTAAAAACAAAGAATTACCTGATTTTTGTTTCTGAGAAAAATGAGATCCACATATGAGGATATTCGTTTTAAATTTCGATAGAACAGTGGCAGTATAACGTCCTCGTAAGTGGATATCAGGCCCTTGGAGAGCAAAATTGAGTATTTTGGTCTAGTCATCACTCATTGTTTATTAGACATCTCCACAGGTTGATCTGAAGACATCAGACATATTCTGAGAGGTTCTAAGGAGCATTCAGCCCGATCCATGTTGTGATTAACCTCCGCCCTCCTGCCCTTTCTCTATGGTTTAATCTGAGTTCTGATTAGCTGCAGAGGCTCACCTGCATGCATATAAAGCCAAAGGAGAAGGTGCAGTTGGGTTAGCTCCATCTCCTCCATCCACTTTGGTAGTTTCTTATTTATAATAAGTTTATGAGCTACTGGCAGTTTTCAATCCTCACTAGTTTAGTTTAGTAACTTTATTTTAGGAGAGAAGCCTGAATCACACGGCTCATTGTGCAGCTGGTTCACCGTCTTCATCTCCATTACTCGTGTTGCTTTTTAGAGCAACCTGACTGCAGACGGCAGCAGCGCACTTAAATACACACACAGTATTTGTACAGGTAATATTTACCCTCGCCCATCAGATTTATGGTTTGAGTGTTTTCTTACTTTCAAACCTGTGTGACTTTTCCTCGTATTTAATCAGTATTTCACTTAGATACCAGGAACATTTCCAAAATGAAGACCTCTACTTTTTATTGAAAACGAAGCAGCTGGTGGGGATCATACCCCTGTGCCGTGTTCATGGTGCCATTTTAAATATAGTTCCTGTCACCTCAGTGCTTGTACTGATGTGAATTCAGTAACATCTACAGGTGTTCAGTGGACCAGGTAACGGCTTCACGGTAAAGTGTAACAGTGTGCGCCACGTTTCCAGCTCACCACTTCAAGATCTCCTTCTCCGGGCAGTTTGCGGTTATCAGCGTTGTTTTGTCCTTTTCCTCCTCCGTCATTATGAATGTTCGCCTCCTTCTCCTTCTGCTCAAAGTACTCCAGGAAGGACGGCTTGGCTGGCTTGGCAGGCTGCATGGTCTCATCTCGCCCTGTAAAACAAACAGCAAGTCCAACATTTACTTTACTGCAGATGAGTCTTAGACTGTGAGAGCGACACGCACAGACTCCATAATGGACTGAAATCTCGAGGTAGCTTCAGAGACACCGCACTGAAACACAGCAGCAGGACTGCTGAGACCTTTGCTGCTGTTCTTGCAGCGGATGACGGGTTTGCTGGAATCGAGTGTTGTTGAATTAAATATTTCTTGGAAAAGGTAAAGTGGGGCTCTGGGAGTTCAAACATGGGGGATGCTGTGGTTTTACAGCACTGTTTTAGTGAACTGCAGCAACACTGGCAGCTGTTAAGATATTTCTGTGACTGTAATTTACATGTACTCCCCTTTACAGACTGCATCCATTCATTTTTCCTCCTTATTTAGAAGCTTTGTAGAAGGAGAAGATCCTCCTACAGTCAGTCACATCAGAAATGGAGACGTGCGAGCATTACTGCGTGCTGACAAAGTGCATAATAATTCAAACTAAGGCAGAGCATTTAGATGCACTAAACTGCTTTCTTTTTGCACTTAGTTTAAAACAATCATTCACTTTACCACAAACTCGTTTTCCTTGTAACTCAGTTTTTCTGGTGATTTAAGTAAAACATTTATAAATGCAAATCAGGATTTGTTCCCGGCAAAAAAGGATTAAAACGGTGCAAACACAAATGTCAGCAAGCATCTGCCCTGCTCAAAGATCCCTGAGTGGATCCATCACCCACAGTCACAGGTTACTGCACTCTAGCCTCAGCATGAACGTGGAGGCATAAAGAGGATTTTCCTTCAGGGATCAATGAAGTGTTCCATTATTAAGGCAGCAATAAGCAGGGAACAAGATTATCATAATATATATGCATTAAAGTGATACCAGTAAGTGACTTGCTCAGGTACTGATGGCTTTACGGCTTTTAAAACTCTGTCAGTGGAAAAAAGATGGCAGAGGCTTTAATGTAACACTATTGAACCAGATAGAGAGAGGAGAGCACCTCCAGATTTTAATGCATGTTACAGGAAGTGCACGGCATGTGATGGAGCCCATTAAAAAAAGCCAATCACTTAGATGAAATATTTTAAGACTTGCTAACGAGTGCTAAATTAATAATAAATGGTTGGGAAAGCAAATATTAGGGTTTGGAAACTGGATGTTAGGAAAAGGCAAACAAACAACACCCAAGGTTGTGTGTCTTTGTTTTGGAGCGAAGTTTAGGGGTATTTTAGATTTTAGATTTGCCTCAAGTGTTGATTAGCATCTTGTTTCTTTCGAAGCATGAACTGTCTCACTGACATGTCAACAACAACAACAACAACAACGACAAAAACCCCAAAAACAAACAAAAAACAATAGCAGCTGTCTATTGTTGACAATATATATAAATAAGTATAAAACCCAGACGAACAGTAAACAGAACAACAGCAGGCTTTTTCCATCAGGCCATCAGACTGCTGAACACGTCATAGACACCTCAGCTTCACTACTGGAACTTCAACATTATGCACTCCACACTGTATATAAATGCCACTTGTTTTGCACATATTCAACTCTGTATATTTTATATATTTTATTATTATTATTTTCTTTTTTACTATTTAATTTGTAAAAATGTGTATACACACACACACACACACACACACACACACACACACACACACACACACACACACAGGAAAATATTTAGTATACACATCCAGAAATGCATACACTATTATATATTGTACATATATTTATTAGTTTCAGGTTGGCCATTCTTGTATTTTGCTCGTTTGTGTTGTTGTGTTTGCACATCTCTGTTGCTTGTGGGGCTCGCACACAAGAATTTCACTCGCATGTGCTGTGCCAGTGTGCCTGCACATGTGATGTGACAATAAAAGTGATTTGATTTGATTTGATTTAAGAAACACTTGAGGTGATAGCAGGAAACACGTCATGCTTCGATGCCTTTTTCTTTTGTTTTTGGTGCTCATTACAGATTTTCTCCAAAATACATTTACATTTTAGATTACTTCAGTGTAGACTTTTTAAAAAGACCTCATCATTTCCAAATTATTTCCATTGCTGTAATGAAAACAATGTTAGCTTGTACTTTTAACGAACCTAACAAAACCTGCCCCGAGACAAGGATGTAGATAACGAGTAATATGGCTCAATTTTGTTATAATTACATTGACCAGTCGGAAAATTCACCCAACCTAAGTAATTTTATAATATACACACTGTGTGCTTTTGAGTGCACGTGCATGGAAAAGTCAGCAGCTACATGGACAATTCCAGAGGAGTTACTGACACGGTTTCTGGTTCACTGAATAAAAATGTCCACACTGTCAATTTTACCCAAGCGAGAGGAAATCAGCGAGTTCATGAGTGTCGTTGAGCGTTTGATTCATGGCTTTAATAAGCTCCTGCGGTCTTTACACACCTACATTATGCACAGATTCCAGTGTGATCAGATAGCACCGCTCTGCTGTGATAACAGAGATCGTTTCTACTAATAATTCTCTACTTTTTAAAAACGCTCCATCAGGTTTATCCTTAAAAAGCTCTTTATGTAAGAAATTATTCACAGATTTATAACAGCACTTGACTTACTGAGCCTCTCCTTTTAGATGTGCTGGAAACTCTGATGTCATAGTAGGAGGACATTAGAGCTGGTTAGTGTGTGTGCGCTCACTTAAATAAATTTATGGACAGCAATTTATTTATTTATTTATTTTTAAATGGGCAAGTAATAACTGGGATACGCTGACTGTGACTCAGGCTTGTTTAATGCTGTAATGGCTGAAGAAATATGTTGATTTTTAACCAGGTGGTTGTGCAGCTTTAAGTCACACAGGCTAAAGGTGTGATGTCATGCTGAGACTTTATTTCCTCATATTAATCATCTAAAGGCGTGCAGCCCGGATCTCAGCTGACCCTTCTCACCCTGGACACAGTCTGTTTGACCTGCTCCCCTCAGGCAGGAGGCTCCGGTCCATTCGCACCAGAACCTCTCGCCACAAGAACAGTTTCTTCCCCTCTGCTGTTGGACACATGAACAATAACCACATGACTGTCCCCGCCACTAACACATGACCCTACGCTGTGTCACTGCATCATTTCATGTTTGGCACTGATCACCACCTGCACTCATGTATATATCTTTCTACGTAGCACTCATAATTCTTATTCTCATGTATATATCTCATGTATATCTCATGCACATATCTTTCTTTCTACATAGCACTTTAATTCTTATTGTTTGCACTGAAGCACCGCAGCAATTTCCTAATGTTGTAAACCTCAACATCTGGCAATAAACCCATTCTGATTCTGATTCTAAAGTGATTCAAATCTGTTGTTTACTCCCTTTACTGTTTACGGTCAGAGACACACACACACACACACACACACACACACACACACACACACTTTTCTAGGTGCAGACCAAATAATTACTATAATACATGAAATGTGTCTGCATGACTCCTACAAACTACAGCTGGTGCGCAGCTGCACTGCAGAACTCAGAAGGTTCTCATCTACATCAGCGGTCTCCAACCTTTTTTGCGCCACGGACCGGTTTATGCCCGACAATATTTTCAAGGATCGGCCTTTAAGGTGTCGCGGATAAATACAACAAAATAAAACTAGTACCGGTACCGAAAAAAAAGAAGATTTATTCATAACACATGTGAAAAGACCCAGGAAAACAGAGTTAACGATAAAAACGTTAACAAAATAACGCTGAAAACTGATAAAAAACCTGAAAACCATACACTTCACACCTGAGCCTCAACTCTCGCGGCCCGGTACCAAACGACTCACGGACCGGTACCGGTCCGAGGCCCGGGGGTTGGGGACCGCTGATCTACATGACATATGATATATCATCACATTGCCTTACACCCCACCCAGCAATGGGCTAAAATGATTGTTTTTAGCAAATAAACATATCTCATTTCTAACTTTTGTTTTTTCAATGTGAATAAGTATATGCCAATTATTCCACCAACACAGAAAGCCGTACTGCAGCACGGGCATGTATTAGTACTTCTAAATCAATACAGTCACAACATGTTGGAAGATTGTATAGATTTCTATGAAAACTGTTACCAAATGCTGTTTTCCAGTGTAGACGTGATAAACTTGTTGTTTTTCATCCATTTTCAGAATTTTTTGAAAGAACTCTACTAGTGGGAGCAGAAAATAGTTTAAAACTGAATTAATAAAAACTCATTCTCTTAATGTTCTCAAGAAAATATCACTATCTTAGATAAAGGTGTCAGATTCTGATCTGGGTGAGATATGTAAGCTCTTATTGTATTTATTTCCAGGCACGTCTGTCTCCTTATCACTCAAATGCAACAATGAAGAGGGGAAAAACTTGTTTTTGTCAGAAACAGAAAGGCATCCGGCGATTACCTCCACCTCCACTCAAAGAGTTTTGCTTTCTTTGTAATGGTGACTAATGGCTAACATCGCATCAATAATCTCACTTGGGGCTCCACAGTTTGTTTTCATTCAAGCACAAAATCAATTTAAAGTCTAGTGCCCCCCCTAAAAAGAATTAATGAATGTTCTTCTTCATTTGTGCTGCCGGGTGCCTTCTCTCCCAGATGAAGTTGCCAAGGGCACACACAAAGTCATTGTTTAAGAAAGCTAACCACAGCTACCGACAGCTACCCGCGGGCATGTTGGGAAAAAAACCTCTCCTGATAAGGAATTTTTCAGCATAATGCAGTTCCTCGGAGACCTTTACTCACCTGAGCTGCAGAATGCAACAGGTCTGTATTTAAAACGAGAAATTATAGTAACATTGAATCTTCACACAGTTCTAATTTCCACGAGTGAAGCTTCAGTCTGTTCAAAACCAGCCAGCACTGCACTCGTGGTGTCACAGTTTCACTAAAGTAACATGAAAGCAAACGAAGCATCAGTGAGCCAATTCTAAACAAAGAGGAACAAACACAAAATTAACTACTAATGTTGGCTAACATCGATTAGCTTCCTCCAAACCCAGGTGTTCAACATAAATCCAATGCTCCATGTGTGAGTGGACAGAAGGCTTTTATTGTGAGACATTTGCAGGCATGCAGCTGGATGTAGTGAGGGGGGCAGCCTTTATTTAAAGACTTTTACTTCACTCTTGGTTTTCTATTAGAGGAAACACTTTAATCAGATGACAAAAGGTCAGACCCATAAAAATCAACGAGCTAATGTTACTTTGATCCTAGTTTGTTATCTAGTGCTTGGCATCTCCTGTCTGGTAACTTGAGGAATTATCTGACTGGACAAAGACTTTTTCCAGCTGTGCACCACATTCCTGTAAATGGACATGCTGCTTGCAATGCCATGTGGGAGGAAGTATGTTACAAAGCATTCTTTATGTTTTAGACCTTTACTGTTTAGGACAACGTTGGTCCAACTAGTGGGCAATCTCAGCTCTTACTCTGAAAGTTCAGTCGCTGCTGTAAAGCTACACCTGGACCTTCCTGTCAGGTGTTTCCATACCACCTGGCTCACTGGCTGGCCACTCTTATGGCATGTTTATGGTAATATGTCTCATTTACAAGGTGATGGGGGGGAGACACATTTTTAGACATAAGCTGTAATGGCCGCCGTTTTCTTTGTGAGTATTTATTACACGGCGTGCTGCGGGGAAAAGCCTGTTCTAACGTTTGAGTCTAAGGTTTATTTTTTTGCTTCTCAACCGTAAATACTCTGCATCTTTCACGTGATTCCGTTTATTTTGAAAAGTCTCAACAGGATCTTGAGCTTTATTGTGAAAGGTTTATGTGGAAAATAAACAAGCTGACACGCCGTGGTTTTACCGTCGTTGTTGCTAACGACAACGCATAAAAACAGGCCCTTGTCCGTCCGTAGTGTGGTTGTATTAAATATAAGAGAAAGAGAGAACTTTAAGAAATGAATATAGCCACTACAGTGACCATCAGAACCATGAAAAAATATTGCCGTAAACAGTTTATTTTGCGACACCACAAAACAAACGATAGCGTAAAATGAAACGATAGATGTTTTTATATCGTCATCCGATATATATCGTTATATCGAACAGCCCTAATTCCCAGTTACTCTCCAAAAAGTTGATTCTGTTCATCTGGACGTAGCGTTTTGTGGGAGGAACGTTTCGTCACTCATCCAAGTGACTTCTTCAGTGGACGTTCCTCCACTCAACTTAAGCTTAAAACAGCAAACTCCCGAAAAACCACAAAGACATGACGAGGGTAAGTGTTAGACTGCGAGTATTTAAATGTGAGGTTTTCAAACATGATTTTTCACTTTCAAAACTGCAGCCGGAGACGAGAAAAACAAAAATCAAACCAAACACTTGATCTGTGCTCCATCTTTTATGCAGCTGTCCATGTTTGAATGTTTTATAACACCCATTACCCTTACACTTTAACTAAACCACTTTTTTGAGGAGATACTCACACCTAACCTGACCCACACTGTGATCCACATCCAGCTTCTGTGCAACACAGCCTTTTAAATGAGTGAGAGAAACATCAATAATTGATAAAACTGATGACGACACTGGCAGCAAATGAGCAAAACAAGAAGATTTACTTTAAGTATCCCATATTTGGAAAATAATTTTGTTAACAGTTGAAACAACAGTAAAATATAAAGTTTATGCATAATGAAAGTAATATGAAGAGTCAAATGTAGAGATAAAAGTTAATGAATTCTTTTATTTGATCTTTCTCAGCCTGCAGTAAATTTTCTCTCATATTTGTTTGATCAGGAGACACAGGAAACTTATAAAGAGAGCTGAGCGACACAGCAAGAGTCATGACTGGCTTTGTGAGTAATTAATTTGACCAGAGCCGCCGCACCCAGACTCCACACGTCCATCACCTTTAATGAAAAGATTCTTGTGACATTTAGATCTTCCATTTATTTTCTACTTTCTGACAGCAGATGCTGTAGACTGCAGCGGGGGGAAAAAAATGGGGACACTGATCTCTTTTTCCCCCCCTTTACTGGAAGCAACAGCCACCAGAATATTTCATACCAATTGAGCAGCTGATTGAGACATTAAATCTAACCGCTGCACAGACACTGAGCGGCTTGGAGACGCAGCCTGACTGCCCTCAGCTGATGGGGCCTGTACCAAAAAGACAAAAATAAAAGAGTAGAAGAAAAGCATTCTGCCATTACCGTTTGTCACCCACTGACAAGCCCATTATTCTGTCCTCTCTGCTCTGCCACTGATCTGCTTTGCTGTCTGCTGGGTCTTTTCTGACCAATTACATCATCACTGCAGTCGCATCACTGCAGGAAGTCGACATGGTGGCATTTACTTTGAATTAAAAAGTATAAATAGTGGCCTGGTTTTTATTTTTGTAGAACTTTGTATAAGTTTAACGGTTTAAAGTAAAAAAAATTGGTTTTATTAGAACTTGGATTTCAAGAAGCTTGCTGGGATGTCGGTTTTAGCTGCGCACCTGGGAGGACACCTCGAGCAGGTGGGCTGGTGACATTCACAGGTTATTTTAAGCGACTTTATTTCCTGGATTCTATGCATTTAAAAACAAAACAAAACAACTGTCTATTGCTCATCCTGGGCCGTTTGATCTCAGTAAATCAGATAACAGGGTGTGGCAAGGTCTCACTATGGGTTCACCCAAAACCTTGGCTGAGAGTGACTCGTTAGGTAGAGGATCAATAGGGGTCCATGACCCTATTGGGGACACTCCCAATCTGGGACTCTCCACCAGACGCTCTCAGTACTGAAGAAACTTCTCGGATGAAACGTCTTCAAGAAACTTAAAGAAGTCCAGACGCTTTTTTCTTAGACTACGATGATCTGGATGACTGAGAACCTTCACAGACAACCCAAAGTTCTGTCTGCCTGTGTCCCTTTTCTTTGGGGAAGTGACTCGCCAGTTCAGAACCAGTAAACTTAATAACCTCAGACAAGTTTATGCTCAAGTTTGAAACTTTTTGCATATCTAAAACAGATCACATTAGGGTTGTGCAAATGGATGATGATTACGGGGACTGATAAAGGTCAGAGCGATCACCAAAAGCTCATTACTCAAATACTGTTTTCCTATTCCATCCATATGAAATTCATATTAGCCTACAGACAATATGCTTTTCTGCAGTTTCATGCCATCAAGTCTGAGCATGCACAACAGTTAACAGAAGCTTTTGATTAGGAGAAGAAACCAGCACCACAAACACCTGCTGGCGTAGCCGGCGATCCGTATGGACATATGTCACATATATCCATGTTTTGGGGTGTTGGATCATTAGAATTAACAGCTAAGGCTGCAGTCTTTAACCTACAAGTTTAGGAAAATACAGTTTCAATTTAAAGCCAAGGAAGTGCGTTCTACGACTTTCCACAACAAAATTAAACTTTAATAACACAAAGAGCTGTGAGAGATGAGCAGGTTTAAAAAGCTCTTCTGTCTTTTTAACGAGGATCCGTAAAGAGAAGGTGGAGGAAAATGCACTGCCCTGCTCATTTTAAGAGTACAGAGTTTACTGTGTGATGGCTGTGAGTTGCTATATTAGAAAATGTTAGCGACATTAGAGAACACTGTCACAGCTCAGAGTTAGAAAACTCTATTTAAATAATTTAATGGCGCAGACTACATCCACTTCAGATGACAAATGGAAAGCCGGAATCGGTCTCAGATCACACTGCCAGCCACTCTGCATGTTTGCATGAGAGAGACAGAGGGAAAGAGACCAATGTCAGAACTTGCCACATGTTCCCATTTTGTGTCTCTGCGTTATGGTCGAAGAGCACAGACTACATCTTTATAGCTTCATACTTGTCTCATTAAGAAATATCAAAGGAGATTAAGGTTACTTTCTGACATAAAATCAGAGCCGGTGGTTAGAATATTAGTTGCAATTAATGCGTTGCACTTGCATGCTTCCTCCAACCAGCTAATTTAAAGTCAACATCATCTCTGCCTGTACTGTAGTGCAGACTTGGGAGGAATTTATTGAAATGTCTGTCAACTAAATCTACTTCGAATATCGATGGTCCTGCAAAGAGCTCCTAAAACAGGGAGGTTTTATGTGTACAGATGTGGCCATAATCACCACTTACAAGATGAGTGCCAGGGATTAATGCACTAATTCAGTATCTGATCACATCTGAAACACAATCTCCTCTGAAATAATGTCTCCTCCTGCTCCTCAGTTACCATGTGAATAATGGACAGAAAAGTGTCTCTGCAGAACAATAAAACGGCTCAGTGAATCTCACCTTTGGCTTTATCATTTTATCTCAATATTATACAATTTGTGTGACCTTTGTCCACCAAAATCCTCTTCTGGGTCAGATTTTGTCAAGTTATTGATTAGATTTTTTATTGATTAGCATTCAAATATCTCAGTGAAGACAGAACAAAGATCTACCACAAAGCAAGAAAGCATGAGACAAGGCTAATCAAAAGGTATTGGCTGAAGCGTTTGCTTATTACGCCAACCCTTTTAACAAAAGATCTTTTTGCATGCAGCTCCTCAGGGCTCGAAGCAAAGACTAAAACAAAGCAAAAACAAAACAAACAAACAAACAAGAAAAAAAACAAACAAAAAAAACCAAAACTTTCCATCACACAAGTAACTACATCAAAGCAAAAGAACCAAGAGTTTTGGTTTTTTTGCTCTTTTCATTCTTGATTTATATATTTTTCTAATACTCTATTTTTAAACATGTTTTTAAACAAGGAAAATGAACTACACCTTTTTAAATCACTGTCATAACTATTCCACAGGTTAACTCCTCTAACAGAAACACATCTCTGCTTTATATTTGTCCTTATCTTGTTTTTTTTTTAAAGAAATCTGTTCCCCTTAAGTCATATTGACTCTCTCTGACTTTGAACAGCTTCTGAGCACTGGGGCAAAGCAAGTTATTTTGTGCTTTATAATTATCTGTGCCATTTTATATTCAACTAAATCATAAAATTTCAGGGTATTCAGATTAATAAACAAAATGTTAGTTGGTTCTATATAGTTTGATTGGTTTATAATTCTTATAGCTCTTTTTTGTAACTTGAAAATATGAAGAGTGTTCGTTTTATATGCATTAGCCCATATCTCCAGACAGTAAGTCATATATGGAAGCAACAGAGTACAATAAAGTGTGTATAATGATTTTTTGTTCAGGACATGCTTTGTTTTATAGAGAATATCGATGGTTTTTGACATTTTTGTTTTCACATGGTTTATATGAGACTTCCAACTCAGCTTATCATCAATTATCACGCCAAGAAATTTATTTTCGTACACTCTTTCAATTTCAATTCCATTAACCCTTATTTTAGATACATTTTTCATTTGTCTAGTGCCAAAAATAATCATTTTGTTTTCTTTATATTTAATGATAACTTATTTACATCAAACCAGTTTTTTAATATATTTAACTCCTTTTCCGCTGTAGTCAGAAGCTGTTCTAGGTTTTTACCTGAGCAATACAGAGTGGTATCATCAGCAAACAATACACATATTAACAGTTTGGAAACACTAGATATGTCATTTATATATAATATAAATAATTTAGGGCCCAGCACAGAGCCCTGAGGAACACAAGTTACCTTCAACTGCTTAGATTTTACATTATTGAATTCGACATATTGATATCTTTCATCCAGGTAACTTTTCATCCACTTGTATGCTAACCCTCTTATGCCATATCTCTCTAGTTTATTCATTAATATAGATCAATTGTATCAAACACCCTTTTTAAGTCTATAAAAACACCAACAGTATATTCCTTATTATCTATAGCATTAGATATCCCTTCTACAAGTTCCATCACTGCCATCGAAGTGGACCTTTTCACTCTAAAGCCATATTGGTTATCACTTAGGAGATTATGCTTCTCAATATATTTATTAAGTCTATATTAAGTCGTTATTATTTCTTGACTCTGGAATTTCTTTTGCTAAATTAAAGCCAACATTTACAAAAAAATCATTAAATTCATTTGCAATGTCTTTAGTTTTATCAAGCACAATATCTTTATCTTTTTTAAAATAACCTGGATAATTCTTATTTTTTGAGCCCTTTTTGATTATACTGTTTAATATCCTCCATGTTTCTTGTGTGTTACTTCTACTCCAATAATTTGTGGTAATATTCTTTCTTACTTGTTCTTATAATATTTACTAATCTATTTTTATATAACTTGTACTTTATTTCAGCATCTTTTGTCCTCTGTTTTATGAATCTCTTATATAGATTATTTTTCTTTTTACATGCATCTTCTATCCCCTTTGTGATCCATGGCTTATTTGATCTGTGATGCTTTCTAGTGATTTTCATTAAAGGACAATGTTTTTCATATAGTGAAATTACAGTTGATAAGAATGCATCATATGCACTATTTGAATCTTCATTTGCAAAAACCTCATTCCAATTGTGTTCCTTTAAGTCCACCTGGAGGGCAGTAATGACTCTTGTTGTTCTATGTCGTATCATATCAAATATTTGATTCTTTTGTTTAGTTTTAATCCCAAAATAATTTTGAAAATTTTAAATTTACGATCTAACTACAAAGTTAGATCGTAAAAATTGCAATATTTCTACCTGTTTATCCATTTAAATGTAGATCTGGCTGAAACTCTACGAGGTTTTCTGTCCCGTACAGTTTTCAGGAGATGAGTTTCTAATCCGGATTCTAGTCAGACACAGTTAAGGGCTAATCACTGCAAATTAAAATTCCTTTTATTTTTCAGTAGCATTAGGGAGGATCAATAACTGATCTAATATCTCATCTTGATCTTCAGGGCCCCTTCAGCATCAGACCACAGTCATTAGCTTGGGACACACACAGGCACCCTCTGAGGAGCACATTAAAGACAAGAGAAAAAGGCACACTCGCGCGCGCACACACACAAACACACAACTGAAGGACACTGGAGTTGTAATGCAATTATGAATTCGAAATGTTCCAGTGTTAATGCAGTTTAAACCGCTGCCTGTGGAGATCCATACTAACCTGATATCAGGACGTCTGACCGGAGACACACAGTGTGTGTGTGTGTGTGTGTGTGTGTGTGTGTGTGTGTGTGTGTGTGTGTGGGGCAAGGTTTTTCTGCGCAGTGTACCAGGAGCACGGAGAAAAGTCGTCGTACCATAGGCACGAGAAAAGTTGTCGTACCATAGGTACGAGAAGTGTGTGTGTGTGTGTGTGTGTGTGTGTGTGTGTGTGTGTGTGTGTGTGTGTGTGTGTGTGTGTGTGTGTGTGTGAGCATGTGTGATGGAGACTCAATAAATTCACAGTGGCGTTGTGGCTGTGTACGTCTGTACATCTGGTCTCATATGAGAGTGTGGTGTCTTGCATTAACAGTGACTGTGAGCATCAGTGTGTCAGTCCAATAAAGCCTGTTACTCCAAGTCTTCAACAGTTAAGCCCTCAAAGTAATTCAAATTACACCTGAAAGTCGACTTCTGGTGTCATAGTAAACAGCACGTGGTGGACAGCGTTGTTTATGATGAAACAGCCAACCATGCCGTTACTGTGCGGGTCAAATATAGACCGTTTATTTCTGTAACTACGTGTGGTTGGCAGTCAGAGCAGTTCCAGTTTCTTGAGCTTGTGCAAAAATACCAGCAGTAAAAATCTATTTCCCTTTTGAACTTCAGTTAAATTCTCTGCACAAACAGCCCCTCGCTCTTATTCGTCCATCCATTTTCTTCCACCTGGAGGCCAATTTCATTCACACCTATGGACAATTTAGAAACATCAACATGCATGACAGTGGGGGGGGGGGGGGGGGGAGTCAGAGTCCCCATGTAGATATACAGGCCCACGGCAGGCCAGGGGATTCAAACCAAAGACCTCCTTGTTGTGAAACGACTGCACACATTAACTCTTGCAAACAGATAATGTTAATTTGGTAGTCGTCTTTGCTCTAGACATGAGCTGAGATGATAGAGATGAGTTGCTGTAAGTGAGTTTGGGCTTTTATAGAGCAGTGAAATGCACAAAATAAAAACTATTAAAGTCATTTAACCTGAGATCCATCAACATTACACTGCCTTTTATTTATTTTCCTGTGGTGGGAGGTCAGAGTCTGGACTGAGATGGCTCACAGACTAGCTTTGGCCTTTGGGTTGTATGTCGCTCATGTGAGTATATCTGAATCTAAAAGGTCTATTTCTCCACAGATGGTGGTTCCAGATTACTTTGGGTTTTTTCTCATCAGGGCACTGGAGAATTGCAAACTGGTCCAGTGAGCACCTGAATGCTGCCCTGGTTTGAAAGTAACTCTCATTAGATGAAGTGTAGGAGTTGTGATATTTGGCCACGAACCTCCACAGTAGCTTTATTTTCATCAGAGCGTATTCTGGCTGCATATTACTGGAGTCACGCAGAGCTAAAGCAAATATACACTCACGCACACGTCAAGCGTCAGCGTGCTCAGTGTCTCATTGGGGTTAATTCTTTGCGTATAAAAACAAACATAAAACACGCCCACAGACCGCCAGCACTGATCAACTCAGTCCAACTCTTATTGAGAATCTGTTCCAAAGCACCAAATACAGCCAACGCTTCAGCTCCCACACAGTCGACAGACGCCAACAGACCGATGCAGCACCAACACATCCCTGAAAGACACTCCAGCAGGTCTGATCTTATTCATCTTTTTGTTCTAACTCTTTGCCCTCTGGTTTTGTTTCTCTCAGGTGAACTGAGTCTGGTCCCTCAGGTTATGTCAATTAAAGGTTATAGCAAAGCTTTTGGGGGAGCGCACAGGCAATGCTTGAATGGCTTAAGGTTTACTTCAAAGGTAACTGAAACAAAAACATACAGAATCAGTCAAATCAGACAAGAAGAGAAAAATTTGTGATTTTCCCCTAAAAGTTACACATTTATTAAACACGCAGCTTCACATAATTTCGCCTAAACAGATCAATCCAGAGCATCCACATGATTAATGCCCATGCCTCCTCCCACCAGAGGACTGCACAAACAGGAAGCTAATGAATATTCTGAATAGATTGCCGGGAATAAAATATAAATACATTTACCTACATTGACTGGCCCAATAAAACAATAGATATACCTGCCACCACACAGCTGAAGCTGTAATAAAACCTCTCCTGCAGCCACACAACTGGCCGTTGATTGGCTCCCTGGATGCAGAGGTGGGCCAACTGCCAAGAATCGCACTACATAATTCTTCTACTTCTACTCGTGGTTATCTGAGTGCCACGTGTCTCTCATATATTTTCACAGGTTATATAAAGAGACAAGAAATAAAGCAGAACTACATTACCCAGAATCACACGTGACCATACAAAGTGTTAGTGTTCAGGACATCACTGCTGCTAACATCACACACACTGAGCCATTAGAAAAATCACTGGTGTATAAATCAAACATGGAACAAACTCTGCTGTTACTATTCGAGGCCTCTGCTGACACGCATCCCGCCCGAGTTCACCAGCAGCAAGTTCGTGCTTGTAATTTAGGAATTAACAGACACACCCAGAATTAGGAGGAAAGTCACTGTGGTACGAGAGTTCAAGCCTCTGGAGGAAACATCCTCAGTAACACCGACACACACAACACAGTGAACCTGTCGGTTCACAGCTCGGTCACAGTCTGCCCCCTCGTGGACAAATTAAACACTACAGCTGCATCTTTGGATATTATGGCTAAAAAATGACTGCGTTGCACCTGCAGTCATTCCAGCCTTTGAATATTCTGAGCTTTTTGTTTCAATTTCAAGCATTTTGCATGTTCTGCAGAACAATGCATATACCTGAAGGCATTATTAGTTTCATTGTTGGTTCAGTTATAATGTGTGGTATTTGTCTGATAGATATCCCAGTGTCAGTAAACATGCACCAAAGCTCAGGCTTGTTTTCTTTAGTTTTGTAAGTGGCCATTAAAATCTCTGTTTTTATTTCGGTTTTGTTTGCACACATAGTTCAGCTCACTCAATTCTCTGTCATAATCCCGCTGGCCTGTCACAGAGGTAGAATATCACACAGTGCATGTCCATGAACACGGTTCTGAATGTCTCGATCTTATTATTCTAACCCTGAGTGCATGAAAGAGAGGGATGACGTGACGCTGATCCTGTCTGTTTAAAAATAATGCCAAAGCACGTCATCATCTGGTTCCTCTTACATGTTTTCCAGTAAACTGAGAGCTAATTTATCACTGCATTTATCAGGCACAGCTCCACAAATGTACGAGCACATTTCACTGTAGCTAAAAACACACTGAGGAGTGCAGAGCAAACACTTACCCAATTTAAATATTTAGATTTCAGCACTGAGAAGTCACTCGACTAATCTCCAATTCATTCTGCAGCGAGACAACCAGCTCCTCAAAGCCAAAAATCACAGAGAAGCAACACTACTACACTACTACTATTATACTACTACTACTACTACTACTACTACTACTACTACTACACTTTGTATAAAGTTAACTTTGATTACGATCAGAGGCCAGAATTTAGTTGATTTTGCAGCCCTCATCGATCACTTCAGCACGCATGTCATGTATTTAGAGGGACTTACTTTTCATAGTGCCAGCATCTTCGTCATCATCATCGTCCTCGTCATCATTAGAGTTGATGACCATGGTGCCCAGCTGTGACTGCAAGGTTCCCGTGTCATCGTGTTCAATCATTGTTCCTGCGGAGCTTCCAAGAGAACTTCCTAAAGAACCGGCAGCCCGGATGGTTCCTGAGTCACCCGTACCTGCCCGAACCATCGTCCCCTGGTCAACCTCATCTTCATCCTGAAACACAGAGGCAGAGGGCAGCGTGATTTAATGCTCTCCAACGGCAGTTACAATATCCAGAAAGGACATGTTTATAAATATGAGGCTGTGTTTAGCTTTGGAAAGTTAGAAATCAAAAGCTCGTCAAATACAAAAACACTCGTAAGTTAACGTCTTCTTTTGTTGCAGTAACTTAAAAGCTGTAAATGCTATCCTATTGATATTTAAGTTGCTGAGTCTGTACCGAATTCTCATCGTCGTCTGCATCCTGCTCTCTTTGTTCTTCCTCCTGTCTCTTCAGTTTGATCTCCATGGCGTCTGTGATCAAAGCTCTGAGGATGGAATTGGGCTTGGCCGATTTAATAAACGGATGCTGTCGAGGAGAAAGACACGTAACGCTCAAACCAAACGTTTATGGGTTTTGACATTAGTTACAATTAGAAATGATCCATGAAAGCTAAAGCATGACCACAATAGCAAATATTACAGCAAATACTACGATTATGTAAAAAATACTACTATAATATGATGTATTAAACTGAAATTCCAGCCAGCAACAAAACAAAATAAAATGAATGGTTAAGTGAAGCTGTCCACTAAAAGACAATATCAAAAAAATAAAGCTCATTAATGTAAAAAAGAAAATATTCAAAAATCAAATCAAAAAAATGTAAAAATTTAAAATAAAAATACATTTGATTTGAAAAAGTTAAAGAGCAGGTCACACAATAAAACAGAAATAAAAATAATAAACAGATTAAAAAATGAGCACATTTTTTTTAATAGTTATTACCTCATTTACATAGTGTGGCTTTAATAATTAAAAATCTAATTTAAAGATATCTAAAGGTTTGAATGTTTTCTGATCACACGGTCATCCACGACACTCGGTCTGTTGTCAGTTACAGGATTGCTTCGTTACCTGTAACAGCTGTGTGGCCGTAGCTCTGTTTTCTGGGTTCTTCACTAAACACTGGCTGACAAAGTCCCGGAAGCCCGGAGACCACAGATCCGGGTTCCGAAAGGTTGGGGGAGGGTTTGTGGGAATCATGAAGATGGCCTGGAAGAGGAAACAGTTCAGCACACTGAAGGCAAAACCAGCTAACCATCACTGTTCAGCTAAATACAGTAATTTATGTCACACTCCTCCGTTTCCTCTCTTTGTCTTCTCTTACACACACATACAGCTGTTATTATTTACATACTAACATTTTTGGGGCTTACACACACAGTGCAAACACACTTGCACTGCTTTCTACTAGAGATGTAGAAAGCAGCTGGTATCTGTATTTGTATTTGTTGAGGGGGGAAGTATTTGTACTTGTATTTGTATTCAAGTAAAATTCAAAAAAATTTGCGTTATACTTTTAATTAACGTAATAGAATTAAAGAATACTTGCACTATCCTTTATAATCATTATGGATATGCAATATTAGTTGATGTTTTTCCATAAATCCAGCAATGAACATGTAACAAGGAACGTCATTGAAAAGAAAATAACATAACAGCCATTACCTCATCAGTGGTCAAACCAACAACTGATAAAATACCATTATGAACATTATGAACCCACCACCACCCGTCCTGTTGGAGGAGACTGAACAGACAGCGAAACTGACTTGCAGGGGCAGAACATGGCTGTGATGATGAATTGGTGCTTGTGGGGGGGTTGGCAGACAGTGCCAGGAGAGGATGCTTTAAGTGCATGTGATTACGCATAACAGATGTTGACAGATGTTTGATATGTGTGCCTCTGCTGATCTGACTTTTGCACACATTACATATCACTTTGGTTTCATCTGCAGCACTGACTGAATGCTTCCACACAGAACTTGATCAAGTTGTTTTGGCTGGTGGAGGACCAAGAGGTGGCTCAGCAGCAGCCACACTCTTTTCTATTTTGTTGCCCAAATGCATGTGGGGAGTTTCAGCTAAGTTCATGTGTGACGGGAAGCTATGCTAAGGTTAATTAGGTATAGTAACTTAAACGTATCATATAACTCCCACAAGTGCATACAATTTGACACAACTACACAAGCATCGTTTTAACCTTTTAAACCAAACTTTAATGTTACTCTGTCAACAGCCTATTTTTAAATGACCGAGCTAACAAAGCTACGTAAACAGAGCGAACATGAGTTAAAGTTACCATTGAGAGCACTGACTGCAGTCGTCAGTAATGCAGCGTAATGGAATAATCTCTCAATCTTCGCAAAAGTTATAAACTGCCTCCGGAACCCAGTTAAGGTACAAAGAAATATATTCAACAAAAATAGTGACGCAGTTCAGCCTTTTTTCACTCAGCCGAGCCTCTCTGTCAGTCACCTCTTCCATTCACTCATCCGGTCGTGCACTGCGGTCTCATAAGGAAACTCAGCTTTTTGATATAAAGTTTTTCTTGTTCCCGAATACAAATATTTTTTCAAGTATTTGTTCAAAATAAGTATTCGTAAAAAACACGTGATTTGTGGACTATAACACGATCCGTACCCTCATTGGGTGTATGTCCGCGTAGGGTGGCTTGCCCTCAGCCATTTCTATAGCTGTTATTCCCAGAGACCAGATATCTGCCACACAGTTATATCCGATCTCCTGTATGACTTCTGGAGCCATCCAGAACGGCGTGCCGATGACAGTGTTTCGTTTCGCCATCGTGTCCTGATGAAGGATGGAGAGAAAATAACATAAAGTAAAGCATAGAAGGTTAAAGCTTCTACAACATTCAAAGGGCAGATAGCATCTTTATTCAGCTACTGGTGTTTAATTGTGTTTTCTTTCTATATTAAACCAGATATAACAAAACATTTAAAACACATCAAACATACATCATATGCATTTACAGTAGCAGATTGATTTCTCTTACTGTGAGCTGTCCAGCAACTCCAAAGTCGGCCAGTTTGGCCTGACCCTCCGAGTTCAGCAGGATGTTGCCTGCTTTGATGTCTCTGTGGATCTTCCTCATGAAGTGAAGATACTCCAGACCTTTCAGAGTGGACTGAAGGATGGTGACTATCTCCTCTTCTTTGAGCTACAAGTCAAACGCAAGTAACATTAATTAGATTCATGTATGCAAAGCAATGTTCAAACAAGACGTAGCACTGATGTGGAGGAGGCACATCTAAATATTCTTAAACTGAAACCGTAGAGATGCATCAGACTAACATTCATTTATCGAAAACCTTGAAGTCGTGCAGAAGCCTTACACACACGCTGTGCTCCATGCAAACTACATGTGAGTGAGTGTGTACGTGTGTGTCTGGGTGTTACATTACCGTCTTGTTACGTATTCGGATGATATCCGATACGGACCCAGCGCCACAATATTCCATGACGATCCACAGGTCTGTGTTTTTGAAGTAGCTGCCGTAGTAGCGCACCACGTGGGGACTGAACACAGGGACATGGGTGAGTCAGACCACATTCATCCATTTATTTCAGAATGTTTGAGATTCAATGTGTTGCTTTTATGCTCAGTCAGGCTACGATTCTCTCCCTGATGAAACTTATTTCCTAAAGTTGAGCTCAACATTAGCAGGAGACCTTATGTGACCTTATGAAACGGCCAGCTCACGTCTGAGTTGTGGTGCAATCACACAGGGGTGAAGTGAATTTACAGACATCTGTGGTTAGTTTCAGAGTGTTTGTTCAAGTTTAGTTATTATTGTTTCAAAGTGTTTAGTGTTGTGCTAACTCACAATGGACTAAAACTACCACAGAACCTCTGAGGTTGATGAAATATTGTAATAGTTATTTTGTTACTACATGTAATACTTTACTGATCTCACTATTTTTCTAGTGGAAATCACAGTTTGTATTATCTGCAGATCAGCAGACAGAGTGCAGTAGTACAGCATCCCCAGGCCCTGATGAGGTTTGTGAGTCAAAGTGAAAGTGTCGCTCACGTTTGAAGAACACTCTGGAACTGCTGGTACTTTGTCTATTTATAGCTGCTGCAGCAATGAATGAAAAACCTCAGTAAACACTTTTATATGACAGACTCTGCAGGTCTGGTACACTTCCCAGTGAGAAACAGACCATAATAATGTGTTTCCCCTGGAGAATTATATAACAGTCAGTTGGTGTGGAGGTGGGGCTGTCACCTTATGGGAAAGCCCCCCCAGAAAAACTTAATGAAACTTTCTAAATGTTTCCGCAGAGGCTGAAATCACTTACTGTAAATGTTTCGAGTATCTGCTTCACTGCTTTTCAGCAATTTAACCAAACATCTACGCCCACACTTCTCTTACGGGGGACTTTTTTAAATCCAGTTTGAGGTCGTGTGTAATTACAGGGCGGAAGGACGTGTGCAAAAGATGAGCGGCAAAACGCTGACCACACAAAACACCAAGTCACACCAGTGATGCTCTTACTGCCTTTGGGTTTTTCTTATGTTTCATGGCACGGATCGAGTTCAGTAACGCATGTACCTGTTACACTGCTGCATGATGGAGATCTCCTTGATGATCTCTTGCAGATCAGACTCCACAGGAACTTGTTTGATGGCTACGATCTCCCCAGTTTCTTTATAATGAGCCTTAAATACGCAGCCGTAAGACCTGCAGGAACACAAAGAGAGGCTTAACATGTTCTTTCGGCTGTTAATGACTGAGATCAATGAGCAGATAGTTGTTATCTCCAAGTTTAACCAAACAGTATCGAGCCACACCCAAGAGTTGGTGAGGCTGCTCGATTATAACAGAATTTAAATGATTTTCATTAACTTAAACACAGACAGTTACTGAACTTATAAACTTCATTTTAACAGATTACATTTACTGAAAAAGGAGAGAAGCCTTTTTCTTTTTCAGTCTAAGGGATGCTCGTCTGTCCGTGCTGGCCTTTACAGCAGGATGTGTGAAGGTGCACAAAGCAGTAAAAAAGCAGAAGCTGTGAGCTCAGGTGCCTCGGAGGACCTGCATGACGGCCAGCAGGTGGGCAACAGCGGCCCTATATAAGTCATAATGTCCGAGTTCCCAGTCGGGTTTTTAAAAATGGAACGATCCCTCAAGTTGGATTTCCAACTCGGAAAGTCAGAGGAGCCCCACGAATCCTGAGTTAAGGATCCAACAGTGGATGGAAAATAGTCAAAGCTAATCTGTGCTTTATTAATATTGATCTGTGAATAGCTGTAACGTGCTAAGAAGCAACAAATCCTCTTTTTCCTGCTTTTCCAACCGTATTACTGGAACTCACTCAGCTCTGAGGTGAAAGACGCTGAGCGATCTAGAGACAAACGCACCTGTTAACGATCTTTCCACAGGTCTTCCTTCAGAAACCTTGTAACTTTTTCTTTCCCTAGATAAACTCTTTCTTTCAGTCATCTTGTACTGCGCTTAACTAGACAGCAAGTGAAAAGCACGCCTCTGTATAGGAGAGCGGTGGGCTTCATTTCTAACACTGGAAAAATATGAGAGGGTTGTAGCAAAACTGAATAGAAACTGTGAACCTTTTATCCTGATTATTTTGTTTTCACAATCGCTGGAAACCAAAATTCAAGTAACCGTCTAAGAAGAGGTCCTTCTTCTCTTTCTCCACTGAAAATAGCCCTCGGGGGGGTTCCCACACTTAAAGGTGTGGCCTCCCAAAAACTGTCTGCGAGTTCCTGCAGTGGAAAGACTTCACAGACACATTAATTAGTGACTGATGTCAATAGTAAACATCAGTGTACTATTCAATTTATTTCATTACTTTCCCACCAACAGTTTTTCTCACTTTGACAGATGAAGCAAGAGTGAGAAAAAGCTGTGATATGAGCATGAAAGAAAACGGGTATGAAAAAAATAGTTTCATTAAAGCCAGCGTTACTAATAAGACGTCTTTATTGCAAAAGTCGAGCAGCACCGAATGACTTTGATTAATTGCAGGATCATTAAGAAATGTCTGGAATCAGCTATGACGCGTGCAGGCGAGGAGTCAATCAACCGCTCGGAACAGGAAGCACATTGCCTCTTCATATCCTGTTTCTCAATGTTGACAGGCAACAGAGGAGGGCGGAGCCTGAAGTCTGACAGGAACAGAGATGAAATGAAGCAGAAAGAAGGACAGAGATACGGAGAGGACCAGGATGACTAACACAGACCAGGATGACACATAAATACAGGCAAAGTGAAACTTTGCTCCTGTCAGGACCGAGGTGAGCCTCAGACTGTACGGCTACATGACTCACCCTTCACCCAGCTTCTCCAGGACATCAAAGACTTCCTCTGGCTGCTTGGTGAGACTGTCCTCGCTCAGCTTCTTCAGCTGTCTGCAGTGACAGAAAGAACAATTTTCAGGATTTTTGTTCGTGGTTTTTGGTTATTTGTCTCATCGTTTGCAGCACACGATCACAGCTTTTGTACACTACATGCCTCTAAAGCACTTTAGGACAACTCCTGCTGACCTAAACTGACACTCTGGCACTTTCACATTAAAAAAATATTGCAGAGCGTGCCAGTAATTAACACCTGAAAGTAAAAAAAAACAAAAAAACAATTGTAAACGCATTAATTTGGTGCAGGATCTTTATTATTATTATTATTATTATTTTTTGGTCCATTTTCCACCCTCAAGATAAAAAAATGTTAAAAGCTTAACATTTCAAGGCCAACATTTTATGCAGTAATGAAAACAGTAAATACATTTTTTTCCTTCCAACAAAAGCATGTGTGTAATCTGAGAGAAGACTTTATTACTGAATTCAGCCTTCTTCTGAGTGCTGATCACGTTCATTCTCTCCTGAAACATTAAAATATCTCCACAACCTTTGAACTGAAGAGACAAAAATATCTCTACGCAAACAAAAATAGATGCAACATGTCCCAGATGCAGCTTGTGATGAGATATTTTTTTAGGATAACTGAAGGTCCTCTGCTCACAAGTCCATGGG
This sequence comes from Mchenga conophoros, assembly GCF_057382185.1. Classification (NCBI taxonomy): domain Eukaryota; kingdom Metazoa; phylum Chordata; class Actinopteri; order Cichliformes; family Cichlidae; genus Mchenga; species Mchenga conophoros. The sequence goes on along the minus strand of NC_140530.1, from coordinate 37,325,576 downwards.
AATAAAATAAAAATGCAATACTATGTTATAATAGCATTACTTCTACAGTTAGGCTAAGTAATGCTAATATAAGATAAGATAAGATAACCTTTATTAGTCCCACACGTGGGAAATTTGTTTTGTCACAGCAGGAAGTGGACAGTGCAAAAGTTATGACGCAAAAATTAGAATACAATAAGAATAAATACAGTACACAGCTGTACAGAATAGAATAAAATACTATATACAGTAGAATAAAATAAAATAAATATACAATAAGATAAAAATAGAATACAAATACAAATACTATATACAACTGAGTAAAAATACAACGATGACAGAAAGGATTATTGCACTTAGTATTATTGCATATGTATGGATGTGTGTGTTTGTTCAGTTAAAGTCTTTGTTGTGGAGTCTGACAGCAGTGGGGAGGAAAGACCTGCGAAATCTCTCCGTCCCACACCGTGGGTGCCGCAGTCTCCCACTGAAGGAGCTGCTCAGTGCTGTCACAGTCTGCTGCATGGGGTGGGAGATGTTGTCCATCAGGGATGACAGCTTAGCCGCCGTTCTCCTGTCACTCACCACCTCCACTGGGTCCAGAGGGCATCCTAGAACAGAGCTGGCCCTTCGGATCACCCTGTTCAGTCTCTTCCTGTCCCCGGCAGAGATGCTGCCGCCCCAGCAGACCACACCATAAAAGATAGCAGAAGCCACAACAGAGTCATAGAAGGTCTTCAGGAGTGGGCCCTCCACCCCAAACGACCTGAGTCTCCGCAGCAGGTACAGCCTGCTCTGCCCTTTCCTGTAGAGGGCGTCTGAGTTATGAGTCCAGTCCAGTCTATTGTTCAGATGAACACCAAGGTACCTGTAGCTGTCCACAGCCTATGATCACGATATTATAAAGGGAACACCCAGACATGCAAGCTTTAGTATGAAATGTGGTCACTTAAATTTTTTTTAAAATTGGCATTAATTTACAAAAACAGGGTCACTTTGAACTCCTGCTGATAAGCAGATGAATACACCTACATATTAGGGGTGCAACGATACTCGTATTGATATTGAACTGTTCGATACAGTGCTTTCATTTCGGTACACATATGTATCGAACAATACAAAATTATTTATTTATTTTATCAACTTTTCTTCTGACGATGCTGTCTGTGTTGAGAGCTCAGTGGATCTGCGTTCGACTACTCCGCCTAGGCTGCACTGTCGAGCGCAGATCCACTGAGCGCAGCGCAAGCTAGCAAGACAGAAGCTAAGCTCGTTGCAACATGGCAAATTGAACCTCCCCCACCCTCATTCAGATCTGGCCTTTGGAATTATTTTGGTCTTCATGTGAAGTATGACCCTGAAGGTAAGCGCGTCATGGACTAAAGTAAAACAGTATGTTGGATGTGCCACGCAATGCTCAATTACATGGGTGGGAGCTAGCGCATAAGCGCAGTTAGCTCGTTAAGGTGTTGATGCCGTCCAGCCCCATACACGGGGCGATCGTGCGGTAGCTCGTTAACGGAGATTTGTTGTGGCGTTAAGGTCATTTCAGATTAACGCTGACAGCACTAGTGGGAACACAACGAATATGACTGCACATTTACGCCGACATCATCCTAGTGCAAAGACAAGTGGAGGCAGACAAAAAACAAGCACGCATGCTACAAACTTTAATATGTTTAATATGCTGCTGAGAATATAGCCCAGAAGAAGCGTATAGTATAGCTTTTATTTTGGAAAGAGCCATTTCTCTGTAATAAAGATGAGTGATTCCTCAATCAGATAGATTTTTTTTTACTACTTTGTTGTTTCAACAACATTAAATTTAAAAATTGTACTTCTGAGTTAAAATATATATTTATAACTTAAATAAATGACAAATTAAACATTTTTTGTATCGACAAAATACCGTGAATTTTGTGTATTGTTGCACCCCCAATCAATCAATCCTCTCTCTCTCTCTCTCTCTCTCTCTCTCCACAATTTATACTTTATATACAACAAAGTAGATTACTGATGTTCAACGAGCCTGAGGAGTGACTATCTTGTTTGACCTGATATAATTATGACAAAGAGTCTTTGTTACTCTAAGATTATAGATTTTCTAGTTATTTGTGGAGACATGAAAAGTTTATTTCTAGATTGTTAAGAGGCAATTAAACAGATCAAGTTCTGTAACAAGTTACTGTACTAAGTACTTGTAGAAAAAGTAAGGGAAGTGTAAAAGACTCTTGAACAGGTCGGTTCTTTTTATTAATATTATTAGAAAAAAAAGCACAAAATAGTGGAGCAACATCGGTTAGCAGTAGATCGTTTTCGACTCAGAATCTTTTCTATTAACTAGAAGCTGTTGGGAATGTTATGATTTAAGTAATAATGATGGCCTTGACTCCGAGACTCTGAATCACAGCAGCTGTAAAACAGAGTGGCAGCTTCTGCTTGGGCAAATAAACTATGATTACTTTACTGCTGAGTAATAACAGGGAAAAAACTGTAGCTGGCTGCTGTGCTGAGACTTCAAGCGTATACCTGAACTTACCTGGACTGTATTTACACTTCTGTGAGAGAATTTAAATCCAACTCAGTGAGAGCAGGTCTCATTTATTCTAAAAACAACTGACCAAAGATCCAGCTGAGTCATATCCTGAATAATCTGCTGCCTCCTCTCTCGTTGTATTTGACTTGTGTTTGTCTAAATTTTGTGTTCTGAGTATTTGGATTAGTATTTATAGTATTTAATGATTATTATTGACGTCTGAGGGACACTGCAAAGCCAAAGCAATAAATGCTGTGTGTTGTTCCAGGGTCATACTGCATGCTTATCTCTGTAGAAATAAACATTCAAGTATAAATAAATAATTAATAATAAATAACACTAGTAGGGGTTAGTGCAGTTTGAGCCTCTTAGCGACTCTACACAAAAAGGTTTATCTTATTTCTTTAGCCACAAATAACACTGACCGATTTCAAACGCTCAGCCCAACACAGCACTCAGATATGAACACATGAGGACTATTTCCATTTTAATCTGCTCTAGTTTGAATTGTGAGGCCTTATATTACAAATGGTGACTGTTATTGTATCTACAGAGTAAACAGAGATGTGTTTTATTGCCCTTTTTATAAGTGTGCATTCATCAGTGGGATTACACAAAAACCTGACCGACAAACTTTATGCAAAGATAAGGACGTGTGACGTGTGACCAGAAGAAGTCTGGAGCAGATCAGAAGTGTGAAAATGATTTTTATGGTCTGAGCTCAAAAAACATCATACAAGATTTTTTTTAAAAGAATAAAATCCAAAAACAAAACAGCAGAGATGGCAGAGAAGTCTTTACAACACAGAGAACATCTCTTTAAGAACATACTGAACGCTGAGAGCCGGTCTTTCTCTTGGTGTCTCAGGCAGCCTGATTTGTGAGTCTGTGCCTCTCTAAAGCCAGCAAACCACATTTTCTACCTCACACTGCCCAGCACAGCTCAGTAAGCCAAGCTGTCCAGTGTATCAGCGTCAAGCCACAAAAGAGAGAGTGAGAGCAAATCATTGAGATGCTAATCTACCACAGCAGCCCATGATCTGCTTTTCAAGTGAACTTCTAAAAACGCATGTGTGGATCTGCTGAGGCCAAAAGACCTGGACTCCTGTTCCTAAATTTAAAATCTTTTAACCTAAAATCTCCTTTCCTTGTATATGCTTCAAGTATGTCTATTTTTCCTCTAGAAATTCAGTCACAGTCCGACTGATCAGACTGATTTGTTCACTACCAACGTCTGCTTATAATATTCTTCCATATTTATTAAAACACTGAGAAAGAAAACCTTGTGTTTACATTTTTTTAAAGCGGCTGGCAAGCAGCTGTGATGGTGATTAATGAAAACTTTCACACACGAGTGAAAGTTTTATCCCAAGTATCCCACAAATAAGAGGATGCTAACAAATACCAGCAGACATTACATATTAATAACATGAATAACAGACACCGTTAAAAACAATGAAAACGTTTTTTTATTAAAACTCAACGTGTATCAAATTGATCAAAGCAATGTTAAACAGGGGTGAATGTATTTGGCCCAAATGTTCCCTCTAATCTGTCAGCCACAACTCCGTCACACGTCTGCCTCGTGTGTGCCAGATGTCAAATGTGTGTTTTGACATTTAGACCACATGTGGCCGACCCGCTGCTCGGTGGAAGTCACATACAGCCTGTCTCCTGTCATTTGGGGCCACGTCAGGCTCAGGCAGATATTTGCTGGTATTCTTACTGAGACTGCCGGTTGGAAAATTTTTACATTTCGCCCAACCCTGGAGTCTACTCTGTATATTCAGTAAGTATATGTATTAATATACATATACTTAAGTATAAAATATGAAATGTATCATCGTACCCATCAGTAACATTACTGGACAGTGTTAATTTAAAAGCATAACACTAATATTTGTGTCTAAAAAGTGCTACGTTTCTTTTAAAGACCCTTTTTAAAGTCTACCCGAAACTAGACACACACAGTAGGACCTGCTTCCCCAACTATATTTGATGAGCATTAAAAACATGGTGCCAGGTCTTTTTAAGCATAGGAATGAAACAGGACTGTAGCTTTTTACATCTACATGGACCAGTATTGTTCCAATCATTACTTATAAAATCTATTTCCTCTGCTCAGTTTATCAGGACACCGCATATTTTCAAAAGCGCTCCGACGTTTTCGGAGACGTCTGTTACCCACTAGTTCGATAGCTAGCAGGGGGCAAGGCTCACTAGAGCCGTGAGAACACCGGACTCCCGGCAGATCGTTTTCAAACCCACCGCCATCTTTCGCTACTCAGGTTAAATATATATAAGTCACTTAGATAACTTTAAAATGTTGTTGTTTGGCTTTTTTTTTTGTATTTTATTTGTTCCTGAGTAAATCGGTTTGGCTGAGATTAAAGTTATAGTTTTTACACAGCTGAATAAACATCAAGCAGACAGCTGATTATCAGAAGTGTGAGATGCTCGAGAATTTACTCCGGTGTCCTGTTATATTTTAGATAGCAAGGAGTTTATTAAACTTCACCGAAACAATCTGCAAATTTCATAAAAATTTAATAAACTATCATCTTGTCTTTATTTTTAGTTAGCACAGACCTGAAACACTTAAAGCTGTAAGCTAATGATAGTTATATAAGAGCAGATGCTGCTGGTGCAATAAGCTGTACGTCCAATGGATGATGATCTGATTAGTCGACTAATCGCAAAAATAATCGGTGACTAGTCGACTATCAAAATAATTGTTTGTGGCAGCCCTAGTAACGATATATATCACGATATATTCTTTTCTTCTGTATAACGTATTTTCCACACTATAAGGCACACTTAAAATCCTTTAATTTTCTCAAAAATCGAGAGTGTGCCTTATGTATGAATTCTGGTTGTGCTTACTGACCTCTAACCAATTTGGGGGTGCAGAAATCTGTTAAAAAATGTTTTAGTACAACTTTGGTAAGCCACACTGCTTGATGGATTGTCGGAGCATTACTGCCGTATAGTGATGCGCGAATCATGAACGAATCGTTCAATACTCGAGAATCATGATTCACAAGCCCAACTGACTCACTGACTCATCCCTGTTGCTGTTAGAAGCAATATATCTAGCTTATAATTACAACTGTGGAGAAAAACACAACATCCAGTATCTCAACAAAAACGTTTCTGCTCTGAACTGGAAGAAAAAACCCTGAGTAGAAGCTCACATCAAGACAATAGCTCCACGGTTCACAGTAGCATCGCTCTGCTAACATGCTAACAGCACATTTGAGCTACTCACCCCTCCCTCCTGGCTCACAGCTTCATTTTTTCTTGGTTGGCAACCAATGTTAAGGCGCATTACCGCCCCCTGGCTCACAGCTCAGTGGACATTTAGATGAGAAAATATATATTTGACACATTTAAGGAAAATACTAATAAAATAAAAATAAACATAATAAATGTTTATTAAGCAATTTTGATAGGAAATTGCTTAATTTTAGAAATGTTTTTGCTCTTTTTTGCTCTATAAAATAGTTGTTTTCTTTTAGAATCATTCATCTTAGCAGTAGGATTTACATGAAAAGAGAAACAAATTAAGTTTGAGTGAAAATGTACATTTTTGCACTCTCTGGTCGACTGACTCAGTGAATCAAATGACTCAAAAAACCCGATTCACTTTGGTGAGTGACTCATTAAAACTCAATTCAGTAAAAAGAATCAAATTTACCATCACTACTGCCGTAGTGAGGAGCTTCGCTGATGCTATACACGGGCCAAACTTCAGTCAGGAGAACAACTGAGATTATTCATCCACAATACGAGGTTAGTCATTAATATACTGCAACAACATGGGAATAGAGCAGCTGCCAGAGAATTCAACATTAATGTATCAATGTTACGGAAGTGGAGGAAGCGCAGTTTTTGGATTTCCCCATATTTCAAAAGTGCTTCATCTCTTTGCTATGACTGTCGCCCGGCATAATTTGCAGATGATAATGGTTCTGCGATGCTTTCGACCAAAACAGGTGCAGCTTGATGACATCATCAACATGCGCTATCGCGATAGAGCGATATAGTCAAAATCTCTATCGTTGGCCAAATTTCTATCGTTTCTATCGTGTATCGTTTATATCGCCCACCCCTAGTCTGCCAGCCACCAGCCTCCCTGCAACTGCAAACTGGATAAGCAGCTAAGAAAATATTACACTGGATGGGTTTAGGTGATCTGCTTCAGGAGACGATGAAAATAAAGTAAAAGCAACATAAAACCCTAAAAATAATATACCAAGTCATTTTTTATATCCTAAAATGAACAAACAACTCATCCTTGCACTTTTATTTTGAAAGACCCATCACTCCTAACACGCTAGGTCCTTCCCATCTCTTGACTTCCTCTCAGCAGGTTGTTATTGTAACACACCTTAGTGTCATTCAGCTGCTTCTACAGGGTCTCTTTATCCAGGTTACAGGTGGAGAACAGACTCATGTACCACCGCACTGAGCTCGCAGAGCAAACGACGACTATCATCAGCAGCTGCAGGGCAAGACTGTGGAGTCCATCCACAGGACGACAAACTCAGTACAGCAACAGTGGATTTTGTTAGCCTGTTACTGATCTGCACAAAGTACTTGCTTATTACGGTATTTGCAGAGGAAGGCCCCATAAAAGTATTTATTTAATAATTCATTTAAAAGAGCACGACTGTGACTCCCCCACACACCTGAGGGTGACAATGAAATACATCAGGATATACAAACATGATTTTATATTTGAACACAAAGTCTAACCCAGTCTTGCAATAACAAGGGATGAAACCAACACAAAAGTCCTGCGTTACGTCAACGCAATGAGGAAACAGTGGATGAGTGAGTTAAAATGATAACATAAGAGCGGCGAGTTTTACCAGCATCCTCCTGATAAGAGGGGATAATAGGAACCTCTCAGTTCCTACTGTCAAACACGCTGAGCTCACAAACCAGTTCCCACAACAAACAAGTTCACGTCTGTTATGAGCTGCTCAACATCAACATACAGAGTGATGACAGTGAGGAAAGAAAAAAAACAGGATGCATTTTTAATGAAGAGTTTGTTGTTTAGTTTTCATTATTCTTCTTCTCTTTTTTATTTTTAGCATTTATGGTGTTTCATGGTGAAAATGTCTCTAAAGCTGCTCAATAATGGAAAACAATCAGTTATTTTGGCTGATGCTATTTAACACGATTACTCAGGCTTTAGAAAAATTGTAGATTTGTTACATTTCAAATAAGAAAAGATGCACTGCTTTCCCTGAACTTTAATTATAATTCAAACAAACCGAACAAAACGTGCCACAGCTTAATAGGGAGCGAATCTGAACTTGTTTGGCACAAGAGAGGGACAAAGGTAAAGAAAGGAGATGTATAAGGCCAAAACAAAAGCATCCTGAAATATGTTTTCCATACAATAGATTTTAGTCACTTTCGGCTGATCAGTTAATTTTTTTATGTGCTTTATATTGGTGTAATTCTACAGAAACTAAGACTTTGATACAAACAGCCAGAATATCACATCGAAGCTCTAACTTCCTGTACCTTAATACCCGAGTGGAACTAGACAAGTGAATGCTGTGACGTTTAAGGACAGCTCAGGAAACGAGTGAACTGCAAATACATCATCATAATGGAGGGTTTTTTCTTTGGTCATGAATAACTGATCAGGCAACCAAGACTTTCCTGTGTTTTGTTATTCATCTCGAGAAACCAACGCATTAACTAAACTGTGGTTTTGAAGAATGTTTACACCACTATGACTTGTATTTTATATGTGTTTGGTATTTTATAGCTTATTTAATATCGCGAGTACCTGCCGAAGGATTGTGGATGGAAAACATTTAATTTGGATACAATTGAATTGGTACAAGTTTTATGGGCATAGCACCAAACACATAATGACTAAAACTAATCTAAATTTAGAATCTCAGAGAAAAGCAATTTTTACCTATATTTACAACTTTAACTGAACAGGACATTAAGCCACTCCTGTCTATATATTTTTGCACATATACAATTATACCCGTTTCCTTTTAAAAGCCTAGTCACACTATCACACATTTCACAACTTCATATCTGAATCAGGTTATCTGCAGTGTAAATAAAAGATCTGCAGGTGCAGAGACACAGCAGCCACACACAGGAGCAACAAAGCCCCGCATGAATCACACTCATTTCATTAAAACGTGTTCTTCTAACCCCTGTATCATTCTTTCCACCTGCCACAAACCCAGTGCTGTGGACACCCCACACACTCACACGAAGTTTCACACACACAGCTCTTCTGTTAGAATTACTGCGCGTTTTATTGACTCTGAGCTGATTCAGTAACAACCTGTTGGAGATTAAAGCAGATAATCCGAGATCTTCAAAGAGATTTACGGCATTAAATTAGATCACTGGGCCTTTGATGGTGACAAGCCCAAGGATTTGACACAGCAGATCAAGTGTACACAGGCGGCTTGGTTAATGCAATAAGAGCTGGGATAGCGTCGTACTGACAGGCCACTATTTATTTAATCAATTAAGACAAAAAAAAGTTCTGTTTGCAGCTTCTTAGGTGAGAAACGTTTAAGATCTTAAGGAATCGTAAGACTGACTTTTGACTTTTTGTTACAATTTCTGGATATTGTGAAAGAACAACATATCAGAACAGACTCTTTTAACACATAAACTACATGTAGGACAGCACGATCCATTAAAGTTACCCATAAGAAGACTACAGGGGACATGGAGAAGCTTTAAAGTCGTTTTAACTTAATGTCTGTTTTATCGTACAGTCGGTTATGTAATGCTACAGCCTCATTGAATAGATACCAATTGGCCGGAAGATTGCCACCCCACTGACAAACTTCACCGACTGCTACCGTTAGACTGATAAAATCAATGAGATGCCAGCCATCAAAAAGCCTGTTTTCATTCTTAGCATAGCTTTACCTGCGAGGGTTATGCCTCATCTGTACTTTGTCCTTGTAGTCCATGATGTCCTCTTCAGGAGAACCGGACTCTTCTGGATCTTCTGGCCTGCAGTCAAACTCGGGGGGAGCTGGCCAACGTTTCAAAGCAGACACTCGATGCTAACAGTAGCAGACCGCTTAATGCTAACTCGCTCGCTAACTGGCTAGCAGCAGCTAGAGGGACACTTAGCCCGCTCCTCCGCCTCACAGCAGCGTCCCCGCTGCCGCCGCTGCTGCCTGATATCCGCCAAAAATACAACGTCCGGTCATCATTCTGCAATACAGGCTCCACACACACCGCGCGTTTCTTCCAGTTGCCGTATTCTCATCACTGAATTCATCCTCCTCTCCCGTCCTCCAACTTTAGACTTGTTTGACAGACCGTTTGGCAGCCGCTGTGACATCCACCTGAAAAAACCAGGAAGTGTAGTAGAAGGCGGTGCAAACAAAGACTGCAGTGCGGGACGCGGCCAGCAGGGGGCACCAGATAGAATCCATCCATCCAATACACGACAGTTGTTCAAGTATGTTGAAAAAACAATTATAACACCGAAACATGATAAGTTACTAATATTATATAAAGTTACCGTATTCTGTTTCTGTTCTTCATGTTTGGAGCGGGGCATGTTTTGGGTCGTTGTTGTGTAGGAAAACAGACCAAAGACCCAGACACAGATTTACTGCTGACTGCTTGAGATTTTCTTTCAGAATCTTCACACATCCTTTTTTCTTCAATTCAGTTCTGTTAAATTTCATTTATAGGGTGAAGTCTAGTGATAGTTTTCTTTGAGACTACAATTCCCAACTCAGTCCTTTAGTCTTTAGAAACATTTACTACTAGCTTTCTTTCTTCCAGTCTTTGAAATCGTTCACTCCCTGCCTCTATCAGGTTTGTTCTGTAGTGAGCATCTCTTTAATTTCTTCATAATGTATTAATTATAATTAATGTATTATTAATAAAGTTTAGAAATGTTGTAATAACTTGGTGTATCTATCTCCTGCTTTGTGAGAAATAATGTCTACACTGATTTACTTTAATCACACTGCTTTCTCGGGTGATAGATAAACCTCGAAGGTTTTATGCCATGTATAAGATAACCGTCAGTTTGAACTTGATTTTGGAAGCTTTGAGCATTTTCAGTAGACACAACCTCAGCATTTGTAATGCGCACACTTGATGCTTCACCTCAAATGTCAAAGCATTTTCAAAATACTCCATCTCAAAAATGTCAAACCGATTACAACAAGATTCAAAGCTTATTTTGAATAAATCACAAAGGCAGATGTTTGATCATTAATAGAATAGTTTATTTTATTTGAATGAACAAAAACAGCAAAGCGACATTTACATCTGATCAGTAGGTAACGTCAAGGTGGAGGTGGAGAGGAACCATCTTTTAGACCAGGAATGAACAACAGGGAAGCAGAGCTGGAGGAAGGAAACAACCAGACATTAGAGATGCACGTGGTTTGATACGTCAGTAAGCACGTTGACGAGCACGACAAACGTTTTGTTTAAATAAAAAATAAAAAAATACTATTCTTACTGAGCTAGTATAAAATAAAGTACTATTCCAGTTTACATACAATTTACAAAACTTAAATTAAAAAAAGATCTAAGATTAAACAAAAGCTGTATACAAAACATGAATGCAGCCACCATGACATCACCTATTGGCTCGTAAAGTCACCGTCTCACAGATGTTTTGAAACTTTACGTGCCTGCGAGACACAGACCTGACTGAGAAACTGAGTGATGCTGCGAGCTCATCACAGGGCAGCAACATTCATATGGTAGCCCCACCCTTAAGCAAACCTTGCTGTATCATCCATTTCTGACTCCATAATTTATAAGAACGGCCATCATGTTGTATTCAATGAGACTTTAAACAACTCAGAGACCAAACTCCACAGAGCCAACCGTCTTTTTTCTAAACACTTCTCTTCAATCTGAATTATTTCCAGTCAGAGTCGGCACTCCCTGTTGGCCTTTAGAAAACATAAAAATTCAAAGGACCTCAGCAGCAGGCACCAAGCTGCGCTCATAATTAAACGTAACAGTTTCACTAAAACAAAATCTGAGCTTGCAAAAGAAAACATCTGCAATATTGTGAGATGGTCCATCTCCATGTACTGTGTTGCTCATGCATAATGTGCAGCTGTGAAGCTAAAGCCTGATGAAAGGTGAACTGCTTTACTTAACACTCAGCTTCAAGAGTGAAGTGGAAATACTTCAGAATAATGGAATTTATCATTTGTTTAGGATTCAATTAAGATCATGCCTGTGGTCAAAAAAAAAAAAAAAAGACTTTTAAAAACATTTTTAAATTATTTAACTCTCCTCCCCCCCCAATTTTTTTAAAAGACTGAGATCTGCATCATTCTTTTGAAGAATTGCTACAGCACCTAACATGAAATACTTTCCAACAATGTTGTTCAGCGATGTACAGACAGCCTTCAAACACTTTCTTGAAAACATGGCTGCTGTAATGTTTGTTTGCATGCCAATAAATCTGATCAGATCCACTTTCCCTATATTTAAAGCTAGCTGTGTCTCTTGTTCCAACCACAGATGTGAACTTTTTCCTTTGAATATGCAGCCCTGCTCAGTCACAGAAACTGCCCGTAAACAAGAAAGAAGTTGTTACAAACTGCAGTAATAATAAATTCTCAATATCTGCACATCTCGTATCATTTTCAGAAAATATTAAAAGGCTAATCCGACATATCGTAGATGAAAGTTCGTGTTTCCATGACCTGCTTTAGACTAAGAATATTATCTCCAGGAAAAAAAAAAAAAAAAAAGCAGAACGTTAATGCTGATGGAAACACCATCATATCATATGTTACATTCCATATGATACCGAAGTTTGAAATGACAATATTTAAAGCCAAGTAATGAGGCCCTCACCGTGGCTTTACTTCCCAGTGGGCTGCACACTCTCAAAGACCCCAGCTTCCCTCATGGCGTTGAAGTCTTTGATGGCATCGTACTGCTTGTAGAAGTCTGCGTACGCCTGTTTCTTGGGCTCTGTCACCGTGTACTGTGGGGAATAACAACAAAAATATGACAGAACTTACTGCAGGTAAAATTAGTATAACTACAGAGATAACAGAGACTACTCAAAGTATTAAAAGTGAAAGTAGGATACTCACTATGCAGAAGAGTAAAACTGGTCACAATAAAAAAAAAAACTATTATATTACTGTATTTATTTGTCAACATCAAAAAAGTTATATCCTTTAAGTGAACGATTCATTGCATCTTATAAACTGATCTGAAAAAAAGAAGTTTAACTAGAAAATAAATGTGATGAATAAAATATGATCAGCTGTCTGCTGAGCTGTAAGTGGATCTAGACACTGACAGGACACTTGATGTGTTCCTTTCATCACGGCTGTGTCATTTTTTTAATCTTAGCATCACCATCAGAGTTGTGTTTGTAGCCGCCTGAGTGTGCGTCATCCTCTCACCTTGAATGCAATGGCAGCTGTTAAAGCCAGAGTGAAAGCAATGGGCAGGTGAAACCTCAGTCGCTTTGCAAGCAGCCCCCTCATCATTGGCTTTGGCAGAGACATGATGAATCACCTGCAGAGGGGAAAAAAAATACAAAAAAAAATCATTTAAATTTTCCCCCAATTATTAAATTCTGTACAAATATCAGAGAGAAAGAACAAAAGTACTGTCTTTATATCATTTCACTTTAAAATGTTTAAAACAATCATTTCCTGGTTAGTGATCAGAGTCAAATAAAAGCTGAATTTAACAACCCAATTTAAAGAATGACCCGATGTAAATACAATGAATACAAATCATGGTGTGTGTTTTGATAAAAGTGGATTTATAAAAATAAGATGCATGTAGTTTTATAGCTTCCATGTTTTACCATTGCCACCATGGAAGTTTTAATAGAGACAATAAAAACTGCAGTGACGACACAGAGAGTGACCGTGGAAGGAAATATGGGAGAAAACGTGGATGAGACTAAATGGCCTGCACACAAATTTTATGTATATCCAAATACTGCAGCACACTAAAAGTACCAGGATGCCTGTTGCCAGCATGCTTTGGTGGCTACTGTGACCCACTCAGCAAGGGGGTCAAAGGTGAAAGTACAAAGTCAAAATATGTTGGAATTGTACACATACTGAATACTGCAGTACATACAAAGTAGTTTTTAAATGCAGTTTGCTAAGCAGACAGTTTTGAAAACAATGAGACTCGTCCCTGATTCACCACAAAATTTCACCATGTTGGCTTTATTCTGTAGTTTTGCTATAATAAATGGACTAAATGGGCTTCTAACATAGTCCTTTCTTACTCTGAGCAATCCAATTACTCACCCATTCACAAGCACTTTTTCCAATTACTTTTCTATGCAATTGCTTTCTAACATTCACACACATTCATACTATGACAGATGCATCAGAGAGGAATTTAGGTTAGTATCTTGCCCCAAGGATCTCTGGAATGAGGACTGATTGGCTTGGATTGATCCACCAACCTTTCGATGAGTGCATGATCCGTTTCTACCTTTCCACCAAAACACATTTAACAGAAACTGAATTTAATGCAACTTTATAAAATAAACTTGATCAATTTTTAAGACAAAAACAAAGATTTTAATTTGTGAAACTCATTTTTGGATTTTTAGACTATTAAAAAACAGAAACCCTGTTGGTGACAAACCAAGGCTGCAAATCTCACTGGACAAACTGAAATCTGAAAATATCTTCCATAAGACACCCTTTTCCCTAAAAACTGACACAACAATTAAACTCACTATTTGACTAAATTAACTTAGTAATAATAAAACAAAATCGGTACATTTTCCTTTAATTTCTCATTTTTGATAAATAAAAATACATTTCATACAGTATATTAACCCTACTTAAACATAATGTGTAAAAAACACATTTATCTCAGTCCTGATTTTTTTTTTTTTAATAACGCAGGAAAGTTTTAATCTTGAAACCTTGAAATGCATGTAGACATTTACTCAGGCAGTTATTCTGAATCATTTCATAGATTAAAGTTAATTTCGGTAGTCACCAAAATATAAAGACTATACAAATAAGAACCCGACTAACAGTTGATATATCTGCTTTAAAAAGGTGTGATAAAAGCTTTATTCGGCTGGAAGTTATACCGTCATCTTTGTTGGTGCAGATTTAAGTCCTGGATTCTTTAATGGTCATGTTTCCACCTCACGTCTCTGGCACCAGTTAATAAATAAAAGCGGGTAAAATGACCCATCTGAGGCTCCTAATTCGCCTGAAGGTCGTTAGCAGTCACCCCTAAATGAACCTGCTGTTCTCAGATCCCTGCTTCACCTGAACTAACTCAATACGACATACAAGATCCAAGACAACAATAAAATATTGAAAACACGCAGAATGAAATGAATCCGTGTGTGTGTGTGTGTGTGTGGAGGATCGCCATTACACATGGCTGCAGAGTCAGGTCTGCACTCAAGCGGTGTGACCTTAGTCCCATTACTACCTCTGACGTGTGCCCTCGTTTACACTTAAAGACTCTTAAATAATATCTATATGCATTATCGAAGGGCTTGAACGGGCTGATTTTGATTATTAACGAAGTAAAATCGGTTTGACGCCACCAGCTTCGGCGCAGGGTCAGAATAACGTTAGCTCACTGGCGACACTTAAAAAAAGTAATTTGCTTTCTAATACGACCATTTCTTTACCTATTGGTGGGACAAGCCATACCAACACAGCCTGCATAAATTAGCATGTATTGTTGGACTACAGTTTATAAGAGTAACAGGCTTTGTGTTAGCGCCGAGGTAGCTTTAGCTGTACACAATGACAGCTAACCGGCCCGCGACAAAAAAGAAGAAGGCAGAGAAAATAGGAGAAACTAATAACCCGGAAGATATCAGCCATCTGAAAATCAACATATTATATACAAAATTCAGTGTAAGAATATAAACGTTTTCCGTTTTGACAGATACTCACAGGTTGGATTCACGACCTTCACAGAAACCGCTAACGCACTGCAGCTCCAACCGGAAGAGATTCTGACGGGACGGCGGAGGGACAAACTTAGGTGGAGTAAAAGCGAAGTCAGTCAGAGCAACTGAGGTCACAGAAGGCAACAACGACAAGGTGACGTATGAAAAAGTTTTGTATGATATTATTTGTAAAACTATTTTATCTTGTTTTGTTGTCTCGCATTATGACATCACATCAGGAAATGGATCTTTCAGTATATTGCTTTGCATTTTCAGTTCTTGTCAGTATTGTGGAAATTCTCTCAATTACAATTACAAGAATAATTAAAAAGACTAATAATAGCACTGAAAAAAACTAAACTAAAACGGCACTTTTCAAACAATAAAAAATAAAACTGAAACTAAACCGAATTATAAATACAAGTCACAATGAAATAAAAAGAAAACTAATTATAAAATACAAAACTAAGTGAGATTTATTAGGTTCAGTTATACCTGTGGATGTATAGAAATTTCTATGAGAGAGGGCAATGGACTTTCCCCACTAGATCTCTTTGGGAATAACTTTGGGGGGTGAGATGCGGCGAAAAAGCTCTACAGATGTGATGTTTGCTTTGAGAGTGTTGATGTAGAAGTTTTAAGATGATCAGAATGTGCTTCACTGAGTCTTTGTGGATCAGAGAAAACAGATGTTAAGAGAGGAGCTGTGGTACTTTATGGGGAAGGTAGGAGTGGCAGAGAAGTGTGTGAGAGGGTGGTGCAGGACATGTATGAGGAGGACAGTGACACAGTGATGATGTGTGCTTTATGAGTGTCAGGTCATGGATTCATGCTGGGGGTTGGGGGTTACACCAGGGATCTGCTCTGAGCCTCTTCTTGTTTGCAGTGACCATCCCATTTCACAGCCTCGCACTTCCAGCCTTCTCGGTCTTCGGAGGAGCCGGCCCACATAGACCGCAAAGCCTGGGTCCTCCGAACGATGCAGCCCCTGAATTGAGACACCGCTAAAGTTAGAGAGGCAGAGATAGTTTGGACATGTGCAAAGGGGGGTTAGTGGATATATTACATAAAGGATGGTGAAAATGGAGCTGCTGGGCAGGAGCAAAAGAGGAGGACCACAGAAAAGATTTAGGGATGTAATGAAGGAGGATATGCAGATCCTTTGACCAAAATTTAGCTGTTGTAGTAACACAGTCTGACCACAAGAGGGAGGCAGAACAACACAGAATGGTTAGAAAACAGAACAGCGACCAAGAAGTGTTCACCTGTGGAGCCTAACAGCTTGTGTAGTATAATACTATATAAATATTAAATGTAATAAATGAATAAAAATAAGAACAGAAAAGCAATTTATAGTATAAGATCAGAATAACATAATACTTACGTTTTATTTAAGAAGGCTGCAAGTTCTTCATTCATTTATTTTATCATTCATTAGTTTATGTAAGTTATTATTATTACTATTATTATTATTATTATTATTATTATTATTACTAATGAACCATAAGAATGCATTTTAAATTCTCTACTTATTTTCTTTTACTTGTATTTTGTTTGTTCTCACTTGGTGTTTAAACTGTTCACTGAAATTTGAATAATAATATATATTTTTTGATGTGAGATGAGAGATTATTACCCTAACCTGAAAAACACGAATGATGCAAATGATATTTTTCTCAGGCTAATTTTAAATCTATAGAAAAATAGTTGTTATTTAATATCTATAAGTTCAGTAAATGCAGGATTGAGATAAAACAACATTATTTCAATTGCAAAGAAAAGTTTCTTAAACTACAGATTCCAATGGTCATAGTACCAAAAGTCTGTACATTCTAAAATGATAAGATGTAAAAGCACATCTTTGTAAGTATTTACTGAAAATATTATTTACTGTCATTGTGCTTTCAGGTCAAAGAGGAACATCACACAGTGAAAGCAGTTTTTAATAACATACTTTATTGTACAGCTGCAGGCTGTTCAGTGTTAAGTGGACAAGCATCACTACATGTGTGCAGTACATAAAAAACAGGTTTAACCCTGGAAAAGTGAAACTTGTTAAACGAGCCTCACTGCAGAACAACATCCTGTACAAAACAGAGACACCAGCCACACACTCCACCCGCCCTCAGCTTCACTCCTGTAAAGTGCATCTTAAGACCATAAAGACCATGACATCAGAAGGATTCATTAAAAGACTTCAAAAAACTGCAAACAAATTAATGGTCTTCACAAATTCCTCAAGAATAATAAGTCGGGATAATTAACTTTTTAATGATAATAATGACAATAAACCTGAAATGCTGTGGTTGCTGGAGACGAGATCAGGTAAGAATTTCATTTGTGATCTTTGGTGTTTGACTGAGAGTGCACTCCTGCCTCAAACCACCACAAATTCGTAGTAACTGAATTTAATGAAGCATTAAACATTCTTGTAGTTTGTGTGATAACATGTTCAAATGTTTTTAAAAAGTAAAATGTGTCATATATGTGTCATAAAAAAGTTAACTGATTAGTTCATATATATATAGATATATATATCTATATATATATATGTTAGAATCATCTCCTGAATACCAAATACCAAAGACACGGGATTGAATTTTCTCACCCACCCACACAACCTAGAACAAATCTAAAACTGATACGAAAGCTGTAATGAAATTCTTGACAGACGCCTCTTTCCAAGCTCTGTTTTAGTTAGTGTCAGTTACTTATGGTTTAATGTAAAACTTGTTACGTGTGTGTGTGTGTGTGTGTGTGTTTGCACGGTCTGACAGATGAGAAGAATGACATCAGTGTTTCTCAGACGTTTTCTGGCGTGCCTCCCCCATCAGAAGCCAAAAATGTTCACGCCCCCACACTCCTACAACATTTTTCCTTTATTTATTAAAAACATGACCCAAGTTGACTTTTAATTACAAAAATGTCAACCTGCTAGCATTAAAACATGTGTTTATTTTCTGAACATAAGTTATATAATTACATTTTAAGCTTGATTTATCATCCTGTGCTGAATCTCTGCTCTCGTGTGTCTGCGTTGCTCTGCTGATGTTGGACTCTGATGAATTTTAAACGGCGTGAAAAGTAGAGAACTTCAGAACTGACTGAGTTTACGCTCGTGTTTAAATGATTATTACACACACGTTTACTTTGGCAGACTGATAGCTGTTGCAATTAGCACATTACCACTGTGAGCCCATTAGATCTCATTCAGCAGAGACATTATCCTTGTGTTAATCAATATGATGTTTTCACTGCATGTTACCACCAAGTGGACCATAGATGCTGCAGTTCACGCAGCTACAATGTATCAACTGCACAATTTTAATGGAGCCTCAGTTTCACTGCATGTTATCTCGTTGCCCGGCTGCAGGGGCCCACAGATTGAAAGCGCCTTCATGAGACAGAAAATGAGAAATTCACAACCAGAAATCATAAAATCATATCTTGTAAATCATTTATTGTTTGTATGAGAGCGATGGGAATTTTGTTTTTTTGTGCAGTAATGAAGAGCAGAGACCAACAAGAGACAAAAAAACAATATTGTTCGTATTAGGAAGATAATTATAGCAACAATACTTTGCTTCAGAATCTGGTAAATCACTGGCGTGTAGTTCACTTTCACTGAATTCTTTTCTTTGCTCATCGTTCAAAACAAAAACAGCTGAAAAAGGTTGATCTGCGTTTTGTTTGCCTCCTTTCTTCCTGTAAAGTTCTTTAAGTGTTGACATATGCAAACATGCGATTACTTATTCATGAAAAAACTCAATCTGCTTGCCATTATTTCTTGACCAATAATGAAAACCAGAGCGTTCAGGGTCTCTCCAGCTGCGTGCCTCTGCATGATTCTCTATTTATGATGCACAAGCTTCAATCAACACTGTGCACGGTAAGTAGAATCTGAGATGTGCTGATTCGGCATCTAAGACGTCCCACAATTACGTCCAGGCTCACACGAGGACCCAGGATGGACCGTCTACCACCGCCCAAAGGAGGTGAGTGGGAAGAAAATCACCTTCTCCTGCTGGACATCATCCGCTGTGGCTCCTGATGTTGTTCCAGCTAATCAGATCAATCCTCAACGTGACTCTCAGGTTTCATCAGTTTGATCTGATTCATGTTCTGGCAGTCACACCAGCTTTAGCGTCCACGTTTATAAAATTGTTGATAAACATGTGGAAACGCTGGCTTCCTTTAAAAACAGTCCAAGTAAAAGTGGGTTGTGAAAGCCAACTCCACTCTTTGCTCAGTCACATATCTCTCAGTATTAAGCTGTCCGTGTAATAAACTCCAATATCCTCACTGCTTGTTTTCTCGCCTTATATTAACGTTTTCTTAAACATAGACGTTTTCTGTAGAAAGACTCGCAGCAACAGAAATCCCAGGACAAACTCATAGAGGTCATTCAGTCCTTACAACAAAAACAAGGTTGTAAATATTTTTTGCTAACTCACCTTTTCAGTATTTGGAGGCTTGCAGGCTGCTGTGGCTGCGAGCTGTCATAGAGCTGCTGCTCAGAGTCGCTGCATCATGTTTGCCATCCTGCTCCCTGTTGGAGCAGTTTTGATCTGACAATTATCTGACTAATAGCCTGGCGTGCTGTGTGGTGCAGGCTGTCCAAAAAGTTTGCGCTCCAGTTTTGATGAGTGAAATTCTAGTATTTGAATAGTGTGTTAGCAATTTGCAGGGATCTGTTTGAGAGATGAAGCTCCTCACCAAGATTTCCAGGAATTGGTAACTCAGAACGCCACCCTTTTATCCAAGTATGGCCACTTCTGGCTGCAAGAGCCCAATATGGCAGGGACCAAAACACTAGCGCTGAGGTTTCACAATCACACTACAAAAATGATGGGTTTGTATAATTTGCTGCCCTGTGTACCATCTGGAAAGTACATTTTCAGAAATCTGCAGTCTCTCCAGTCTTTTGATATCTGTTAACAAACAATCACTGTCTGTGAAATATCTGGTTTGTTGATTAACATGTTGCAGTGCTTCCACATGGCACATGTAATGCAATTGCTCACCAAAGACCAAAAACCAGCCAATCACTCAAACCTCTTTTCCATTGTTGTGCTGGTGCAGACTGTCCTCATCTCAACAGATCTGAGAAGCAGACGTTGGGTCCATGGGAAGGTGATATGGCAGCCAGAGGCCGTAGCACCTCCCATAGACACGGACATCAGCTATCTAAATCTTGTCTGTGTTTCGGTGCCGGTCATAGATAGTGGCACTATAAACACACTGATAACATCAAAGAGAATCTCGTATTCCCTCCTAAAAAAGTAGGTGAATACCTTCATGCTAGCCACAGATTTCAATTCAGATTTGTGGATAATATTATTTATTCCTATTTACAGTCTTTATTAGACAGTGACAGTTTAATGGGGGCAGCCCAGGCTACAGTAGCGAACTCATCCTTCAGTAGAAACGATGCCTGTTCTACCAGGTGAGCTATGAGGGTCCACATTCATGCCTTTTACCATTAAACACATTCTCAAATGTCATATAGGAAAGTACCGTGAAGCTGCCAGTATGCTCCAGCTCTGGAAACCCCTCAGTCACCCTTTCTGTACCAGCCGGGGTGGAGTGACTGAGTACCACAGAGTGTACCTTTTCCAACCCAAAAGCAACAATCCAACCCACGTCTCAAGCGACTGGCTGGCTGTGTGGGTGAACACTTTTGGCACTTCTCATGTGTACAAACCAGCACAACCATTTTAATAGCTTCCAGCACAGACTGGCTGAAAATGTGTGTCGTTATCATCATATTTAAAGGACAATCACATTTCAAGCAGACGAGATATGTTCTTACATGATCCATCCCTTATTTTCCTCAATATGATCCTTGGTTATGAAAACAAGTCCAGGAGACATGTAACAAACAAGGTCCTCACGAGTCACATGACTTTAACCATTATTGTTTTAAAGTCACTATTTCCTCAGTTCAGGGCTGTACCATATCATATCCAAGAGGTGTTTTAGGGTTGTACCATGATGGTGGTGAAGGTGGGAGCCATTGTTTTGAAGCTTTGCTATCATTAGGATGGTATTTCGGAGGAGTTGAAGGTCGATACCGCTGTGATATTTAAGCTCCGTTGGATCAAACCATTGTGGAGGGTGAAAGGTGCCTTTAAAAGTCGTAGGGTCGTACCATCATGGAGGTGGCGCGCAGAGAGTAGCTGGGACCTTTGAAGTGGTGCCACTTGATGCCGTTAAGCTTCCTGATGTTATGGCCGATGGAGTAGTACACACCATTTAGGTTGGAGAAACCGCAGGCATCAAACCACCAACCTGATGGAGGCAAGAGGGAGTGAGAAACAAAAGCCAACTAATAACACTAATGCAGTAATAAAACAAGCAGACTGCAGTGGTACAATTTTACTTTAGGAGCACTTGAAGCATATTTTGAATGGAGGAGTGACAGCTAATGTGAAGCTGCCAGATGTTTTTATTTAGGTCCAATTAGAGAAAACAACTCAACATTATTTCAACAATGTTTACTAATATTTTTATAATGAACTGTGGGTCTTTAATCGTTTCAAGTAAAATAAAGTTTGTATTAAAAAAAATAAATTAAAATTTTTTTAAAAAAAGTTGTTTTCAAAAAAGTGCTCAACTTAAAATAATGAAAAAGTGTAGTTTGATTTTCCCTTCTCTTATTTTTCCTTAACTACCTCTCATGTGTGAACCAAGTCACATTTAAATCCCTCGTCTCACGTCTCGTCTCCTCCTTTGAGTTTTCTGAATAAAGCATTTGATTGGCGTAGTGGCATCACGTGGGGTGAGTTTCAAAGCGTCTATCGACTACATGCATTGACTACCATAAAGACAAAGATGAAGGCTGCAAACATTAAAACAACATGAGCATAAAAACAAGAAAAGTTCTGCTTTGAAAAACAGAAATGATCTGTGAAAATCTACTAACAGGTAAAGAACGGCGTCTCATCCACTGTGATTGGGTCCCCGGACCTACGCTCCCAAAGTGCTCATTAATTCTTTATAGCATTACAGAGCACGTTTGTGACGAGTTACCATAAATATGTAACCCATGTTTTCAAATGTCAGTTTCTTTGATTGACAGGTGTGCTGGTTGTCGCAACTCTGCTAGTTTGCTGCTTGTTAGGTTGTGTCTTGTTGTGCAGTTAGCTGCACTAATAGATGGTTAAAGAAGTTTGAGCTTTGTTTGTTTCTTTGTTTTTTAGCACTTATTAATGGAGTGCATTTATATAGCGCTTTTTTAGGCACCCAAAGCGCTTTACACTATTCCACTATTCATTCACTCTCACATTCACACACTGGTGGAGGCAGCTACAGGTGTAGCCACAGCTGCCCTGGGGCAGACTGACAGAAGCGAGGCTGCCATATCGCACCACCGACCCCTCTGGCCAACACCAGTAGGCAGTAGGGTAAAGTGTCTTGCTCAAGGACACAACGACCAGGACAGAGACAGCAGGGGGATCGAACTGGCAACCTTCCGGTTACAGATGAGCTTCCCAATCCCCTGAGCAGATATTAGCAGATATCTGTATTTTTGTGATGCACCCATAAAGTTTTTGAAAGCAGCTTGCTAACTGAGCTTGCCAATAAATATGTTCACACACATAAATGTTCACCACAATACTGAAGTGCCACTTGAGTCAGTGTCACTGACTCACAGGCGCCCTCTGCTGCCCTAAAGCCAATTTGCACTTAATTTCTATTGAAAGGGAAGAATAGAAAGTAGAACAGTTCCCTGCATTGATTTTGGTCAAAGTTTTAAAGAGTCTAGAAACCAGTGTGTGATGTCACTGTGGCTGCCGTCTTTGATATACAGCTAGTGCTTTTTGAGTGAGTGGCATGTCCTCTCTGATATTTGTTTAGTACTGAGAATGTCATTCTGAAATAATCACACAAGACTCATATCTGTAGAGTTTCCTCAGTACAGGACACAGAACAGGACACATTTCTGTTTAAGCTCCATTTAGATTTATAATTATGTTTGTTCTAAGCCTGCACACAATTAGAAATGTTTGACAAACATAAAAAGTTTTTAACAGTGACTATAAAAGCAATAAAATGTCAGCAGGGGGACCCACTGGGATCTGTTTCTCAGTTTTGTAAATAAGTGACACGTGTCCGAAAATAATACTTTAATTCCTGATCTCAGGATGTTTTTTTTTCTTTTAGAAAGTTTATATTATTTCCATATTTGGGGGTCATTTTCAAAGTCTGACTGAAATTTCTCCGTGAGAGAAAACTGTAGCTGTACATGTTTCTGTTCTTCGTCTCTCTCCTTACTGTTACTCCCCTCGGTTTCTTATTTCGTCTGTGTCACCGTTTCTCTTTCACTCAGTAAATTGCTGTGATTTTAAATGACTCACTGTCTAATGGTGACCACTGGCGTCTTTTTCTCAAAGGACTTGACGTTTTGCCGAAACGATTAAGTTAATTCACAGCCAATCGAGGGGAGTCTAAAGAGCTGTTTGTCTTGGCGTTGGCGTGAGATGAAGGGTGGTGCAGTGAAAGATGATGGGGACAGATGTTTGAAAGAGCAGAACTTTGGGGGGAAACACTGCTAATTTTGATCTGCAAACAGCAAACAATGTATTTGTGAATCATCATGTGTGTTTTATTTGTTATGTCAGTAGTAAACGTTCAATAAATGTATCCAGTTGTTTCATGGTTTTCATGGTTTTAAGTCAATTTGTGTCTTTGCAACACACAGACTACATCCAAGAATGCTGAGGTGATTGTTGCGGTGATTTTGTGCTTTATAAATAAATTTGAACTGAACCTTATTATTTTTTAATTCAGGTGTTTTTAGCCCACGTGCTAAAGGTGTATAAAATCATGTACCTATCTATGCCTTTACAGACATTTGTGAAAGACGGGCTTGTTCTAAAGAGCTCACTGAAACATGCTCCATGGTTTCAAACATGGCTCCACGATCCTCCTAGGTCTTCCATGACCGGCTGTAAGTTGTGTTGTTAAGTGGAAGTGTTTACGAATCACAGGAACTCAGCCATGAAGTGTGAGAGCATGTAAAGTTTCAGAGCGGGGTCACAGAGTGCGTAAAAGGCCCCACGTTTATGGCCAAGCAGCTCCTGTAGGTGGGATGACCCAGAACTTTTGTCCATGTAATGCATGCAGTGTTTCTATTTTCTCAAAAATATCTTAGTATCTCAACTTTATGGAGTATTTCCAATACATAATCTCGTTTATTTCATTTGTTTGCTTTAAACTGCTGACGAACAGAAAAGCTTCTACCTCCAGTGAGCATCATGGCACATTTGCAGTGTTCACAGTTGTCGTTGTCTTTGTCTCGGGTGCTGAAGCCGGACCCGTGGGTGGTCAGGCTGCTCTGCTTCCCTGCTGTGCCACTGTAACCTCTCAGATACAACCTGAGGGAGAGGAGACACACAGGAGGACAAGATCTGATGAAACAAACACTGATTTAATCTTTTCTTGTAGACAGGACGTATTTACAGTACATCTATGAGGCAGTTAATCCAGCGGATCACCATCTGGTGACTCTGTTTTTGGCAGGACCAAGTGTGTTGGTCCTTTATGGAATTCACTGAATTCTGACCACCCATGGGACCGGCTTTATGGAATTAATGGAATTCCATAAGGTGTTTTTATAAAGCTGTGTGAAAATCTTTCTGTTGCTCAACACAATCACAGACGAGTGCATCCACTCACTGAAGCATGCCAAAAACAGTTCCCCAAGCTGAGCTGCAGTGTTATCAGTTTTCATCAAATTAACAGCAATTTTCACAACTAATAAATTATAAAGTGTTTTTTTCCCCACAGACACTCTGAATAATGCAGCATCTCATTTCCTCAGCTGACAAGATCAACAATTTCAGGACATCATTTTTGGGGCTTATGAATCTGTGGTCTCACCATGTCATTAACAATTTAATTATAATTAATAGCAGGAAAATAAATCGCAGAGTTAAACACAGCAGTATTTCCAAAACAATCAATATTAGTCTGTTCAAGTTTGAATGTTATACACGCCTTCAGATGTAATCAGCAGCTTTTTATTTTCATTATTATAGTAAAAATAAACTCTAAAAACATTAAAGTAAAACACTGTCTGTGTGTGTGTGTTTGGACTGCGGTTGTACCTGTACTGCTGTCGCTCACTGGTCAGTGTAAATCGGTCATAGTGGGAGTGGGCGGAGTTTCCCTCCCAGTCCATCATCTCCACCCTCATAGAGTAGACACCTTGATTGGTCAGCAGGTGCAAAACTTCATTACCCATCCAGTACTCGCCCAACACGTCCCCAAAACCCTGCAGGGAGAATCATAAGAGGAGCACTCCTTACACTGATAACTCAAACTTTGGGACTGAGATAAATCCTGGTGACTGTGACACAAACGCACCATTTTGTACTCCCTCCAGCTCCTCTGGAAGTCCACGCTGCCATTAAACCGTCTCTGGAAGACTGTCCAGCCTCCACCACTCGTCTCCATGTCACAGTAAACCTTCAGGGGGAGAAACAGAAATGACTGATCATTAACTACCAATGATGATTTAAATTATATTAACTGTAACTATTAGAATCACATTATTCTAAATACAAAGACACTTGAATATAAAGACAGTTTCTCTTTCTGTTGAACATTTTGAGGTCATTTAAACATAATCGTTGAAGCTGATTTTTAAGGGCAGTTGTTAGCTAGCAGGAAACATGACAAAAAAGGAGTTTGATAAGAAAACTCCTGTTAAAGTCATTTTATAAACATTTTAATGTACAAAAATGTTTGCACATGTTTGCTGTTGAGGCGTTACCTGCACAGGTTCAGTCCTGTTGCCGATGTAGATGTGATACAGGCCGCTCACATAGTGACCGGCCTTGTAAGCATCTGCACAGTCCCTCCACATCTGGCTCCTGGGAGGCGCTGCTACATCAAAACGCCAGAAAATTGTGAGAAATATAAATGTACTGTGTGAAAAATACTACATGTGTACCTGTGTGTGTGTGTGTACCTGTAGTACTAGCCACCATGTTAAGGAGCGTGTGGACAGACTCCATCAGCTGCGTCTGTTGTCTCTGCAGGGCGGTGTTGTTGGTGCTGGCGACTCTCAGCCGCCTCTCTAAAGACTCGATGGCCGCCATCTGAGTCCTGATGACGGACTGAGCCAGAAAAAAGTTTCACTGCTGTTTAAGCATTTTCTGCTTTTTGGTTCTACATCTCCACAGACTTGAAAATGTACTTTTTTGTTCTTTACTTTGACTTTTTACTTTTAATGATTTAACAGTTTTACAGATTTTAACATTTCTTGTAATGTTTGACTTTCCCTCGCCAAGACAGCCCAGATTACAGCAGTGAAATCATCATCTACGTGCTTAAAACTCTATAATTAACATTTATCACTCAAGTTTAGAAGCTTGTGGTTTTTAAACCACTTGGGCTTACAAATATCACGTGAGGCAAAAATCCATGTTGATATTTGATTTCATAAACTTAAAAATGTTTCTGATGGTGATATATAAAATTACAAAGGTTTACTAACTTGAAGTCTATTCTTCTCCTGCCTCATGTCCTCCAGCTCTCCTCTCTGCTTAGACTCCAACATCTGAACTTTGCTCTCCAAATGACTGAAACAAAAGAAAAAAACAACTCAGCTCACAGCAGCACAGTTTTTGTTTCAGAGCTTTTTCCCATAAAGTAAACCAAAGAAACTGCAAAAATGCTTTGATTGCATAATTTACACAAGTCAAAGACAAAGTAGATCTTTGTGTTTTGATGATACAACCAACAAAGTTAATAAAATGCTCTGCTGTGAGTTTTCTGACTCATGTGTGTTATCAGCTCTATGCATGCTGTCTGCTTTTAACCAGGTTAGACGGCCGTGGCCCTAAAGTGCAAAACAAAGCAACAAAAAGAAAAACAGAAGAAAATCTCAGGAAATAAAACGAGACTTCACTTTAGACAAAAGTTTATTTTCTTTATTCTTGAATGAATAACAGTCTCAGTCATCCCGTCAGAGGACGAGAGTAATGGTGACGTTTTAATAGTTTTATCAAGAGTCATGTTGAACTGTGGTGATGGAGGGTTTTGGGTGATGCACAGGCTGAAAATCCTAACTGGGTTTGCATACAGAGTCCATCACTTCATGCTTCTCATTCTGCTCCTCTGCTATATTTTTTCTTATACGTTGCACTTAGATTTAAATTTTTCATATCTGGAAATGTGAATACAAAGACTTTCTGTTATAAACTCTGCTGTCACACTATTTTTTGTTGTACTAGGAAAAATGAGACTCAGTAATATCATCACAACAGAAATAAGAAGCTTCCTTAAACATAAGAGATGCTGGTGTCCTTCGCTGCACGCGGTTTCGCAGTTTGCCTCACAGTTCAGATGTGAGTCAGTAATTGTTCTGTGATATTTGCAAGATCGCACAAATTCCACTGTCTGTATGAGTCTTTTAAAACCTGAGGACTAATATTATTTTTTGGGAGATCAAGTTTTTGTGCAGGTTGTTTTTTTCTTTCTTTTTCAGATGCAAAGAGAAAAGCTGCCTTTCTAGTGCTGCAGGCCTGGTGTTACACAAACACTTGTAAAGAAATAATGGAAAAGGGCCCAGGAGATTCCACACTTACAAAACCAAAATGTAAACTAGAAGGGTTCTGGAACAGCTCACTTTATTCAGTCACGATTTCTACCCTTGTAATAGCTTTACACGCATGCAAACAAGCAGCATAGGACAGAGGAAGAAATGAAGGCTTTCCTGAGAAATCCTAATTACATCCAAGTGAAGAGCAGGAGCAGCAAAATCTTGATAAAAACATTAAGGTGGTCTGAAAGACTATATTCTATTCTGTTTTTGATGGAGCGGAGTTTTTACCTCCCGAATTACTCCGTCTCATTAGCGAAGCTGCAGCAGCGAAATAAAGATTAATATTGTGACCATCATTTCTGGTGCCAGATCAGACTACAGTTCTTGTTATCTGTGCAGCTGAACCAGCAGTAGAGCTGCTGAAAATAGACTCCAGCCCACAGTTGGGTCAACAAAGTATGAGCCAAATGAATGAAACCCGATGAAGGAGTGGCAGGAGTTTCAGAGGGGAACGTGGGACACTCGAAGTGGCTGAACTTCTAGTTCAAACTCGCTAAGAGTGCGTTGGTCTGCAGGAGTTCAGTGGAAAAATGTTATCTTCTTTTAAATGTTTCTACAAATAAGCTCCATCTAAGTGACTTATGTGGTGAAAATATGCTGAATACACACTAACTGCTGGCAGCCATTATCAGAACACTTCTTTTAAATATAGTATTAAATAGCTGATGAGGAAGACTCAGACTTTGAAGGGTCAAAGTTTCTCCATGTGGATCCAACACCCATGCTCATGGTCTTACACTGTACATTAGTGTTGATCACGGCTGTTGGTTCCACCAAAGCCACCAAACAGCCAGGCAATAAAAATCCAACTGACCACTTCTCACTTCTGTCTTGATAAACACCTTTCTGGTGGCACTATGGGCTCAATCACTGCGTTGCAAGTCTTATTAGATGTAATATGATGTTCATTTTGCAAACGATGGTCCCAGTTAGTGTGGAGAAGGACGGGACACACGTTGTGATTGACAGACTGCATCCATGTGATCATGCAGTGGAGGGGTGGCCAACTCCAGGCCTCGAGTGCTGGTGTCCTCCAGATTTTAGATCTCACCCTGGGTCAACACACCTGAATCAAATGATTAGTTCATTACCAGGCCTCTGGAGAACGTCAAGAGATGTTGAGGTGGTGATTCAGCAATTTGAATTAGCTGTGTTGGATCAAGGATACATCTAAAACCTGCAGGACACCGGCCCTCGAGGCCTGGAGTTGCCCACCCCTGATGTAGTGTCTTTGTCAGATCCACGCCTCACTCATAACATCTGTTTTTTTAACAAAACACTCAGCTAAATGCTCCACAATAAGATTTCGTGTCTTTACCGTCAGAGATTAGCGTGTTAGCATGCTAAGTAGCCAACCATACAGTCTCTTGAGGCTGATTCAAAGGACCATTAATTCTGCAGTTTTTTAGATTTTAAGATTAAAAATTTGACACATAATGTCATTTAACATTGTTAATAATCTCTGTCTCTCTTCCACAGCGTGTCTTTATCCTGTCTTCCTTCTCTCACCCCAACCAATCACAGCAGATGGCCCCGCCCCTCCCTGAGCCTGGTTCTGCCGGAGGTTTCTTCCTGTTAAAAGGGTTTTTCCTTCCCACTGTCCCCAAAGTGGTATTTCATAGGGAGTCATATGATTGTTGGGTTTTTCTCTGTGTATTATTGGAGAGTCGACCTTACAATATAAAGCGCCTTGAGGCGACTGCTGCTGTGATTGGCACTGTATAAATAAAATAGAATAGAATTTAATTTAGTATACAGTAGTATACAGTAAACACTTATTTCTTACACACTTTCTACATAAATAAGTAAACTGATATCAAAAGATTTAGGCTTCAATACTCTGCTGTAGTTCTGTAATACGTGAATATGAATCTTACAACCACACGTCCACTTTCTGAGAGGTGTAGCTGACATAAGTCAGACGTGAACCACCATCATGCTGTATCATGCAGCTCGTTTACAGCGATGACTGATGTTATTCTACATTAGCAGGTGAGACTTTGGTCACATTAGGAGCTGAAACACGCTATCAGCTTCTGCTTCTGATCACTTCAACATGCTGACCCGCACATGAACGGGGAAACGCTAATGTGGTGTGGACTGATGGGGAGCCACTGATCGCTGTGGTTTGTGCAGCATGAGTGAAGTGGTGTTTGTGAATGTGTGTGTTAAAATGTGTGTGCAAAGTTTATGTACTCTTGTAGATTCAGACAGCTGTTTTACTGAGGTCTCAAAAGTATGCGAGCCAAAAATGTATTGTGTGGGTGTTTATGGTTTCAGGATTTCTAGAAGTCTCTACTCCTAGAAATCAGGAGCAATCGGGCACAAAAGACACAAAGACGTCAGTTTTGTTGACACAAACTTAGACACGGTTGCTAATAATGTGTTCAGTGATGCAATCTACTTTGGCTTCAGTTTGAAGATGAAGCTGGATAAAGTCCAACTTGGGACTTTAACAGATTTCAGATCTGTATCATGTCATCTGACATGTTATCAGCTCTTCTTTGATTGCATTGTCAGACTGGTTTGGTTGCCCATTTTCTGTATCTGGACCAAACATGACACCTACATTTGTTTAGAAAGGTCTCATCGCCTTATTTCCTTCATACGTGTCAAAGTAAAATCCACATGAAAGCCAGGACGATGGGGTCCCAGCAGAACATCTCACGATAACGAGATGATCAATGTTACTGATTTGTTATCAACTTCTTTGTGCTTTTGATGTTGTGGCTGATCATCAGCGAATGTTCCCCTTGCACCACAGTCTCACACACTCGCACTCTGTTTGTCTGTTACTGTAAACATGCTCGATAATTGCTCTGCATGTTTTACTGCACAGTGCACGGTCCAAGTTCACCTCACAATGAAAAATGACAAAAATATTGTGTCTCCAAATATTTCTGCGTCTTGCAGTAACAGCTGAGGACATATTTACGTCGCTGCGATGATTTGCTTGTATTTCAGATGTTGTCACTGATAAGCTGCTCGTCTTTTTTCCTGTCAGACTGCAACAGAATATGTTTTAGATGTTGATCTGTCTCGGGGGAAATCTCAGAAATATGCCACTATTAAAGAGGCTGATCATGGACGCACGCTGTTGAAGAAGCAACATTTTGACATCATGTCTAGAAGCAGATCCAGTATGTAGCAGGAATGCTAAATCTGTCAGCTACCTCGTGTGCACTGCAAAAAATAATGTATATAAGCCTTCTCCAGTCTTTTTTTTTCTCGCTGTCGTGTCCGGCAGTGTAGCAATCAGAACTGTTTTCTGAATGCCAAACAGATTTACTTTCACAAGTGGAGCATTACGGCATTTGTTATAATGGTGCACTTGACAGTCACATTTTATTAGAATTTTATTGGTATTTTTTTTATTTTGGATCATTACAACCATAACGGACAAGACCAGGGGGAGGGAAAAGAAAAAAAGAAAGAAAGCAAGCACAGTGCAGGAGCCCACGGGGGGCTGCAGCACCGAGCACACAAAGCCTGATCCAACGACATCATCTGAACATGAAAAAATAAATACTTGACTTCCAAATACATAAAACTGCAAACAGGTGAATATACAGTGCTTATATATACAGTGCTTATTAAATGTATTAGACCACCTGTAATAAATACAAGAACACACAATGTGTTTGACGTCTGTCAAAACCTCTACTAACTATACTAAGAAAATAGCAAAATAAATCCACCTTTTTACCCAAACTTGTCATAAAACAAGTAAAACCTTCAGTCAGAATATTTTTGTTTGTTTGATTTCAGGAACACTTGAAACAAAGATTTACACCCAAAATACTGACTTTTGCTTTTTAAAAAATTTACATTTTTATATGTAATTTATAACAGAAGTAGAATGTAAAATATAAAATATAATGTAATCTGATAAAATTAAATTTACTTGATTGGTATACATTCAGTTTACAGCAAACCTATTTTTTCTTAATGATCATTTTCATAAATGAACATTTGATTCGATATATTTCAGCTACATTTTCATTAAAAAATGGCTTTATTTTTATGAGGGCAAAGAAAAATGTATTAATAGCTACTAGAAAAGCTCATCAGTCATACACATATTATCCAATCAGTTTCATTATGTTTTGACAAAATATAACATTGGGATCCTGATGAGGTCATAGTATATAAAAGATAAACATAGTCTCCAGTTCTGAGAGTAAAGTCAGTGCTGAAGTGCCTCAAACCCAGATTCATTTCTCTGACGCCAAAAGAAGTCTAGTTTTATAAAAGTGCATGGGAAAACTACCCTCAGGCTAACCTGATCTATGACCTCAGTGACTTTATAGGGTCAGCTGCTAGCTGGAGTCTTAATGAATACAATATGATGTTCCTTTTGCAAGCTGTGCTCTTTATTAGTGTTAGAAAGGAGGTTATATGAGGTTCGGCTACTTTGTGACATGTCTCTGTCGTAGAAGCGTATGATGTCAGTCTCACATGATCACTTGGCTGCTTTTAAAGGTTGTGATGTGCTAACTTCACTATTGCCGAGTTGTTCTTCTACAGAAAAAAGAAATCCTGCCTCACTCCAAGAGGCTTCAATCCCTTCCTGTATTATTCTTGTTTCTTAACCAGTTTTGTTAACCGAGGTTTTATTAACTCGATTAACTGACAGCAGATGTTTTTGTTAATCAAATGTCCCCCAAAGGCCAATTCTGAGTCAGAACAAACCGTGTACAAGCATTCGATTGTAGAAAAAGTAGTCCTTTTAGCCGTTGTCTTTACTCAGAGTGATTTTAAATTGGTTTTATGATTCATTTCCACCTACGCAGACGCTGACAGAACAAAACCATTTCCCACCTGTTCTTATCTCGTAGCCGGCTGATCTCTGAAGTTTGCAGTAACAGTTCCTTTTCCAGCTTGTTGGTGGACAGAGAATTCTCCAGAAGCTTTATCTCTATCTGAGATGTGTGGTTTAGGACCTGATGAGACACAAAAACAGAGAATAAACTCACAAAAGTCTGTTTTCAGATGACAGGTTCACTGGCAGCTCCTTACCTTTGCTTCGACCACATGGAGCTTGCGTGTCTGCTCTGCTGTGTGCGTGAGCAGGTTCGTGCCGATTTCCAGCATCGTGGCCGTTTGGTTGTGAACGACATGCGACTGCATGTTGGCAACGTCACGCCTGTTGTTCTTCTGAAGGAAGTTCTCCAACTGCACTCAACGAAAGGGAAACACAAGGTGTCAGAGTCTGTTATATGAGAGGAAGATGAGAAGTAAAACAAGAGACACAAAGAAATCCATCCAGTGCACATCCAGTCATCACAGCGGAGTCATCCACCCAGAATCAAACAGACTGACTTCAAACTAAACGATTTTAATGACAACAGAGATCCCTTCAAGAATGAGGTGTGTTATAGTACAGCTGACCCTAGAGCAGTGGTGTCCAAACCCAGGCCTCGAGAGCCGGTGTCCTGCAGGCTTTAGATGTGTCCTTGATCCATCACAGCTCATTTAAATGGCTAAATGACCTCCTCAACATGTCAAGTTCTCCAGAGGCCTGGGAATGAACTAATCATTTGATTCAGGTGTGTAGGGTGAGATCTAAAACCTGCAGGACACCGGCCCTCGAGGCCTGGAGTTGGCCAAGCCTGCCCTGGAGTAACTTGTAGCATCTAAAATGAGTCTCTCAGAACCAAGACGACACTGAGCATCAAGATGAAAAGCCTCTGCTCTCTAAAAAGATCACTGGTGCCTTTCTGCAGTTTGCTGAAGTCATGTGAACAAGGCTGAACAATGTTTTGTGTTTAAATTAGATTAAAAGTTTCTGATTTGGAATGAGAAGTGTTTGGAGGAAAAACACAGCATTCCAACATAAAACTGCATCCCACCAATAAAACACGGAGCTGTTAGTTGGATGCATTAAAACAAGCTTCTTGGCCAGAAACATGAGATCAGTGAGCCCAAACTCGGGAGCATAAGATAACTCTTTATTGCACAGTCATACTTCGTACAATAGTACAGTGAAATTAGAATATTGTGGATCATACAGCAAGAGAACAACATGTCCTCTATCCTGCACGCTCTATAAACCCCTACCCTCCAACCACAAACCCTTCCAGTATTTCAAGTTTGTAGTGGTAATCAGCATGCTAACAGCTTTAAGAAAAACAGCACACAGTATTCAAGCCAGTGACTCAGGACTGAGGCTGAAACCCTGTAGGATGAGCCAACCCAATGAGGAACCAATGTTCAACCCACAGGATCCAGAGCAGCTGAAATATTGCAAATTTCTGCATAAATATGAACGCAGCACCATCAGATTTTAGTCCTAGACGTCCTAGAAAAAGACAAAACCAACTAATGAAAGGAAATTAAAATATTGGACTTTTTGTTTATTTAAGAAAAGGATCCAATATTATTATTATCTGTGAGGGTAACAGTTTAAGAGCCTTTGTTTTTATTACTTGGCGTGATCCACTTTTAGTCCTTTATAATGCCCAGAAAACATTCACGATGTTGGCGAGTGTCCTCCCATAAACGCTTCACTTTTGTCTTTTCACAACATTTCTGCTGGATTAAAGACTTTAACAGCCTGAACTGGACTAACTTGGACTTAGTCGTGGACGACTTGTTCATTTTTGCTGTTGATTTGCTCTTCGGGGACACTGATGGGGAAACTGCCATTTTTGGTGTTATCCCAGTATACTATTCAGTATTTGCTGAGTGTCTGTCTCAGCTACAATCACTGGGATTCATCATCTGGAACCCACGAGTGTTCGTACAGGTGCAGGGCAATGCATGGGTAAAAAGACACAGAGCCAATAAAACAGAAAAGACGAGTATGTGATGAAAAGCTAATGAGTAAATTTGACGTCACAGCTAAAATAAAATGACTTGTGCTGAGTCTTTCCACAGTTCAGCAGTGAGTTGTTTTATTCTGGAAAGCCACCCACTCAGTGTATCAAGTTCACCAAATCAAACATGTTAATAAAACATGTCAGGGGGTCTGGTATATAAAGACGCAGGACTCTCCATCTCTGGGAATATCAACCCGTGCCAGCTCGCACTGCCATGCTGTAATCTTCAACCCCGACAAATAAATAATCTATCCATCCAGCCATCCATTCGTGCCTCAGTCTCCACGTCCTCAGGATGTCAGTGCCACTGAGAAGAAGGAGTTGATAAATATACCGCTGGACCAACAAACAGATTGGTCCCAGTGGGACGGCCAGTAACCAGCGGAGCAAAGTTCAGGCCAGAGTGCCCAGAGCACATTTGGCTCTGGTGTAGATCACTTTTCTTGCAGGGGTCTCGTTGCAAAACCTAATTTGTTATTCCCAATAGTGACATTTTTCAAAGGTTTAACTAGTGTTTAAAGTTAGTTGTGGTTTGGCATCATTGTTTCTTTTGTGTTTCATTATCACATTTTTGCACAGATATTTTTAAAAAACGTGTTTGGAGAGAAAACAGATTTACTTTGCCTAAACTGAAAATCAGCTTGATGCTTCATCTTGAAAAGCACATGAATGTCTGTATTTCCCTAAAAAATCAAGAAATGAATCGCAGGGATAATCTCATGTGCTCAAGTCAATACATCAGCATACATGAGCATCGTGTGCAGGTGATTGGGTCGAGCACATGGACAAAATCTATGAACATGGGTTTAAGCAATGCCAGGATTTCAAGAAATGATTAAAAAAACATGAACCCTGATCAAAATTAGACTTTAGATCAAACTAAATTAACTAGTTTTTGATATAATGATAAACAAATGCCAACAAAAGACAAGTTGGAGACACCAGTTCCATTGGCTAAAGTACTATTAATCTTAAAAAGAGACCAGTATCACCAGGCAGAGCATGGATAGGACTGTAGTGTAAGTGATTACATTTCCTTAAAGACTTTCCTGAAATCAGTTTAATGTAATTTATTTAAGTATTTGTGCTATTTTCTTCATCTGTTCCACAGTATTTCATAAATATTGGGGGCGATCGTGGCTCAAAGAGCCCCGGCTCAGACAGTCTCGGTCGTTGTGTCCTTGGGCAAGACACTTTACCTACCGCCTACTGGTCTTGGCCAGAGGGGCTGATGGCGCGATATGGCAGCCTCGCTTCTGTCAGTCTGCCCCAGGGCAGCTGTGGCTACAACTGTAGCTGCCTCCACCAGTGTGTGAATGTGAGAGTGAATGAATAGTGGAAATGTAAAGCGCTTTGAGGGCCCCGAAAAGTGCTATATAAATGCAATCCATTATTATTATTATTGCACTCCATGCTGTTTATCTTAAAGCTTTAGTTACCTATTATCAGACCTTTCGTATCAACATTTTAATATTTGCATCACCCCTTTTCATTAAAACATGTGTATGCATATATGACAAATCTTATGGTTTCCTATGGATCCCTCCCCACCTTTGATAACCCAGACTATGCCCCTGATTATGTGTCAATAATAAATTTTCTTTCATTTTAAATACTCTCCATAATGGAAAATTGTTCCTTCCTGATGCTGCCAACGAGTTCATGTGTAAAAAGTGCTTCAGACTCTGGCTTTAACTCACTTGTTATGACTGCTAAACACTGACAGGTGATTCATTTTTAATAAGTACCGCCTGATTTTCAGCAATGTTTTCATGCTTTTATTCCCATCAGCTGCCGATGTTATCCTGGTTGATTGACCTTATCATGTTCATCATTCTTCACGCATGCTGACGCCACTATTACTCATTTTCACTAACCAATTAAAGTGATTCCAGTGCTATTATGTTTAGTCTGCTTCAATTCGGATTCAGATTGAACAAGCATCGCTCTGTTCAATCAGAAAATGATTTTACAAGTGGGGAGATGCCTATCGGAGCGGTCACAAATTCGAATGGCCTTTCTTAGGGACTTTAGTGTGAGAGAGTAAATCGAGCTAACCTGGACTAAAGAGAGAGGGGAAAAATCTGATGCTTTTTCTCAGCGAGAACTTAATCAAATAATCAGCAAAGGAGAAAATAGCTGGAACGAGCCGGTTCATTTCTCCCTCCTGCTCTGCTTCCTGAGATGTCGTGCAGATAAAAGTTTGATGAAAGCCAAAACCTCCACCTGGCTGCTGCGCAGTCCAACCAGCAGAGCCAGAGAGGCTGAAACAGACACAGTATGGACAGAAATATGCGGCTTATGTGTGAGAGCGCGACTAAATACTCTTGAGATTTAAAATTAGTTCTTGGTTTTGTTCAGCTGACTTCCTGTGTGAGGATACAACCACATGCAAAATAGTACTTACTTTTAAGACTCACAAAACCTGGCATATATTTATAAAAAGAGTCACACACACAAACACAATTAGCTCTGCGCTCACAATTGCACACTACACAAGCAGAGCCTGACCAGCGAGCCCTGGGATTACGCACACAACCCCACGTATGGAGGGCTGGTTTCTGAGACGCTAACTCAAACCACATGTTGGCTTTGCTGTGATCTGGCCCTCTGGGTGACTTCACAGGGGACAGAGGGGAGAAGAGTGGGTGGGTGGGTGGGGGGGGGGTGCTGGGGTGGGGTCGCCAAACAGCCTCGATTACACTGAAGCACAGGCAAGTAGCACCGATAGCGATCTGGGGTAACAAGTGCACCGTGCGTCGCTGGAGTGTGTCGGGGTCTGAGTTGGCAGCTGAGGATGCGAAGGTGCGCTGAGGGACTGAAACATGGCTGCCGCCGCCCCTCTGCTCAAACAGCTAAAATCAGCTCTGTGTTTATCTTTAGTGCCGAGTAAGGAAGCAGTGTGACGTTTGAGTGCAGTGAAATGTGAAGTTTGGAGGTCAGCTCGGCATCAAAAACGAGGGTTTAAGTCCTGTTTCTCAACAGTTCCTTTCCCCATGACCACAATCGTTTTAAGCTTGAGTGATTCACCTAATAACCCCGAAAAAACTTCTGTTAAGCAAATATTTGACATTGAATGATTGCTTGAATGTCCAGTCAAGGCGTTTAGTTGACATCGCCCGCTGGTTTCTGTTTATAAGGAGGAAGATTTTCTTTGCAAAGCAGAATT
Source organism: Mchenga conophoros (assembly GCF_057382185.1). Classification (NCBI taxonomy): domain Eukaryota; kingdom Metazoa; phylum Chordata; class Actinopteri; order Cichliformes; family Cichlidae; genus Mchenga; species Mchenga conophoros. The sequence goes on along the minus strand of NC_140530.1, from coordinate 37,287,524 downwards.
TTTGTTTGAGGTCACGGATGGAAAGCTGTGCTGACCAGCCTGAAAGCTAAATAAGACTGCAGGTGCCAGTGGGTAGCAAAATGACGATATTACCAAGTGTAAATGTGGAAATATTACCAGCATGTGAGCACAGAAATTCACGAGTACAGGAAAAGATTAAAAGTTTTCTATAGAAGTGACTGTAAACCCTGTGCAAACATAGACACACACACACAAAAAGCAACAGAAGACATTTAGATATTTAACTTTAGTGTTTGTTTGTCATCCACGACTGCAGCGTAGATGGCTCTTCTAATTCAGACCTTCCCAGCTATTAGCCTACATAATGATATATTTTGACTTGGACAAACATGCTGAGTTCGATCCAGCTGAACAGGAGATAAGAAAGGCACACTTGCAGATCGTGTTATATTATTGCAGCGTGCCTGTAAGTATTAGAGCGGCCAGATGTTTTGGCTGAAAATCAGAACTTTATAAACCGGCAGAACGAGCCAACAGCCTCAGGCTTCATTTCTGAGCACTGCTGCACTGTAGGCAAATATATCTGCCTGCGTGGTACCCGACCTTTGCTCTCTCCTCTTTTTGTGCACTCGCCAACTTTTGTTCTTTCCCCTCTGTGCTCTCTGTGCATGCCTCATGCATGAACTTGACTCCAGGGTCTCATGTGCAGAGGATCATAATCAGGATACTTCATCACTTTTTGTTTAGATAACTGCATAACATTTATAAATTTAAATAAACTCTCTTTATTTGTGAAGATCTGTGCAGTGATGAGCTGCTGAGTGAAGTTTTTTCAGTGGTTGTGCCTGAGGTGTGACACCTGCTAATGCTGGTCTTTCTGATACAGACAGGAATCCCTAAAGGTAGTCTGGACAGAATTTCATTTCCTTATGAAGCTCCACAGTGTCGTGACACAACACAAATAAGCACAAAAAATCAGATTAGGCTTAGTGGGGGCAAAGCAAAGAATTTAAAAATACAGTTACATGACAAAGTTAAAAACCGTAATTGCTGTTAAGAGGAAACCAAGTTTTTCCTGCACGTGCGGCAAAAGTTTAACAGCAATATTCAACCTGAGATTAAAAACACAATTTATGGACCATATTTGCTTTACCTCCAAGCCTTCAGCATGAAAGCCATCAACGCAAAGAGACATTTGGTCAAGATAGCTCTATTCAATGTGTTTCGTTGCCTTTCCAGAACCTCGCACCATCAAACAACTGAATACTATAAAATCTGATAAATATTCTTATTTAGTCACTAAAAGTAAAACAGAACAGCCAGTCAGGATCTTCTGCAGACCTCTGAGGTAGCTGCAATATAAACTATTCAAATACTTCTACTTTGCACTACGACATTGTAGTTTTATTTTTACACAAATGCACATGTGAAAATGATGTGACAGTAATAATAACATACTTTCCAATTTAAGAGGTCACTGTCAGTCCATACTGTGCCTGAGAACATCCGACCCATAAAGACGAACACTTCCAACACGAGCTTCCCAAACAAAGAGCCCGATGCTTCCTTAACAACAGCTGCTTCCCACAAGCTCAACGGAAAATTGCTGCTGTTCAATAATTAATAAATATATAATGTGTATGAGAGGACAGCGAGGAGCACATGAGAGGACACACGCATGTCACTGCTTCCCAAAACAGCCACATTTAAACCAAAAAAACCTTAAAACATCTCATCAAACTCTGCAAGAGGGTTTGTGTGTAAAAGTAAAATCATGTCTTTGTTTATGAGGCGTTGGCTGGCTCTGTGCCGCACCGTCACTTCAGTTTGAGTCTGGAGTCTGTGCTGCGTGGGATTCGTCCGGGTTCTCCGTTCTGCCTCCCACAGTCCAAAGACACGCGTGTTAGGTTATCTGGAGATTTTACATTGTAAATTGAGTGTAATTGGTCTGTGCTGGTCTTCCTGATGTACTGGTGACCATGATGACCCCAGCTCTCACTCTAACAGCCCCATTCCCAGCTTTTAGGATAAATCAAGTATTCCTTGTTGTCATTAGCTTAGACACCAGCCTCCCCTCATAACCCTGAAGTGGATAAGAAAACTGATGAATAGTTGGAAATTATTCCAGGAAATAATAAAATAATGCATTCTTTTATTTACTTTATATTTATTCAGTTTGGCATCTTTTAATTTTTTCACATGCACCTCTTTTCCTTTTCTTTCTTGTAGCTCAGTCTGAGGTTGCAGTTATCATGTTTTATTATTCTCTCGCTGTATTTCTCATTTACACCACCCATGTGTCAGTCAGCTCATGTACCCAGACTGGAAACTGATTTCAGTCAGCTCCTATTACTTTTAAATGTGCGATATAAATAACAGACTTGACTTTACTGTACGTGGACCCCTGGTGATTATTGCTGTCACCCCCTAAAGGCACATTTTGAGTCGTGTTCTTGTAAAAGCGGAGCTGTGAAAGCTACCACACGATGAAACCTTCAGACTCCATACTTGCCTCATTAATGTGTTTTCCATTGAATTCATATGCCCCGTGTGTCCCACTAACCACACGCACTTTAAGGCATTCCCGTCTTCCTGTCAGTTGCTAATCATCTGTAAGTGCTGTCGTGTTTTTTCACCTGTCCGAAGCTGTAAAAACCACAGTGTGCTGTTTTCATTCCCCACGCCTCATATGTTCCATCTTTAGCACATCTCCTGACAGGTGCTTTCAAAAACACCAGAGCAGCAAGAAGATGCTTTGCACATGGTCCTCTAAGGGAATATACAATAACACCCTCACGATTACAGGAGTGGTAGGTTATAAAGTGTTGCTTTTACAATTGGACTTAATAATTTGAAGAGCCCCTTAACATGAAGTTGTAACTTCACCACGTCCCTGATACAAATTTAAAAATACATCTGACCCCTGATTTGAATCTTGCAGTTCATCCAGACTTCACAGACCAGTTCATTGCTCCACTTTCATCCCTGCACCTACACTTCCTGATAACAGCTCCTGACCTTTATACGCCAATACTTCACTTCAGGTCTCCACATTCACATTCTACACTGACACGAAAGCAAAATAAAAAAACATAAAAATGTTTTAAAATGTCTGCAAACCTCCACATACTTCATTTAGGACATCTTCTTCATCCCTAAGAGCCTTTTTGGTATTTGTTGTTGGTCCCTGGGAGATAACGGTCCTCTTTTTGAGACTGAAAAGGTCTGTGTTAGGAAGACGGAGGAATGAGGGTGGTTCACAGGTTTTTCAACCAGGCTGCCTTAGTCCTGTTTGCAACAATAACTTTGTATGCTGCAAAACAAACCACCACCAAAGAACAGCTGAGGATAAAAAGACAACGAGCAAGAACACGCCTCTGATGTGTCACATCTGAGGAACTTGTCTTTAAACAAAACAAATGAGTCTGAGTTTGGAATCATGTAGTTCACCAGCTGAACTCATTTTTAGGTTCAACAGTGTTTTTAGTAGACAAAGGTGAAGGAATTAGACATGAATTGAGCTCCAGTTTGGGAAAAAGCCTCGGATGGGCCTGACACAGCCCCATGTACTAATGAGAAGTGAAGAAGTGAAATGATTGAAAAAGGGGAGGAAGGGTGGGGCATGAAAACAAGAAGCTTGTAGAACTGGGGGAACTGGTGTATGTGAATGTTATGTGTTTGGGGTGCTTATCGTTGTTACTGGGTGCATTCAGGTCTTTATTACTGTATTTCTGACACGTATTGTGCTCACTGGCATTCCAGCTAGAATAATTTAGTTAATGATGATTCCCATGAGTGACGCTCATGCAGGCGCTGGATGGGACAGCTTGGGGGTCCTGTGTGTTTTAGTGCAGAGACAGCCTGCAGAGTGCAGCCACGCTGAACCAAAGTGCTTGTGTTTGTGTATTTGCAGAGCAAATGAACAAGTAAAGAGAAACGATTCCAATCTCATGCACGCCTGGAAGTGTCGTTTCGTCCAAGTGTGCGACATATAAATAAGAACCGGAGGTTTTGAGGCGTGGTCCCGCTCCTGAAATTCAGATACTTTATTGCAAAAAAATGAAATGATCTCTAAAGCACGTCTGAGCACTCCGAGATTTCTGGCCACGTACATATCCAAGGTGGGACTCCTCATGTGCTTTCAGGTCCCAAAATATCAGACTTCAGCTTTATCTCTAGTTAAAGTCAAGATTTGTTGTGTAATCAGGTGGGATGCAAATGATGCTGTCATTTTCAAGTCAGTACTTCTGTTTGCAGACACACCTGGAAACACCAAACTATTCTGTTAATGTCTTTATAGCATCTGTATGAGTGATATCCTCGAGCATCTAAAGTGAACTTTTATCACAGGTAAAAATGAGAGATTAAGTCTAAAGGGACCTGAATACCCTGCTAATCATACTTCATAGTCCAGGCCCAGGTGACTACAGGAGGGGAAAAGGTGGATTTACAGCTAAGTTACTAAGAATGAGAGCGTATATTCATTCCTCTCATCCATCAGGGTCACTGTGGTTTCTTTTAAATCTGGCGTGGACCTCACAGTTGCTTTGGTACCAGGCAAAGAGTGCAATGGAAAAATCTCCAGGGGATGACAATTCACTTGAGCCCTTTTTAACAAACTGTTATGTGTTTGTGTTGACTGTCTGCAAAATTTGTCAGGCCTTCAAAAATCTCATGGAGGGAATGTATGCAAGCCACAAGTGTCTAAATGTGTTTGATGTGATTGTCAGCAGTTTTTAAATCACTCAAACTTTGTCCAACAATGTCTTTAAGCGACTCTTCTGTTGCACTGACATCTTTGTTAGAGCAGACATTTATGGATGTGCTCAACACACAGTTCATGTTCCAGCGCTCAGTTTGTAGAGAAGAAAACTGAATAAAAAACAGATGCATTTTTAACTTTCATTTTCTCTACTCAAGCCTGAGTGTCTTTTAATCCTTTTTATGGGAAGTCTAAAATTATGAAAGAGGTAGGAGTGGGAAAGTGGTGATGTGGGGCCAGATTAGTTATTTTGAATCTTGTTCCCACAGGACACCAACAGAAAGACTACACCAGGCATGGGACAAACACAAACAGCACAGATCCTGGTGCAGTGATGCCCAGTAATGGCTTTAGGCTACAGTTGGAACCATTTTCTATGCGAGGATTATTTATGCAAATGTTTTTCTTCAATGTCAAACACCCCAAAAAAGACCACTGTCATCTCATGGACCAATTTCTTACACACATATATGTTTCACCAGAAACAAGTTTACAACTTTCCCCCTTCATGTTCAGCTCTTTGAGCATCTCTGACCTGCTTTCAGCTCGGCTGTGCTTCACCACGGACCTCAAAGTTGCCCAAAAACACATTCTGTGTCACACTGACTCAACATGCTCATGTTGTGAATCATCACAGGTTTAGAGCTCATGTAATTTGCTGGAAGGAACAAACCGGGGATGTGAGAGACTCTCACCACAGGCTTTTACTGCTGCATCCAATCCTGACTGCTCTACTCTACAGGAGTTCGTCCCCATGACTTTGACTTCTACAACTTCTTATACAATTCAAGATAAAGGGTCACCATTTTGGCACGAGTTAGAGGATCCTACATGCACCAAAGATAAGCAAGAGCAAGGTGCTCTGAACAGGAGTGTTCTTAAACTAGCAGCACAGATGTCCAAGCAGATGATGAGCACCATCGTGCAGTCATGCAACAAAACAAGAATAAAGGTGTGTTCAAACCCAAGTTTTCAAAACTGCATGCAAAACTGTAAACCGTCAAATACACATCCATCCGAGCTGAAGACGTTTGCACGATGTGGTAGCGTCTCAGCCGAGACTCTGAACTGTGGGTTCTTCTGAGATCAACGTTTACAAAAACATCCTGTAGTCAGCAGGCTGGTGGACAGCAGGGCTGCATGGCACATAAAGGTATGTGATTCATACAAAAATGATATTTGTCAGAAGCCAGAAATGATGCCATTCACTGCGACTACAACGTTCCCGTCTGTGCTAAATTTCATGGCAGTGTTTTAGTCTGAACGGGCAGATGTCTCAATAGCCACACTGTCACGGCTGGCGGAGTGAGCCGTGTGGTGTGGAGGAAAGGGAGGACCCAAAATGCAGCAGTGACTGATGATACGAGTGATGTTTATTTACAAAGTGACAATGGCAGAAACAGGCAGTGAGGCATGACAAAACAACTGAAGAAACCTAAACTGGGAGAACTAAATGACAAACCTGAGACCATACAAAAGGGGTGCGGGGCAGAGAGACGCAGAGACAGGAACACCATAGAACGCAGACGAGCCGACAATGAACACAGACCGACACCCACTAAATATACACACACACACAAGGTAATCAGGTAATCACACACAGGAGGGAAGAACAGCTGAACCTAATACACATGAGGACCGGAGGACACAAGCTGAACACAATGACAACAGACACAGACCTTCAAAATAGAATAGGAAATCCAGAACATGAGCCTTCAAAGTAAAGCAGGAACACACAGACTGATTTACAACACAACACGGGGACATGAACAGAGCACCAAGGACAGACACAGGTAGGGCTGAATACACACACCAAACTACAGGTTCAACCCTAAACCAATACAAAATCAGAATAAACACAAAGCACAAAAATGAACTTCAAGGAAACACAAAACGCTGGGCCAAAATGACCCAGGACCATGACACACACTTTAAATACAGCAAAAAATTCCAGCATTAGTAACTTTTCTTAGAAACAGACCACCGGTTACTTGGAATTTTTGTCATTGGAGATCAAATCGCAGCCAGGATAACTCACTGATGACTCCAGCTGCAAAACAAACACCCACATGACAGGAATAGATAAGAAAAGATAAGATAATAAAAAAGAAAACAAAAGAAAAGCTTCCTGTTTGACACGCAGTGCATCACAGCTCTGTGTAATGAAACCCTCCACTGTGTCACTAACCTAAATATTAGAGTTTAATGACCTTTTAACTGTCTGCTGTGTGTTACATCCACAGCACTGAAAATATGTCTGAATGCTTGCGTGTGCAAAGTGAACGAGCGAGTGGGTGCATGTAAGTAAATCCATCTACAACATATACACACATGACCGTGCGTCTCAGTTAGCCTACCGGGTCACCGCTACACCCCCGCAAACGAGCTACGACAAATATCTCAATCATCTCAACACAATCTGGACCAGATGGGCTAAGTCAACACAGTGATGTGTGTGCGCATGTGTGAGTGTGAAGTTGTGCAGATGTTAGTTTTTAAAGTGCGAGGGGACAGTAGAGCCTCAGCAAGCATGGCTGTGGACTCTGTAGAGGCTTCATGAAGCACAAGAATCTGCCAGGCCCGTCAGAGGGCAAAGACACAGCAGGGGGAGAAACAACGGGTTGGGAAAGAGGATTTTGCTGCTCCGCTTCGAGGCCAGAACCTGTCCTGCTGCGTGACTGTCTGGTTCATATATAAAGACAGCCCACAGGGGTTAATGCTCTGATGTAAAATAGAGGGTTTCAAAAGCAGCAGAAGAATGCAAACATAGAATATAGTTATAGTTGAGCCCAGGCTGTGATGGCTGCAGGTAAGGTGTAGGAAAATAAATGAGCGACAGCAGCTGTTATTTCTGCACTCACCGTGCTGAACATTAGCTAAACTGCACGGACAAGATGGACATCTGAGGCGCTGAAAGGCACGTCTGTAACATTACCTGCATGTCCTAATCTATTTACTATCACAACAAATAAAGTCAGTGTTTAATATTAATGACCAGTGTTGTCACCGTCAGCGTGTATGAACAGATGGTGCTGGATGGGCGCCACTCGATGACGGACTTATTGCTGGATGATAGACGGCGTGGCTGATGTTAGTTTGGTAGAGCAAGAAGAAAAGTGATTGCGGTTGTGGATGTTGCAATCCTCGGTGGAGACGGCAAACAATGGTGGAAAGAGTCAGAGAGCTGATCTGTGGTCGCAGAGGTTTTGTCCTCTCAGGACAAGGGTGTCAAACATGTGGCCCAGGAGCCCCAGCAGGCCCATTGAAGGGTCCAGTTTGGGCCTCTTTAATGGCTGTAAGTCTGAAGTCAGTAACTATTGCAGGGTTTCTATTGAAGTACGCTGATATTCTTGTGTATGTCTGTCCTATAGTGTAGTGATTTACATAATGTCTTGGCAGGCAAATTGTTCGTCATTCGGTTTCAGGCAGAGACACAAACCCTTCCTGTTTGCATCGGGTTAGGCATCCAGTCTTAAAACTCTGAAAATTCAAATATGCCTTGTGACAAGTGAGCAGCTGAACGTCGCTCTGTTCTCGTCAGTAAAACACCACAGTGGAAATATCTGGCAAGTTTAAAGTATTTTTACAGTTGAAACGTAGAAAAACACCAATAATTTTCAGGTTTTCAAAAGTGCTGGCAGCGTTAATCTCGTTAAAGTGACGTTGGCACCACAACCGCAGTAATGCGGCAAATCCCCATTAGCAAGTTAACGCGGATCGCCCCGTGCGTGGGGCTGGACGGCGCTAATGCGTTAACGAGCTAACCGCGCTAATGCATTGACGCCGTGAAGCCCCACCCACGGGGCGATCTGCGTCACGTTCACCTGATTTGTAGGGTTTTCTAAAAAAATCTTGGCCATGGCTGAAGGGCAAAATTGACTCTTCAGAGATCAGATTGTGCTGCATGTAGCTGTAGTTTTATCTTTATTAACTCAAGGAACAGTACAAGAAATACTACAAAAATCTTTAGTTTTTCAACCAGTGACACAAAATCAGGAGAATCTCAGATAAACCTAAAATTAAAATCACAAATAAAACAGAAATAAATTCACAAAACATAGTGTGGTGTTTCTATCCCCTTTTCTATCTATATGATCAGCTCCAAAACAGTAAATATTTTGTAGACAGCAAGTAAACTTTTGGTTCATAAATCACATCTTCATGTGAATAATCAGCGCACACACATTTGAGCATGATCTCTTGAACGGAGCTTTTCAACACATCCTTACAGCACATCCTTATCCAACCACAGGCTGAGAGAAGAGTACACCAGTTAAGAATTAAGTTAAGTTAACCTAACCACATGCATGTGCTTGGACTGTGCCTCAGAGTGAACCCACACAGACACTGGGAGAACATGCAGACTCCACACAGAAACATGGATTTGAGTCCTGTGAGGCAACAGTGCTAACCACTGCACCACAGCTTTATTCGTACTGCACCGACTGCCACTAACCTTTAGACAAGTTGTTTAATGACCCGACGATAGCGGTGTGCTGCACTTATGACAGTGGGGAGGAAGAACTCCCTTTAACAGGGAGAAACTTCCAGCAGAGCCAAGATGGTCGACACGAGAAAGAAAACAAAAGCTAATGGACTCCAGTAGCTGTATATAAATGCATGCACATAGTAAGATAGAGAAGAAATATGATCTGTCTTTGTGGCCTCTGATTGCAAATCTGTGGGCATGAATTACAAAACCAAAAGCACAGTTTATAAACCAAGAGTCATAAATGCCTCTCTTTTTCTCAGCTGACCCTAGAGGGGCTTCATAGCTCTGGCTCCGGTTAGGAAATGACCGAGGAAATCTGCTGAAGGTTGCGTTAGGGCTCATAAAGGGATCTGGGGGATTTTGGGGATGCAATCAGGAACCAATCCCATGAATGCTTTAAATTAATTACATTTTACTGGATTCTGAAATTGCTGCAAAATTCTGGAGCAGCTGAAGTTTGCATTTGTTGTTTGGCCACAACAGCACGTTACAGTCTACCTGGGACTGTGAACACATGCTGAATAAAAGTTTACAAGTGTGAAATCAAAGTGTGGTTTGCAGAAATGGGAAATGCAGAGAACCTGAGGATGTGGGGCTGAGTTGTTGGCAATAACAGCTGCTGACTTACGAGTTTATAAATGACAGGACTGAATTGCAAATAAGGGCTCAGAATTTGGCCTTCGGGGGTCTGCTGTGCTAATCATGTAACTGAGACGTTGTGGGTTTGAATCTGATCCAAGACTTTTGTCTTTCATGCCCTCTCCCTCACGCTCTCCTATCCTTCCTGTTTGTCCTCGCAGTCTGACTATGAAAGAAGAAAGCCAAATGTACTCCCACACGTCCTAAAAACTTTCATACGTCTGATTACGATCGGGGCTTTGGTTTTGACTACCTGCTGTCCCCTAAGAACCGTGGAAGGAGAGCAGATAAAAATTTGTGTTCACTCATTTGTAGGGCAATAAAAAAGGAATGTTTCAGCCTGTGAGTGGTTGTGATGCTTGGAAACAGGCCAGCTGTGTACTTGATCATCTGTCTTTGGAGGGACCATTTGAGATCTGGGGAGTGTGAACATTTTCAGAGGATTCTGGCTGATCCTCCAAGAACTATATAAGAATGCAGACGTAGTTTTATTGCTCAGGTTTGTGTAGTGTAACAAATGTTTATGGTTACACATGCTAATCCAGTGGATGCGGCCAATGTTTCTAACTGATGGAGCAGCGTTGCCTCATGCGTTTCAGAAACAAAGTAAATAGGAAAGGAATAAGAGAAGAAGACTCCCATTCTGTTCCATCACCCTCCTACTCCATGACTGACCTCTGTGAGTGTAACGCAGTGCAGAGTCACACTTGTGGATAAGCTTTAGGACACTTTCTGCTTTCTCTGTTGGGAACAGGAGCTTTCAGTCATCGTTTGTGAATTTCTGCTGCTCTCAGATGGATTCGGATCATGTTCTGGTCAAATTTCACCGAAGCTTTAGCAACGTTTAATCATCCTGTTTTTCTTTATTATTACCATTTATAACAATGAAATAAAAGAACAAATGTGACACACGTCTCTAACCCTTTAATACGAACTGCAAAATACACAAGAGCCAAATTTTTTCTCCTATTTTTCGGTGCAATACAAGTCACATATGAAACACCTACAAAAACACTAAGCAACACAACGGCTACACTAAACCAAACTGCCTGACATTTGCATGCATTATAGAGAATATGGGTGATATAATTTGTTTCACAAAGCTCCCTTTCCCTCCTCACAAAGCGACAGTGGGAGTGAGACAAGTTTTTAATGATTTTAGTGAGAAAGAAAATCTGTGGATTTATGCAAAGACAAACACAGAGAGAGCGACGTATGAAATGAAACAAACAAGGAACAAGTTCGAAACACCAAAAAAGGATTTTAACAGCCCATCTATAATTTAGTTACCACTGCAGTGAGCAGACGATGGCGATTTCCATCAGCAGTGATTCTTATTTGGTGATGGCTCTCTGTTCTGGGACCTCCCTGCCTTACATGGGAAGCCTGAGGCAAGGAAAGCAGCAGCAGGACCCCCTCTCAGTGCGAGGTATTTGTCGTACTTTAGTGATTTACACCAAAAAAGGTCTACCTGATGTGCTTGATGTGCGCGAGGTCTTCTTTATTGTGCGATGAATTGCATTTCAGTGACGAATCCTTTTGTGTACTTTGGGATGGTTCGACACACACAGCATACGTTCATCCTGAGGTGCAGTTTATCAGCTTTTTAGCTGATTTACAGTATTCATCAGGGAGAGTTAATGACCCCGTTATACAGAGGGACAGAGATCTCCACCATTAAAAATCATGTTTTCAGTAAGTTAGTATAAGCAGCTGGGGATGCAGTATGTTAACAATGGTCCTCACAAAGACAGAAATACAAGTGTGTGTGTGTGCGTGCGTGTGTGTGTGTGTGTATATGTGTGTGTGTGTGTGTGTGTGTATACGTGTGTGTGTGTGCGTGCGTGTGTGTGTGTGTGTGTGTGTGCAGTTAGTGAGCTTCTGGTTGCTCAGTGAAAATCAGAGAAAGAGAGAGCCGGAGTGAGAGGGAACAAGAAGAGATTTTCCAAGAAGCCCTGCGTGGTTGTGGTCAGCTTGGCGCTCAGCCACGAGTCACTGGGAATCTCTCCCTCTCTTACTCCCCCTCTTTCTACTTCTTCTTTCAGCCCCGTTCAGTCACACTCCCCATCTTTATGCTCTTTCACACATCTACCACCCTGATTCTCTCCATCATTCTGCCCCAAACTTCACAGTAATCGTGCCTGTTTTAATCCTTTTCTTCCTCCTTCTTCATCTCTTCTGTTCGTCTGTCCTCCCTTTGCCCTCGGCTCGCCGACTTCCACGGCAACGCTCACTATGGCAGCTCGCAGCTGTACGGTGACTAATGACTTTTTAAACTGGGATTTGAAAACAAAAGGAACCACCACTCACTCCCAATCTCTTAGTGGGACACACACACAATACTTTATCCCCGTCCAGCTGATAAAAGCCCGTCTGCTGCACTAACAAATTTGGTGGCCTTTTGAACAGACCATAAATCTCACTTACAGTCTTTCTCTCGCTCGCTTTCCTCCTCTTGCCTATTTGTCACATAAAGCACCGGGTCTCAAGTTCTGGCTCTGCGCCACAAAAACGTCTCCTAGAGACGCTGAACAGGGATGTTTAAAGTCAGCAGCTCAAAACTGGAGCTGAGGCAGACACCTGAGCCTGTTTGTTTTGCCCTGTGATGCGCTTCATGTGCTGGAACAGCACTTTGTGGAGATCAAATGCCCGTCACAACCTAATCGCTGGGGCTCTTTGTTTGCATATTGCTTTGCTCATGCTGACTACACAGTCTTGTTTTACCCACAATGCCATTGTCTCCTAAAACACGACTTTCCATGCAGACGACGTTAGCTTTTGAGAAAAGATGCCTTTTTCAAACCTCCTCGGTGAGGTGCGTCAGGTAAGTTCAGCGTTTCAGAATCATGTCGTGTGCTATAACACAACCTAAATATATACCTGATCTTGTCCAAGAAGTTTGGGTTTCTTGGCCTAACTGAACAGCGTACCTGCAACAGTCCCACTTTACCTTTTCCTTGATTTGAGGACATTTCCTTCTACCTGCCAATTTCAAATTCTACTGTAGGAAACTCGCAAAAGCTGTTCTCAAACCTTCGTCTGAATAAATGTTATAAATGCATTTGTAGGTTTTATATACTGGTCTTACTTTGCTCATGTGGCATATTGTAAACGAAATGCAGTGGATATCCAGAAACTCATCTCTGCATACTGTAGGTAGGAAGACCAGCTACATGCTTTATCTCTTAGTTATTGTTGTAATTTTGTCGTTTAACTTCTGTTTATAATAACCACGATCATCACCATGATCGTCCAGCCAGGCTGGAAAACAGCCCTCCCACCTCTGTTCACCTCCAGTCTGATCCCACGTCTCACATGGGGCTCAAGCTTCAGCCTTCTCACGTTTAACCTACGCCAAAGACTTTTTTTTGTTGTCAGAAGATACACTTCCCTTGTAAGATAATTGAAAATGCAGTCTAGTTTTATGGAACGTTTTATGGTGCAAAGTTACAGGTAAAACATCAAGACTGAATGATTTGCTCTCACTGACTTATGGCAAGACAGACCTGTGTGATTTCAGTCATGCGATGCAGGTCATGGTCTCATAACTTCAGAACAACAAACATGTTATTGCAGTGATTTCTCCTGGTGATGTTTAAACTAAAAACATTGTTTTTAGCTCAGTGAAATGAAATGAAATACTTTTTTTTAACACATTGTCATTTTATGCCTTTGATTTTTAAATAATTGAACAAAGCTTCTTGACTAACACTGGAATTTGTATTTAGTTGATTTTCTCTTTAGAAGATGTGAGTACGTCTGCTCAGACCCCACAGAGCTCACTGATGGTTTTGTCATATGTCGGCGTCCTGCTGGGTCAAATTTCCTTCATACAAAGTGGAAAAACAAAAAATAAAACCATCAACTGAAATCAGAATCATGAAACTCTCAGGGATCAATAAAAGACGAACGCTATTTCAGCTTCACGTGAGAGAAGTTTTCACTCTGTTTTTACAACTTTTTTTTCCTAAATTGAACAAATCTTTTTGACAGCTGCACGTATAATCATGTGAGGTCGGAAGTTTCTAGAGGCAGACCGCAACCCACACAGCCACTCATGTGTGTTCAATATTTCTTCTGTATAAGCTGCTATCTGAGTGTGGCTGATGCTTATAAAGCACTCAAACTCTCTAACAGCAGCAGATTTACGCACAGTTTGGGAGCCTGAAGTGTGCTCTTAAATGCAACACTGGACATATGTTGATCCACTCTGGATGTTAAACAAGACTCGTGTATTTACAATCCACAGCATGAGGAAGGTTTCTCTGCAGGACGCATGAGGTGAGGCTGTGATAAATCAGATTCTGGGGCAGAAAGCATCTTGTGAAAGGAAGAGGAAATGATCCACAGGAGGAAATGTTGCCTCATATCCTGAAGTTCAGAAGTATTGTGTATTACTGTCACAGCCAAAAGGTCGAGGAATTTATATACGAAGAAAACACGGACGCATGTCTGTGCACTGCATTAACCGAACATGAATTTAAAGTGTGAGATAACAGCCCATGCTACAGAAGATAAGAGGCTGTAGAGTCAGTACACGTACGAATGTAACCCCAAAAAGCTCAATGCTAATAAATTGTACTGCACATAACAGCATTTTAAGACAGGCAAAAGCGGGACAGATTATTATTTAGGTAGCAATACATGAAAAAATGCAACCTCAAATGACCACAGCCCTTTATGACTATGAGGGGGCAGTTCTCTTAATAATCTACAGCTACAGAGGAGGTCATGTGACCAGTTTGGTTTGTCCGTTTGTTGGCTGGATTTGCTTGAAAATTCCACTAGCAGTGGGGCCCGGCTCGGCTTTGAGATGATTTATTTTTTGGAATTAATCCAAACCAGAATTATTCTTTAACATTTGTAATTTAAAACAAAAATGGTTCCGTTGCACTATGTTTTCACAAATATCAACTATAACAAATTGGTACGAGAAACGATGAAAAACATCATATCGATAATTGAAGAATAATTCAAGAAAAAGTCATTTGATCCGTTTTATGTCCTTGTGCATGGCGTGGAGTGAATTTTAAGGCTGAAGGTGAAGGTTTGCAGTCTCAGACTGTTTACTTCTGTTACCATGTTTGTACACAGAAAGGGCAGTACTTGCACGTCCCCTCGTTTCTATTGAAATAGCAAAACTTAGCAGCCTAAAAAAAAACAACTAAAAAAGAAAACTAAGAATTTCACACAGAGCTCATAGAAAAACACCAAAGATGCATTTTATAATATAACAGGTATCCAATAATTCCTTTGATACCATTTCATATGGAGAAGCTTTGCTGACATACAAAACGAGGATCATTCATCACCACGAGCTGCGTCCCGTTTCCTTTCACCACTCTACAAGTAAAGACTGTTTCTGCAAGGTTCCTGTGTTGATATTGGACTTCAAATCTGTTCAGAGAATAGTTCAAATTAATGCAACTCTTACGGACTACAGATTGGGAATAATGTGCGACCGATTTGATATAAACACAGTATGACTTAAAGTATAATTTTATTAGAAGTAAAATTCATTTTCTTATACTAAACGGCTGTGATTTCAAAAGTGGTTCAGAAAGAAAAAGTCCTCAGTTAGCTTCCGCTGGCCTATCAGAGCTGAGTTGAAAAAGGATCTCAGTGTATTATAACACTGCAGGAAGTACTGGTGCATCCCTGTGTTCACTGTGCTGACGTCTCATATGCTTGTTTATGCCTAGATATCTTGTTTATTCTTATTATTCCTAAGATGTTGGTGGTCGTTTGGTCCATGGAAAAGCAACTGTGTTTACTTTATGAAAGGATGACAATCTCAAGTCCTCACCTGCTTGCAGGATCTCGATAACATCAGACAACAAACACACAGTTCATTAAAACTGCAGGAAGGAAATTAAGGTGGAGGAAATACACCTGTACTGCTGACCTGCAGGAACTGAGACGCTGCAGCCTTAGTCCACTAAACGTAACCATCTCAGTTACAAACATCGCTGTGTCCACAGGAAAAATTAACTGAATGTTTGGTTATGTATCCCAAACACCACGAAGCAGCACTGCAGCCAGAAAAAATGAAGCAATTGGTTCTCATCAACCTTATTTTATGTAAAAAGAGAGAAAGTAAACTTCATCATGTTAGAGAGGAGCCATTCTGCTGTTTTCAAGCCTCATACTTTTATAACCAGAGTCTTGTGCCTGAGACTGCCTCACAGCAAGAAGGTCCTTTCCACCGTCAGGCATGTCCCCTGTGCTTTTTCTCTCTGGACACTCTGGCTTCCTCCCACAGGTTAATTGGTGATGGTAAATGGCCTGTATTTATATAGCGCTTTACTAGTCCCTAAGGACCCCAAAGCGCTTTACATATCCAGTCATCCACCCATTCACACACTGGTGATGGCAGCTACATTGTAGCCACAGCCGCCCTGGGGCGCACTGACAGAGGCGAGGCTGCCGGACACTGGCGCCACCTGGCCCTCTGACCACCACCAGTAGGCAACGGGTGAAGTGTCTTGCCCAAGGACACAATGACCGAGACTGTCCAAGCCGGGGCTCGAACCGGCAACCTTCCAATTACAAGGCGAACTCCCAACTCTTGAGCCACAATCACACAATGGTGATGTGAGTGCTCTGTGTGTGAGAGACTGGCGACCTGTCCAGGGTGTACCCCGCCTTTCACTCTAAGACAGCTGGCATAGGCTCCACCCACCCTGCAACCTGGACAGGCGGAATGGATGGTTGGAAATTTTTTACGCTCCATGGAGTCATACACTTGCAAAAGTAAGAACAATTTCATCAGTCAGATGGGTATCTGTCTCAACAGGATAAGAATAACAAGAGGTTTAAGCACTTGGCAGCTCTCTTGAAAATTGGCACATATACTGAAGCCCATTTTTAATAAATAAAGAGAATAGTTTCATTTTAGTGATCACCAGGACAGAAAAACTGCTTGTCTGGAATGACAAACCAAGTCTGTGTTAAAACAAACAAAACAAAATTCATTCAGTAGTTCATGGCTTCATAAACCTGTTAATTTTCCACAAGGGAACTTGTTCATCATGATGCTAATATGAAGTCATGAGACCTACACCTGTACTGTGACATCGATTAGAAAGACCTAACACAAACAAGTGAAAATGTTATGAACCTTGACTGTGAGCATGCAACCGAGCAGCAACCGTGATGCTTTGTTCATTCAGGACTCGTTAGCGCTACATCTCACAATGTCTCTGTTTCTACCTGCTCAATGTTAAATACTGAAGCCTGGGATCGAACCATCAACCACCAACCTTCTGATGGTACTCTCATAGTACCCACAGGAACCCATTTTGTAAAACCTGACCTACTGTCACATAAAACAGATAATATTTATAATTCAATTTGATCTTTTTAGACTCTGTCCTCTTTGACTTTAGCATCCGTCTCATAATCCGTGATGGTTTGACATCATAAAAACCTGCATTTGCTATGATTGGACGAACTAATCCTTTAATCCTGCAGTGAGGCTTCCTGACGCTTTGCTGTGGGCTGAATGTCCACTTGATGTCCAGACGCTACCTCCCCAGAGAGCCTCACAAATTGAAACACAGACACAGAACCTCTCTGCAGTATTTGTTTTCCCTCTAGACAAACGCTTTCATTCCAGAAAGTGCCATAAGCAAATCAACAAACGGAGTATCCTGCAGTACGCACAGAGATTCAACACACAAAACGTTCTACCCAGACGTGCTGTAAACACTTCCTCCCAGTTGTTTGTTCATGTGGAGCAACTCTGAGTAAAACAATTTCCCCCCCAGAACACACTTCATATTCTCCATCCTTAGCTTGTAATTACACAGAGGTGCAGGGTTAAGGCCACAGCTGATTGCGCCAGAAGATTCCAGTCGATTAATTATGTGTTATCATAAAGTCAGGACTGAGCCTCAAGTAGATTTGATGTTTTCTTTGCAATTCAGATGGTGCTGGCTTCCCCCAAACTGGGCCTGAGTGCTTTGACCCGGCTGCTCAGAGGGAAAGAGCAGCGGCGGGCCAAAGGCTGAGATTCCTCTCTCAGGCTCACATAAACAAACAGTGACTGGCCAACAGCACAGCAAAAGAGCCAAAGTACTGATAATACAGAAGTAATGCCACCTCAGTCATGTTGTTGCTCATCAAAAACACTTATTAAAAGTCAGTTACCAGCCTTTTCAGTAATATACACGCATATATGTTAATGTACAGGCTGCTGTACTGGATAGGCAGGCCTTCTGTTAGTGTGGCTTATGTAAAGGGAATCACGTTCACATCAATTGCATCAGACCACCTTAACTAAAAAAATGACTCAACGCAAGCTTAAAATATGTGGCCGTTTAGTCCCAAAAGCCCCAACAAGAATCATCGTGACTGTGCAGTTGTGTATGAGAGAGAGTGAGGAGGAAGCTGATTTCAGAATTTGATGTTAATAACAAAAGTTCCTAGTTTTAGTCTGACATTTGATTGATTGGTCAGACAGTGAACTGCTTCACGTAAAGGTCAAATCCAGCCCACTGATGAAACTGTGAAAAAAGTAGAAAAGGAGGAAGTAGCTTGTTTCCCCAAATTCTGCAGCAAGAAGCTTTATAGTGCAAAGAATGAATCATTGTGAGTGTTTTTAAAATCTCAGAGGCTGCAACTGCACTTCTGGGCAAATAAGTTATTTAATAATTTATTTAAACAATGTAGCCAAATAGGAAGGTGACAGGTGGAAAAAAGACAAAAAAGGGAATAGAAAGGAGAACACACAGGAGGTGAGCAATGACACTAATGGACACGGGAGGGTGAAAGATTATGGAAGCAGAGACAGGATTAGATCTGTGCTGAGGGCTGCAGGGGAAGGAAGAAGAAGACACAGGTGCAATCAATTAGAGAAGAGCAGCGATGAGAAGACAAAGGTAGGACAACTGAAACAGGAAACGACTACAGAGAAACACGAGAGACGCAAACACAGGGGATGCTGGGAAAAAGGTAAACACCCAGAAACACAACAAAGAATATTAAATGAACTGAAAACAGGAACAAAGACTCAAACTTTACACAAAACCCAGCACCATGACAGAGAGCGGTCTGCACTGTTAATTTCATCTGAGCCAGAGGTCTGAATCATCTCGGTCTTACAGCCTTCCACACCACACCAGAGCACGGCGATGAAAGCACAGAGGAGCTATCATGACATGTTTTATTGATTCACAAAAGGCTGCGTGTGGAAAAACTGAGATGTGTTGTTTGAAGCGCATATTTCTCACTAAATCTGATTTGAAAGCGGACACGTATTTGTACATCTTCATACGGGAAGAAGAAAAGAAATCTGAGGTGTTTGGGTTTTGATTACAGGTTAGTATGCAATGATTTCACTGCTCCGACCACATTTGAAATCAAACTGAGCTGTACATGACACATGAACCGAAATATTCTTCATCCCCCGGATTTGTTGGATGTCGGTTTGAGATGGTTTGTGTCTCACTAATAAAGAAACATCACAGTCCGTGCAGTCTGCGACTAACAGTTTACATAAAAGCCTTTATACACCCTCACAATCACGGATTATAACTTATTTAAATATGGTTTAAGCATTCAAATGCCCTGCATGCTAAATGTCATTCATACAGCATGTTTCATTGTGAATCAGCTGTGTGGTCAAATGTTTCACTCAGCGTGGATCCCGAGTCCTGCTCGGTCATTGGGTGCCACATTGCTTGTTTGTGATGCTATAATGGTCTCTGTGAGTTAAACTGTAAAAATAAACACTCTAGCTGACAATGTGCAGTCTCTGGGTTTCACTGGAACAAATGTCTTTGTAATTACAGCTGATTTCATTTCTCTGTTTGCCATTAAGTAGGAAATGTGACTCTTTTTAACCTTCTGAATATTATAACGAAGACATCTGTATAAAACGTTTAATATCTCAACAATAAAGCTCTACTATGTGTGCACAGCTTGCACTACAACATTAATAACAGAAAAACTGGCCTTTGAGGCCAAAAACCTGATAAACCAGTGATCGCTGCAGGACTGTTGGATCCCTGTTATATTCAGCCAAGTCAGGCAGGACACAGCCAAACACAGATGCGTAGGAGGACATCTGAGAGCCAAAGGGACCATTTGGCTTGTTTGACCAGAGTAATCAAGCTTTACATCAACTCCCGGTCGAG
The DNA here is from genome assembly GCF_057382185.1 of Mchenga conophoros. NCBI lineage: Eukaryota > Metazoa > Chordata > Actinopteri > Cichliformes > Cichlidae > Mchenga > Mchenga conophoros. The sequence continues at coordinate 37,267,531 of NC_140530.1, read as the reverse complement.
TTTAGGAATACAGCAGAGGGCTTTTTGGACTCGGTCAAGCATAGGGCAACGAGTCCAGCTTGACCCTGCGAGACCGAACCAGGTTACAGGTCTGCTACAGTAATCTGGCTTCTACCAGGAACAGCATCTAACTGGGTTTATGAAACACTTACAATCATATCCATGTAATTTACAGGCTGCATATAAAAAATGGAGGTAGCCACCATGATATCATCCATTAGTTTTCAGGGCTGGATCAGGTGACCCTGAACCATTCCTTAGTTGTGCTGCTATAGGCTCAGATTGCTGCAGGTCTTATCGTGATACGCTGTGAGAAATTCTTCTCCACTCACCTCTTTTCACTCCACACATGTTTCTATACCTGCACCATGCCATTGCATTTTTGTCCTCTTGCTCCCTCAGTTTGTGTTTTGTACTCTCTTCCTGTGCTCTCCATTCCCCGCCCCTTGCTGTATGGTAGCTGGGATAGACTCCCACCTAGACACAACCCTGACAAGGATAAGCAGGAGAGGATGGATGGATGGATGCATGGATGCATGGATGGATGGATGGATGGATGGACTTAACTGAACTGGTTTTAGACCCCAGTTTGGAAGCTTTGAGGTTTTGTGTTTTGGACACCACCATGTCTTGTAGGGAGAAGTACTCTTCTTAGTCTCCCACTGCAGAATCAACTTTTTGGGAGAATCTTATGATTGTGGTCTATGCAGGGTGGAGTGCTAAGTTATCAATGAATGATAGCAACCTTGGTTATCAAGTTGCATTCACAGCCTATGTACAGAAGGAGATGTCTGCTAAAAAGTACTAAATACCAGACGGACACACTAGAATTTCACTGCCTAAAACCAAAATAAAAACATTTTAGTTCCAAACTCAAACATCATATTAGCATTAACAATGCTCCAAAACACACCAAGACCCCAAATACTTCTTACCTACTGATGCAGTTCTGGTGTACTCCATTGTAAACATTTACTTCTATGCGTCTCTATGCTGAGTCAGTTTTGCCTTGGTGCCTTTTGAGAACCAACTACAACCATTTCAACCGATTTAAGAACCAAATATTCTTTAGTTTTATCTAATACAAGTCAGGGCAATATTAATTAGAAGAAAGTCATGCTGGTAAATCTGTAGGCCACATCTGCCTGTAACTCCCACAACCACAATTTTGGGTCAGCAGTTTTGGAGTTTTACATATTGATGTAAATGTGTGAAAACATCTCAGTGGAAAAGGGTTAACACACAGTCTAGAGCTCCAGTTTACCAGTTCAGTCCACTTACTACAGCAAACAATTCCTGTGCTTCCTGTGCTGGCACACAGCAAACAATGGCATCCACACACCTAACTTGACAAAATCCAAACAAATAGACTAAAAACAGTCTGTGCAGCTGTCATAGAGCAGCAAATTAGCAGGAGTAAATCATCAAAATCATTTTATGTACCACAATATAAACGTGTTTATCATGGGAATCTATGAGATTTGAGGTTTTTTTTTAGCTAGCCTCAAGTGGCCACATGAAGAACAGCAGTTTTTAGTCACTTCCATAATGGTGAAGTTTCAACCAAAGCTTTAGCTTGATGGGAACCTGCTGAGTGCAATTAAACTGCCCATCTGTGGCAGCAGATTATGTCGTGAATCCAAATGAGCCTTTGAAATGGAAACCTGTGTGATTTACCCTCATATAAATATTATGTACAGTATTAGCCTACGTCTGGGGCAGTGGAGGGAATCAGCACTAAAGTCGTTGGACCATGCAACACTGAACCTTCCCCTAAAACAACATGAATGAGTTAAGTGAACATGGTGGGGTGGGGTCACATCAAAGTCAAGGACAGTAAATCTCAGCCTAAAGTGTGTGTGTAGTGTTTGTGCTGGAATAAACACACGCCCCGTCTAACTGTGTTTGATTAAACTCTGATTAGAGTCGGTTAGATGTACAGTCGAAATAACGCCTGTTCCTGGAAGTGTTACGCCACATGATGTCAACACTGTTTGATCCACTTTAACATTAAATCATCTAATTATATATACTCCCCCATGATAAACTGAACTAACTATGTTATACATTATACACTCGCAGTCTTGAAAATCTCACAAATATTTATTTGCACGTGATTAAATGTGTGGTGCACTTTGCGCTCTGTCTCTTCTCAACTCAACAGAACATTTTCTTTGGATCAGGGAGGTGAAGACATTTTGAAAGCAGTGAATGTTTATGAAAAGACCCCCTGAGAAAACCAGAGTAATGGCAAATTAATGGTTTTTCAGTCCCACCACAGTGTCCTTGGATGTCTGTGTGATTATGAGAGCACAGTTGGCGTGAACATGCACATCTTTCTAAGTATGTGCATGTTCACTCATTATTTTCTGATGAGATGTTTTAAAGTGCGAGGAACATGCAGAAGGACCGATGGAACAGCTGCTGAGATGTGATCCAGTGTTCATTACCAGTATGCATCAAATATTAGATCAGGGGATTGAATATTTAACATATAGTTCATTAGATTCAACAGTAACACAAATGTTCAACTGAGGTTTATTTGCTCTACCTGCTCTACCTCTAGAGCTCTAGAGCAGGTCATCTACTGATCCCTGGCTCCCCCCAGTCTGCATGCTAAATATCCTTGGGCAAAATATTAACCCCAAGTTGCTCTCTGATGCATCCATTGGAGCATGAATGTGTGTGAATGGTAGTTAGAAAGCACTTTAAAGCATGGACACAGTGCTTGTGTGAATGGGTGAATGTGGCTTTGAGTACTCCAGGAGAGTAGAAAACTGCTATATAAGAATCAGTCCATTCACCATATTCATATATCAGCCTCAAGTCCTTCACAGAGTAAGAAAAATGATGCAAATATTGTAAAACTGTTCTGCAAAAATCAAATCAAAGTAAATAATTAAACAGAAAAATAATTTTTTTTTAAATTAATCAATAAACATTTTTAAAATTGGTTTGGCAAATTTTTAAAACTTGAACAATGTTAAAGAATAAATAACACAAGAAATATTATTTTTGATGACCATGATGACTGACAAACATCGGACCTCCTAAATCGCCTCCTATGCAACACCCCGATGTGAGCCTTTTTCACTCCACGTTGGTGCGTCGAGGCATCAGGACCATGTCTGACAGTATCTGACGCCCTGTTATGAGAACAGGTGGAGACCCCCTGAGCAAATAATTTATTATAGTTCAAAATTTAATCCCACGATTTTTCACTAATTTAACAAAAGCTGTGCTTATTTTTTTTCAGCGGATTTCCATAAACTTTAAATACAACTCAAATAAAAATCAAACAAACATCTGAGCAGCACTTGGAGGTTTCAGGGGGAGCTGGAGTAATCTTCTAAGGAGTCAGAGTGTTTTTAAAAACAACGTCTGTCTCCTAAAGACGGCTGACAAGGTCTGACCTGCCGCGGGAACGAAGAGTCATCCAAGCAGTGGAGAGTGAATGGTGGCAGCCAGCTAGACCTGGGTAACCCGCTGCCTAAAGACTCAGAGGGAAACTGTTGATCCTTCCAAAGTTCAGCTATGCAGCCTTTTGACTTCCCATCATCTTGGCCCGAGCTGAGCTTCGCACTACTGAGTGTTTTTGCTTTTGTCTGATATGTACGTGGGACAAAAAATGGAGTCCTGCAGACAGAATCTGTGCAGACGCCCTGGAGCTGCATGGAAGAGTTTTATGCTCCCAGCAGAACTTAATCAGCTATTCCCTCCTAAGTTTACTAAGAAAATAATGTCTTATAGAATTACGTTACTTGTCAGTGATTGCCAAACCACCTGTTTGCATTTAATTTAAAGCCTTTAGTAAGTTTTTCTCGTTGTTCACCAGCCTCCACCTCTACTTCAATCTCCCCAGGTCGCCTTTGGGAACCTGTAAAATTAGTCTTATCTTTTCGATATCATTATCTACGATTTAGATAATTGGACTTAATGAAAGACGAATAAAGAGCTCGCTGCTGCTGCAGCTGGCACTGTCACACAGCACGTAGCTCTAAGTGGACTGAATTAATTGCAGTAGCTTAAGTGCTCAGTGACAGGTTGAATAATCATTACAAACACAAATGGCACGTACTGTATTACTCCAACAACACAAACACTCCAAAAGACGTCAGCGATGAAATATCGGTGTCCATCTCGAGAGCTGGCAGGCTGTGTGTGTTTGATAGCGTTTTGTTTGTGCATTATTACACAGAGTGACTGATATTCACTCATTTAAACACATATTTGGCCGGCGGCTTCAAATAAAATCACTTTCACCCACAGCACTGCTCTAAATCTTGATTAAATACAGCATCGTTTTCTTGTTTAACTTGGCCACCTGTCTGAGCCGCAGAGAGAGAGTTTGTGCCAATTTGAAATTAAACTGAAAGATTTAACTGTGACTTTAAATGTCAGCATTTCGGCTTCAAATGCCGCAAATAAACGAACAGAAAATAAAACAAACATTATTTTATCCTGTAACATCAGCGAGTCCTGTGCACAGATGAAAAAGGCCTCTAAGAAAGTGCAAACAAATTTACATTAGAGAGACAGTTGACACCTAATCAAACAATCTCACTTCACATTGTTCATATAACACAAACGAAACTTTTCTGTGACTTTTAAAACAGTCCATCATGTCAGTATTATAATTAGCAGAGTAACAGAACATTTCCACAGTTTTTATGTTCAGTAGCAAAAACAACTAAAGTTGTAATCATGAAAATATTCCGAAATAAAGATGTGGTGAACCGCTCACTGCAACTGCACCGATCGATTTAGATTAAATGTCCGTTAAGACAAATGGACCATGTGAATGACCCATTACAGTTAGCGGTACAATTTCATGTTTCAAAATTTAAAAATTGCACAGAGTAGCTCTACCTTTTCCTCTTTTTGTTAAGCCCAAGTGCACCAAGCAGGCATCTCTCTGACACTCGTACATGGACCCCCTGTCATCACATTTACACGCACTGGTCAACGGTCATTATGTAGCATTCAGCGTTGTGAAGCCACAAATTTCAACACAAACCACGATGTTTGGTTAAATTTAGCCAAGTACTCTTGAGGTCTAAACTTAACTGCTGAGTGAAAGAGAAACCTAAAAGTCAATACGAAGAAAAAACTCTGAGTAAATATAAAGGAAATGACAACACTCAGTGAACTGAACAGTAGATGATCTGCAGCCTTTTCCAGCCTCCAAACCTTCAACTTCTAAACCTACTTTTTTAAGTCCTTTTAAGAGGACCTCTCCAAAAAGTGGATTCTGTTCATCTGGACGTAGCGTTTTGTGGGAGAAACGTTTCGTTACTCAACCAAGTGACTTCTTCAGTCTCAGCTGACTGCAGGTTTCCCCAATCTTATAAACAGTACATTTGCATTATGACTGAAACCAGCCCACTGAAGGAACAATGGGCTGGGAGGTCTTTTAAGAGGACCAATAACTCAGATCATTGCTGTTGTGGGCACATAAGGAGCCAATGTCACAAGATACAACATGCAAAAGTCTATGAGAGGTATGAGAGGCGCCTGGTCAACATGTTAAATGTGACTGGAGTCTCTCAGTATTTACCTCCATAGTGAATGAATGCTGACATGGATGAACAGTCAGACAGCAGCTGTTTGTCTCACAGAGCGAACTGAAGGATTGTCACATGGCTAGGGATGGGTATCGTTTAGGTTTTATCCGATACCAGTACCAAACCAGTACTTTTGAAACGGTGATGGTGCTTAAACGGTGCTCAAACTGGTGCTTAAAGAATGGAGAACACAAAATTGGTCCAAAAACCTCTCATGTTTAGCTGTTTTTTTGTAAAAAGATAACAATGTTAGCCTTTTCTGCAGCTATAGGTGATTTATGGCATCACTCTTGACTGGAAGCAGTGCTTAAACAATGGAAAAAACACAAACTTTGTCCAAAAACCTCTCATGTTTAACTGTTTTCCACTTTTTCTTTGGTCATTTTAGCCTTTTTGGCTAGGGTGAAGGGAGTATCTGCCATCAAACAAGAAGACAGCCGCATGTAGCTATGATGATGTTTGCTAGTTCACCTTACATGCATTAATGTAATAACGTGGTTAGCCTACTCAACGTAAATTACACACAAACAACCTTAAGCTACTCACGCAGAGAAGAACGGCTGCTGCTGCATCATCATCCTCATCATTTCTGCTACACTGGCAGGGCTAGGGGCCAGGACTCTGCTCTTCGGGTTATTGGGGGATCAAAAGGACCCCCTGATGATCCTCTAATCATCAGGGGGTCCTTTTGTCCCTCTGTGGGGGGTCACTCCCACTAGGTTTATATCTGGGACTCTCCACCATTTGACCTTAGAACTGAAGAAGCTTCTCGGATGAGAGGTGAAACGTCTTCAAGCAACTTAAAGAAGTCCAGACTCTTTTCTTTGCAAGCTCCTTTGACTACAATGACCTGGATGACTGAGAACCTTCACAGACGTTATTGGGGGATGGTGCTAACTCCGGGTCTGATAACAGGCAACCCACGCGCAGTAGACGTGCACGGTGTGAGATCTCGCAGCAAGCTATCAAATACGGCGCATTTCTCGGCTTTTAACAAAATGCTATACGTCGCCAGGTGTTTCATCAGATTCGAGGTGTTAACTCCTTTGCACAGTATCATAGTATCGCCTTAAAGCACTTGTTGCAGGCTGCTGAGTTTGCATCTTTTGCTGTGAAGTACAGCCAGACTTTGACCGCTTTGCCTTGGGCATTCTGTAGCTCTGCTCTGAAAGATCGTACGTACCTGGCCCTGCCTACTATCCTCGGAAACGTAAAATGATTGGCTAGAATCCAAAGTGTGTGACATCTCAGGAAGAAAAAGCACCGAAATAAAGCACCGAAATGTGCGCTGCTTTTCGGTCTGCCATAATGGCACCGGATACCGGTACCCATCCCTACACATGGCCCACTCACTGTTACAGCACCGTCTTACTACATGAAATTATTGTCGCTTAATTAAACCACCCTGCTGCCGTCACTCACCACCTCTTTTTTACATCCTCCACAGAGGTTGAGTTTCTTTCTTTCTTTGTTAGTAGAATTCCACAAAAAGTTATGGATGATTTGCATGGAAATCCTACAGGAGGTATGGCTTGGCCCAACCTCCTCCAGACATGATTAACTTTTGAGGTCAATCCAGATCTGGATCCAGGAATTTTTGGAAAAATTGTTTTTTTTTTACCATAATGAAGCAGAGCAAAATTGGACATTTTGAGTCATACCTTAACAAATTCTAATAAAATTAAAAAGACATCATCTTGAGCTTCTCAAGAAAATATCAAAGACTAATGGGATCCAGACATCCTTCCTGATCCAAGTACTCAATTCATGTCTGGTATAGAGAGATTGTTTGGCCGCAGATGATCCACGCAAGTGCCAACAATGTACATTCAATTTTCAACACTATCAGCACAACAGGTGCCAACTAGAAATGCAACTGTAAATAAAAGTGTGTAGAGTAAGTAAATAAATCACACAAATGTAACACTTGCATAAAGTTCAGGATGGACCGGTGCACTACAAACACAGCCAGTATGTTAACACTGTTTAACTTACAGGACATGGTACATGGCCTGTATTTGTATAGCGCTTTACATATCCCGTCATCCACACATTCACACACTGGTGATGGCAGCTATATTGTAGCCACAGCCATCCTGGGGCGCACTGACAGAGGCGAGGCTGCCGGACACTGGTGCCACCAGGCCCTCTGACCACCACCAGTAGGCAACGGGTGAAGTGTCTTGCCCAAGGACACAACGACCGAGACTGTCCGAGCCGGGCTCAAACTGGCAACCTTCCAATTACAAGGGAACTCCCAACTCTTGAGCCACGATCGCCCCATAAATAATTTAGGACAAATGCCACACATAAACACTGTATGGATCAGATTAAATGTTTTTTAATGATACCCCTGTTCATCTAACACACACGCACACACACACACACACACACACACACACACACACACACACACACACGGACACACACACGGACACGGACAGGCACACAGATCTAATGGGAAGCAGTAATGGGAAAGTTGCTGACTGTTGGTTTGTTTGTTTTCCAGCTGTTGTGCTGGCAGCAGCTTTTCTCTGGGAAAAGCCAACTGACAAATAACGTCAGAAAAAAGGACATCCAAAGGGAATCACAGCAGCTGATGAGAGCTGTGTGTGTCCATGCGTGTGATCCGTGCAGCATTTTTGTGTAACCTTTTCCGTTCTTATTCTTTTATATTACTGTTTGTGTATGTTTCTTATGAACCTGCTTCATCTGTCAACACATTTGCATGTCTGTGTGAGAGACTGAGACCGTACATTGGTGCATTTTCACTTTGTTTTCATACATGCACGTAATCAGAGTACTTCATTGTGCAACAGATCAGCTGATTAGAAGAAAAGTGTGTGTGTTTTTGCAACTTATCTTGGTATCTGGGTTTACTTAAGTGCTATTAAAAAGTCTCAGAGCTTTTGTAAAAATCAGTGAAACGAAAAGCAGCTGCGGATCATAACACGGAGAAATTATCTAGAATTATGCTATGAATTTGCTTGTGAACTCACTGTGTTACAACAACAACACACACTCACAAAGTTGTGTTCCCCTCAATTCAGAGTACATTATATTGACTTTACAGTAGAGTAATTTCTTGGAAACTATCCATAATTACCAAGTAATCACTAACCCCGATCCTAAATCTAGCTGCCACCCTAAAATGTAACGATTTGTGCAAAGCATGCTTTTTGTCCCCAAAAGAAAGTCCTCCGTGTTGCCTGTATGATTAAACATCCATACTGCACGTGCCCCGCAGCTACTATAAGCTAAGTCAGTGGCAACATTTTTTATGCAGGATTTATGGTCATTCATAAACCAGAAGTAATGGGGATGCACAGAAAAAGAAAAACACAAGTGAGAAAGGCAGAATGGCGACAGTGGAAAGTCTTCATAGTTTATAGTTTCAAGCACGAACAAGAACAGCTCCCATTTTTGCTCGAGAAATGAAACTGGTGACCATCCAGCAGATCTACTCCTACTGTTGCAGGTCAGTCTGACTGTGACCTGATAAGAATGACAGTTTCATTTATAGGTTTTGTGTTTGTGATGCTGACTCTGTGGTGGTTAGGCTGCCCTAGTTATTGGTTATATTTCACAATAACGCTCCAGTTATTTGGCTGAAAGCATTGGAGTCATTATTATTAAATACCGTAACGAAGATTATTCTCTGCAGATACTTTGAACTGTCTGTTTGTTCTGCCCTGAAGAGAACCAACGCTACATCTGGTGCAGGTTCTGGATTAGCCCACCAGGAACAGGGACTGCTGCCACCATCTGCAGACCAAGCGTGTAGAGCTAGAGTCACAATAATCACATTAATTACTTGGATACTTTTTAGCGAAAACACAAGAGAAGAAGAGCCATGTTTAACTGGATAGCACTCTACAAAAGAGAAGAGAAGATTCACTCTTAGATGGCGTTTGTCTCTGAGATGATAACAAAATTATAATAAAATATAACTGATAAAATAGATCCAAGTAAATTGTAAGTGTAACACTTGAGATTATTGACAGAAGTACTGTTAGATAAAAAAACACTTCTAAGGAGATCTTGTATTGAAATATTAATATTAGGGACGCTCCTGGCCACTAATTTCTTAGTCAATGAAACCCCCAAAAAAGTTACCATCAAACCAACAAGTCTACAACCAAGAAACACTCAGATACGATATGAAAACATTACTACTAAAGTCCCCTTATTATTATATTATGACAAATTAATATTTAAAACATTTTTATTTTCTTTTTTCCTGCTTATCTGAAGTCAGGTTGGGTCTTAAGTCAGGGAAGCGCAGACCTCCTTGAGCTCATCCAGGGAAACCTTGAGGCGTTCCCAGTCCAGCCAATAGATTTGATCTCTACTCTGGGCCATCCTCTTGGTGGGATACCCCAGAAGACCTTATCCTTGAGGTGCATGCCTCAACTGGCTCCTTTCGATATGGAGCAGCAGTGGGTTTTCTCAGTCAGTCCTCCTGATTGACTGAACTCATCAAACTGTCTTTTAGGGAAATTTATGGCTTTGCGTTGACAGCATTAAATTAGAAGGTAATGCGAGCTGTCTGTCTGCATAGCAGCGACATCGAGTTTGATCTGAAGCAGAGAAAGATGGTTTTAAAAAAAGGTGTTGTGGATACTTGTAGTTTGAGATTGACTTCCAGGGAAATAAAAGCTCCGTCTCGGCTCTGAGCTGAGACGTGAAGCAGCTGGTGTGCAGCAGACGAAGAGGCTGTGGCTGAAGTGATGCTCTGCAGTAAAGTGCTGCTATCACTGCCTGTCTGAAAAACTGATAGAGAAGAAACCCTGTATATTCTCATCGCAACATAGATATTTTTTTTTATTGGATTTTCTGATTTATTTATTGATATATAGTTAATACATCTTATGGCACAACACCCTTTCCAAGATTTGATAGGGAGAATTACATATTAAATATTAAATATTTTTCCTTTTACATGAATTAGATTATAACGTAAAACTCACATTTATGTGTAATCTTCAAAAGGTATTCTTCACTCTGATACACATGTTAGTGATGATACACAAGAAGTTTTAAATGAGAATAAATCGTTTTGATTTTCTGCCATCACTCCTTTTCAGATAACTTGTGAAGTATTAGATCAGGCAGGAATGTTTATCCTGCCCTAACAGAAATGAATGATGAGCTTCTAAAGCTCATCAGTCTATTTAAAACAAAACTGTTCACAAATCTCAATGATCCAAACATGACATGTGAAAAAAGGGTGTCAAAACTAAACAGAGAAGTGAGATTTTGGAGTTGGAGAGGAAAACGTTTTCTGGTTCTTTAAACAAAACACAGAATGCAGTGAAAGTCCATCTACACCCAGGCATGACACCAATCGGCCATCTTGACTTTGCCTCCAACAAGACCAAACCTCTATCGGAAGGATTGTGGAAAAGTTTCAAGTCTTTCACCTCAATTCTTGGAAACAGGTGTAGGGATTTACTGAAACATACAAACAGAAATACAGTAAACTTTGTTATATTACAACGAGCTTGAAAGTCATTTGGTTTGACCACCTTTAATCTTAACTCTCTGAGCCAGTCTTCAGTAATAGTTCTCCAAGCTTCTTGAAGGACATTCAAAGCTGTTTTTTCTTTCAATGTTTCTGCCTTTTGGTCCGTTCTGTGTCAGGACGGTCCCACACTGCTTCAATAAAGCTGCGATCTGGGCTCCAATCTAAGACTGATAATCAATCAGAGGTTTTCCAGATGGTATATGCCAGAGCCTCTGCAATGTTTTACAGATGGCTTTATACGCTCTCTGTTCTACTTCTCTTCTGGCTTCATCTGTACATATTGACAATGACTTGAACCACTGATTTTCTGTCCATTTCTTGTGTACCTCAGTCTTCACTGACAATGGCCTTTCAAGGAAGGCCATTGTCAGATGAATCTGTCAGCCTTTGCTTGAACTTTTCCCTATTTTTTAAGGACATGACTTCAGTTTCTGTTCATCTTCTTCTTGATTTGTCTCCACTTGTATTAATTTTTTAAGCACACACTGCATACCATCTTGAGATTAGTTTTCAGCTAATAGCTCTTTGGGATCACGTTACTACTAAAAAAATAAAATTTTAGGCTGTCAAACTGTGTTGTCTTTGGCATTTTTCATCGATTCAACTAAGGAAATGGGAACAAATGGGGTGTTTTTGCAATTGGAGGCTAGTAACCTCTCCTCTGGAGAGGAGAGTTCGTCCGTTAGTTGAACCTCGGATACAGGAGGAACAATGCGGTTTCCATCCTGGTCGTGGAACACTGGACCAGCTCTTTATCCTCTCGAGGAAGCTTGAGGGTGCATGGGAGTTTGCTCAACCAGTCTACGTGTGTTTTGTGGACTCGGAGAAGGTATTCGACCGGGATGCTCCAGGAGTACGGAGTGTCTGGCCCATTGCTACGGGCCATTCAGTCCTTATACGACCATTGCAAGAGCATAGCCGACAATAAGTCAGACTCGTTCCCGGTGGGTGATGGGCTCCGCCAGGGCTGCCCTTTGTCACGATTCTGTTCATAATTTTTATGGACAGAATTTCTAGGCATAGCCAAGTTGCGGAAGGCTTTCACTTTGGTGGTCTCAGAATCTCATTTGCTTTTCGCAGATGATGTGGGCCTGTTGGCTTCATCAGGTGATGGCCTCCAACTTGCCTTGGAACTGTTCGCAGTTGAGTGTGAAGCGGTGGGAATCAGCACCTCCAAATCTGAGGCCATGGTCCTCAGCCGGAAAAGGGTAGAGTTCCCACTTGGTCTTGTCAGGGACAAGACCAAGTGGAGGAGTTCAAGTATCTCGGGGTCTTGTTTGCGAGTGATGGGAGCAGGAGATCGACAGACGGATTGGTGCTGCGGCTGCAGTAATGCGGATGCTTCCCTTGTGGTGAAGAGAGAGATGAGCGTAAAAGTGAAGCTCTCAATTTTTTTACGTCCCTACCCTCACCTATGGTCATGAGCTGTGGGTAGTGACCGAAAGAACGAGATCGCGGATACAAGCAGCAGAAAATGGGTTTCCTCCGAAGGGTGGCTGGCCTCTCCCTTAGAGATAGGGTGAGAAGTTCGGCCATCCGGGAGGGACTCAGAGTAGAGCAGCTGCTGCTCCACATCGAAAGGAGCCAGTTGAGGTGGTTCAGGCATCTGACAAGGATGCCTCCTGGGTGAGGTGTTCCAGGCATGTCCCACTGGGAGGAGGCCCCGGGGCAGACCCAGAACATGCTAGAGAGATTATATCTCGCAGGTGGCCTGGGAATGCCTTGGTCTTCCCCCGGATAAGCTGGAGGAGGTGGCTGGGGAGAGGGAGGTCTGGGCTTCTCTGCTTGGGCTGCTGCCCCCGCGACCCGGCCCCGGATAAAGCGGAAGAAGATGGATGGATGGATGGATGGATGGATGGATGCTAGTAACAAAGTTCCTAAAGACACAATAATGACATAATTGCATTCCTTAGCCTCTTACCCCCAAATTTTAACCTTCAAAACTAAGTTCCTAAAACTTGCCTTAACCTAACTCTAATTTTATCCCTAAAATCAAGTCTAAAGCAGGCCTTTAAAGAATATGCAAAACGCCATCTAGTTTACAAGTCATGCTAGTCCAGACATCCAGTCCAGTATCTCTTAAAGATACTGAGCTGCATTTGAGTTTGGTGTCAGCAAAGTTTCCAGAAACTGAAGCGTTGAGTTTAAATTTTGCAATTTGCTCTCTGCATTGAATCATATCTGGTATTAATCTCTGTCTCTCTTCCACAGCATGTCTTTATCCTGTCTTCCTTCTCTCACCCCAACCGGTTGCAACAGATGGCCCCGCCCCTCGCTGAGCCTGGTTCTGTCAGAGGTTTCTTCCCGTTAAAAGGAAGTTTTTCCTTCCCACTGTCGCCAAAGTGCTTGCTCATAGGGGGTCATATGATTGTTGGGTTTTTCTCTGCATCTATTATTGTACGATCTACTGTACAATATAAAGCGCCTTGAGGCGACTGCTGTTGTGATTTGGTGCTGTGTAAATAAAATTGAATTGAATCGATTTAAAAAAATGTGTTTTTTTTTCCCAAAAAGAAAACATTTTGCCACTATTACTATAATTCTTTAAATAAATGATTTTCCTCTCTTCCTCTTCTTCAGTCTGTATCTCTGCAGGTTTGTTAGAAGTGTGTCTCCAGCAGCCAACACTTCTTTGCGCCGACAGTTTCAAAGAAGAAATTAATTCTTATAGGTTTCCTGTTTTGTGTAGAAAGAAGGTCGAATTCTTTGGGGGAAAAGTATAAAGAAGTCATGAGTGCCTCAAAACACTTTATTCTAATTTAAAAAACACTTATCACAAATCCAATGCATGAGAAGCCATAGACTGTATATAAAAGATAGAATGAACTGCAACCGCGATGTTTCCCAGTCATCTCTGGATTCTGAGAATCCTCCACTTTAGGACCCCCACCTATATTTTCTGGAGTTAGATGTGGCCATAATTAGAGCAAATGGTGGAGTAGTTACCGTGCTGTAAACTGTCTGGGTGAAATCCACAGACACAGACACTTGATACTAAATGGTTACCTTTATTTATTGACCCTGACTGAAGACTGAGAACTCTTTCTCTCTAGACTTTATTGTATTCTTGAGAACTATCAATAAAACATTACCTAAGGCCCTGAAATCATAAGCATCTAATCTTTAAATATAGAACAACTACATCTTTTATTCCACATTCTCAGAAAAATATTGACCTAAAATTGGTTTTGCAACTCTGTATTAATGTATTTGCATTTTTCCTCCCTCTCGCTGTTTCTGTCTCACAGTTCCTCTCACCTCACCTCCCTCCTTACATTTATCTCTGCTGACTGTATCTTCGTCACCCCCCCCCCAGCGTGCTTGCTTGGCTTCACTGTTGTGATTCATGAGTTAATAGGCGACATGTCTGAAAGTGCTGAACTATGTCCTCCTCTTCAGTTCCCCCTCCCTTGTTTCCTCGCTGTCTCTGTTTCTTTTAAGCACTTACCCTCCTTTTAATCCACTTTGTCTCTTCCAACTTTTAAACTGTAGTGTTTTATCATGACAACGAGCTGAATCAAGATGCCATTAAGTCAAACCCGAATTCCACAGCGAGCAAAGGCCTGTGTTGGACATTATAACAGCACGGACTTCCTCCTTTAGCTCATCTATTAATGTCATCATCTCAGTCTCATTAGGAAGTAGCTGCTTTCTGCCTTTCAGTCTGGTTTCTATATGAACTGTTATTACTCATGACAGCATGTGTACGTGAAACACATGACGAGAAGAGCTGCTGTTATGAAGAACGAATAAGAACAGCATTATGTAGGAGGTCAGGGAAATATTGAATGCATATTTTACTAATAATTCAAGAAATCATGTCCATCTGTTCTGTCTCGAGAACCACAGAACCACAGTGCTGCTGGGGCACGAGCAAGTGGGGTGTTGATTTGGATGAGTAGTACTTATATTTTGATTAAAATACATCCTTCATGGTCAGTATTTCAGAGGCGCAAACATATTCTCATGATTGCTTTGCCATCTTTGTGATGACATCCACTGACAAATGCATCCTCACTCTGATAACTCTAAAACCGATTTTATTTCTAAAAGTCTGAAGCAGGAAGGTGGGTGGGGGGCAAAATGTCACCTGCTCAAAAACTCAAAGTAGACATGACAAAGACAGATGGATGTATTTTATTTATTTTTATCTTTGGTTTCCGGTGACAAATGATTTCAGTTCCTCCCACAGTTTTCCAGCTGAGGTACGCATTCATGCTTCGCTCAAAACAGCAAAGTAACGATTATCCATGAAAATATGGTCTTTGAACTGTGCACAAATTATTTAAAAGCTCAAAAAAGCGAAATCTTGTAAAAATAATTTAACAGCATTTTGATGACATCTTGCTTTTGTGGTTTCTTTGTTGAAACAGGATGAGGTTTACTAATGTTTTTGAAAGGGAAGTATTACTTTGTAAACTTTGTAAACTCTTAAAGATGGTAAAATGTTCAGGAACTAATCAGCTGCGAGTTTTCATTCTGTGATTAAAAAAATGTGTTTTTTCTTCTGAAGAGAACAAACAAACTTGCCACTGTTACTCGAATCCTTTGAATGAACGATTTTCTTTTTCTTCCCTTCCCTCTGCATCTCTGCCAGCTTGTTTGAAGTGTGTCTCCGGCAGCCAGTAAGATTCACTGTGTCGATAACAGTACGACAATCAGTGGGAGTGATACAGATGTCCGAATTGGCTCCCACTAAAAAGAAACCCCCGAGTGAGTCTGTTTCATCCTTTCCTTCTTCACGGGGCGGTTAAAGTCGTCAGTAACCAGGTCTGAAAATGGGCCACATGTGGTCACAAAGCAGCTGCGATTATTTTGACCTGCTGCCGTTGAAAACATGACAACAGATATGTGCAGTAGCAGCCACATGTTGCATGTAATGACTTACTTTAGATTTTATAATCATGTCAATGCAAAAATTGGTAAAACACAACACAAGGGCCTGCTTCTGAGCCACAATAGCTGGAGCAACCATTGTTGCACTCTACTAGTTAAATTTAATGTCATATTGCAGACAGTAACTTCAACAGTGGATGGAAGCCAGTGCATGCTTTACATAAGCATGGTTCCATTTGTTTGTGTATTTCTCTACAGAGAATCAATGCAGATCGTTTAACAGTGAAATTTACCAGGAATAGGTATGAAAAGGTTTTGTTTTCTGTTTGCGTCACTCATTCCACAGTGTCACTACCTGTCTGACTTCAGACAGACAGGTTGATGTCTCGCATGCAAATTAGCAGTGACTGTGACCAAATCAGTCATATGGGGGATTTAGGTGAAGCGCTGCTTTGCAACCAAATTCATTCTAGTGAGGCCTATGCAGGAATTACAGACATTAACCCAGAAAACTGCACTGTGGGTCACCTGCGATTCAACATGTGAAGTTTGAATTTATGCTTCTCATATACTCATAGATGCACAAATTGTAATACACAGTAAAGGTATCAGACAACAACAGCAAGATGTACCAGAGAGCGTTCAAGAGAAAGTCCCTGGAGGCTAACTACAGAATGCTGAGCAACATTTAAAAGGATTGCACAATTTCCAACATAATATCAGCACCAAAATATTCAGAAATTCTCTCCAGGTACATTTGTGTAATGAAATCAAACAATTTCTGACAGAGGCTCAGACGGTATATTCACAGGTGTCAGACTTGCAGACATTTTCAAGAAGTACCAAACAATATTATGTTATTAATAACATGCTCAAGGTTTATTTTTCCCTCTCCTGCTGCCGTACTAAGTAACTGCTGATGGCATTCAGCTGCAGAATAGTTTCTATAGGAAACACATCACTGGGGTTTTAACAGACTGAGTCATCGTCTTATTTAAAGCTGCAGTGGGCAACGTGGATATGCGTCAGTGCACGGAAACAACATAATTTCAGCATATTGTTTTTAAACTGTCTGACAGGAAAGAACGTCTGCACCTTACCTGGGCTCTGCAGTAAACTGGCCAATGACTGTTGTGTTTTCACAAAAGTATTTTAGTCCACATTTCATCCTGTGTGCTTTTTTTTCTCTTCCTTCTAATTTGCTGCTTTAAGTTATTGTTATCAGATGATCGATATTAAATAACCGGCTTTAACGTTAACAGTGCAGGTGTGGAAAGTCTGAAATTACATCAAGTTTGAAATTGTGGACGATCATGTGTAGGGTGGAAAGAATGGCATTCGTTGCTCCAGAAGAGTTTGGACATCTGCAGAATTTAGTTCTGAAGTTGTTCGTGTTGAACAGCACAGCCCCCTGCCTTCTGTTCAACTTTTCCTCTTTCATTTAACCGTAGGCATGTAACAAATACTGTGCAAAGTACCAGGCGATGCAACAAAAATGATTCAATTTTGACAAACTGACGAACTCCAAACTGCCAATTTTGTGTTCCAGTGAAAACCCATACCCTTGTTTACCTGCCTTTGTGATTCATGTCACTATATATGACAAGTAGTAAGAACAAGCAGTATGTTGCAAAATTCAGGAGGGACCATGTATCACTATGTCATAGTTTTTAAGCTCAGTGTAGCAGTCACTCTGAATGATGCCTCTCTTGATGTCAGACTCTCATGCCAATAAACAATCCACACACCCACAAGTAGAAACACACACTCTCCCACTCATGACCACAGCCTCATCCCCTGTGAGTGCATTTCCTGCACTGTTACCACTTTTTATGTTTCTAATTTCTACTTTAATAGCTATTCTGGCCCTTGTTTTACTACATTGTGCAACTCTGTCTCTTTTCATTTGATTTACATCCCATAAACTCAATAAGATGAAACTTTAGAAAGAAAAAAAAAGTAACGATATATTTTGTTCTGAGGTTTGGTGATTGCTGTTATTAAACTGTCGAGATCCTGGTGTCGATGTCACAAACACAGAAGTGTATAACAGAGGCCCTTTGCTCTGAGACTCTGGCCTTTACACTATCAGATCATGAACCACGAGCGCTTCAGCCAGCAGTCAGATCTTTTTATTAACTGGTTTAGAAAGACCCAAACACAATCCCGCCTCCCTGCTGCAGATCTCCATAAAGCATAATCAAATACATCATTGTGGTAAAAGCATTCCCAAAGATTCCCATCACTGCAGCCAATTCTACAAAAATCATTTCCCAATTATTCTCAACAGGGGAGCAAAGTCAGAAACAAGAACCCAAAGTTGTTAATCTGAGGCCTTCGCACAGATGTGAAGACAGACGGCAGAACACCACGGCAAGATTTCAAATAGTCACTAATTGGGCTCAGGCCACACTCACCGCTCCATCCTCCTGATGTTAGTGCTGCTCTCTAAAACGGTTATTATCACTGAGACACCAAAACGCAACTGAAACAACAAGACCAGAGGAAACCCTGTGCATAATCATGAGACACAGAAGTGATCTGACAAAATAACATCGTATTCTGCAAACTCAAGGTCCCAGATGTCATCCTTAGAGATTTCTTTTTCCTCCTGAAGGAAAGGTGTATGTCATTTAGTCAGTTTGTTTTGTGTGATGGTCGACACCAACAACAGAGCATTTTAGTCGATAAAGGGCTTGGACATGAATTGAGCTGCGGTTTGGGGAAAGCCTGGAGGGGGGTTGGCGGTGGTTCCCAGGCCTGGTAGATCCACATGTATTAAATAAGTGAAGTGAAGAAGTTAAAGAATTGAAAAGGGGAGGGAGGGTGGAGCACATAAACCTGAACAAACAGCTTGTAGAACTGGCGGGACGTATAGATAAAAACCAAAAGGAGCGTGTTTGGAGGCGTGATCCCGCTCCTGAAATTCAGATACTTTGTCTCCAAATACTAGGCCACGGGAGACACCAGTACCTAGGTTGGATAAACATTTGACCTTCACTGTTACCACCCAAGGAGAAAGTTGACCTTAAATGATACATTTCAAGAAACCATATAGATTAACATATCATATGGAAGAGCATGGATAGAGCTGTACAACCTGCGTTTTACTTTTTCAATACATCACTCTATGATGTCACAATGACACCATAAAGTTTCCCCAAAAACACAACACGTGTCATGACCCTGTGCCTTCTCGGCTGACTCTGTATGGCTACAAGTGTTTCTGTTGTGTTGCGTCTCTCGCTCTACCGGGGCGTAGTCATGACGACTCCAGCCCCTGGCTCAGACACCTGCAAGCAATCGTCTCATCACCACGCTCACTTCTTAAGGCGGCTGCCGAGAACGCTTCTTCGCTGGATTATTGTGTAACACTCGTCAGTGTCATTGCAAGTCTGAGCTATTCCACGAGTTTCTTTCGTGCCGCAGCTTACCTGTTCTTCCTCCCTGTGCCAGATTTCTCGTCAGCCTGAGGACCGCCGTTTGGTGAGCTAAAGCCGGAGTCCGAGCTAACCTGAGCATCAGCGAAGGATTGTGTACATAGCCCCGTGTGTCCCCTTCCCGTGCCAGTGTTCCCCGGAGACCCTCTTCCCGTACCCCCTCACCTGTATATATCTGCACTTAGTGTCTGTGTGTAAATAAATTGTGAAACTTTAAGACGGTCTGCCTCCGAGTCTCTCCTGAGCCTGACAACACGTGTCCATGTCTTAAAATGACAATGACAATGACACAAAAATATGAATATACCACACTAGATATCCATGTAACATTGCTGACATCAGCAGTAATGGTCTAGGAAAATAACGCACATTATCGGGGATTTTAATATTGACATCTTTTCTGCTGACGACAGCATAAAACAGTTTGAGTATAGCCTTCACCCTTCAGGGGAAGTTATTCTCTCTGAGCGCTCTTGTTTTCATAGCACACATGATAATATCATAAATAATCGAGACATTGTTGTTTCCGTAAACATCTGAACAGTTTTAGTTAAAGGGTTTCCCTCCACTCCCTTACACTCGCATTTCAAGAATTATTCATTTGCCAGAAAAGACAAACCACAAGACTTTGCGGTAGTGCAGTGGTCAGCGTCATCACCTCACAGCAAGAGGGTCGTGGGTTTGAGTCCACTGGTCAGCTGTGGTCTTTCTGCTTGGAGTTGGCATGTTCTCCCCATGTGTGAGCTCAGAGTCATACATGTAAGGTTAATTATTATATAATATAATTAATTAATTAATATATAATTAATTGTAACTTCGGTCGTTGCTGTGCTTTTTGGAAGTCGAATTTCCCAGAGGAACCCACCCGAGGGATTAATAAAGTTCTATCTTATCTTATCTTATCTTATCTTATCTTATCTTATCTTATCTTATCTTATCTTATTACTGATTCTAAGCTGGCTGTAGGTGTGTGGTTGTCTGTCTTGCTGTGATCAGTTAGCATCCTTGTCCTATGGCAACTGTGACAGGCTCCAGCTGAGCGTAACCCTGAATTGGACAACACGAAGAAAATGGACTGATGGACAAAACAAGCAACGGTCAAATTGTTAATATGATTCACATTTTGTATAGAAATCTTTAAAGTATTCATGTTCTTAGTTCTATCAGCTACAATACAATGAAGTGAAAATTTGATACTCTTGCAGCCCTCGTACAAATATGCTATATTGGTCATACAAATCCAATAATAGTGAGGTCATAAAAAAACTCCATTGCTGCTGAATATTCTAACTTAACCTTCCTGCCTTCTTGGGACCTTTTTGTGCCACTGCTATGTGTTAAATGGCTGCCATTTCCACTGTGTTCAGTGGAATATAACCAAACTTGCCACAGGATAGTTTTTACCTGTCAATGTTAATATTCCAGTGTGAATTCCTTAAATCAGCCTAAAATGGCTGAGCAGCAGAAATCCCCACACCCATCACCCTGGGGACCATTTTCTGCCCATTGACTTCCATTATAAACGCTATTTTTCAACCCCAAATTATCATCATATGATTTTATTTTTTCTTCTTTTCTTGGATGTCAATGAAGACTCAGGGCCTTGAAGTTTTAATTTTTAAATTGCAAAAAAAATGCAAAAAAAATAATGGCAGGTCAAAATGTATGTTGGTGCCAATCTTTGGTCCATCTAAAGGCCTACTTATAATGACAATCACATATTACTTCAACTGGTTTTTTGTGGAAATATTTAGTTTCGTTTTTTGGTTTTTGGGGCTTATAACACAGGGCGCTCATGTAATAACACTGGGATTTGAAGGGTTAAAACAACGAAAATATAATTAAAACTTTACATGAATATTTCAGGGAGAAGTAGTTTTACAAGGTTGGCTAATTTAAAGTGGAATAAAATATGGATATATGGTCTTTTTATGGCGTGGCTGAGAATGGTCCCTAGGGTGATGGGTGTGAGTTTTTTAAAGGATGGCAGGAGGGTTAATCTCCTCACAAAGTCTTTGATGTCTCATCTATTACTCAGATTAAAACCACAAACTGAAACTATGACGTTAAAGCACAGAATCATCGATCGATTATCAGCAACGTTTACTTCCTCTGAGATATTTGTTATTGCGTCCTCTTAAAGATCAGATAAGAGTCTTTCAACATCGCTGCAATGTTAACGATGTATTTAGGAACAAGTAGCAGCTCAATAAGAGCCGAATTGTCAGCAGTTGTGTTTAGACTGAAGGAGGCTGACTGGGAGATAATGGGGGTCATTACGCTGTTATTATTGCTGTCAGTGGGGTCTGCTCAGAGCTGTTTGATGTGTGGCTGTGAAGGATGATGGAGCACAGGGCAGTAGCTCAAAGACCAGGTGTTTCTCTGAGCGAAGATCAAAAAGTACTCGTGAAAGCTCCTCAGTGTAGTTTGTTATTACCCCGCTGGCTGTGCGTCCAGGACATGTTTTGAGTTCAGAAAACACTTTAAACTGTACAGACATGTTGTTCAATGAAGCACGACAAAGAGTCACTGAGTGTGGCGCGTTTCTTCCCGTGGCGTCAGATAACCATCAGATTCTGCCTGTGTGGGTCTAGTCACACACCAGGTCTCCTTTGGTCACTGATAGATAGCGTCACTGTGCTCGGGGCCAAAAAGTCCATACTGGGACAAAAGTGGGTGGGTGTGTCAGGTTTATCAGACTGGTTGGGTTTAATCTGGCCCTCCACAGCAGCACTGTCAGGTATAATGTCTCCCAAAGTAACACATTACTGTACATGTTTCAGTAGTAATGTAACTATACTGGCTTGAGTAATGACATCACAATAACAATAATGTTATTACTTGTATTAGGTTCTTAATAGTGTCATTATCTGACAGTGCGTTTCAGGCTATTTTATTGAGTAATGCCATAAAAAGTAAAGTAAGTTACAGAGTAGTGTAACAAACTACTTTCTTTGGATAGTAATTAGGTAACGCACTGCAGTACAGAAAAGTAATGCGGAATGTGTAATATGTTACTGTTTTTGAGTAACAGTGCCCACACTGCACACTTCACACTGAGAATGTCGGATTTGGGCTGGAAACCCATCTCACTGGTACCATAGCTCAGGGTGCCACGTGCTACATGATCAATGATCTGATCATGATCAATGATCTGATCATGTATCAGCTCACAGTTCCAGGTTGGATTTTCTCTTTGGATTTTTACTTGTGAGTCAAATCTTGACTTATTGTTAAAGTAATTCAAAAGCTGTGATTTTATTTTATTTTTATGAATAAAGTCTAAATATTTACCAACAAACATAAACAACTATGCAGATATTCTTTTAAAGGTGTTCATGACGGGATAAAATATCTGGAAACTAATTGACACAACTTTTTGTTTTTGTCTTTATTTGCACATTTACATACTTATACGCATATAAAGAGTTTGTTTTCCCAACTTTGAAGTATTTGAGCACTCTGCAAAGATGCGTGCTGCTGTTGATAAAATGTTTCTAATAATTTATTTAAATTTAATGGAAACATTCACTAGCTACGTGCTCCAGACATGTATCATAAACTGGCCTGTAAAACAGCTCATAATGGAGGCCATATGAAGTATTTTAATTTGAGCCAATTTCTCAATAAAAAATTCATATTTTCCATAAATGCAGAGTATTTTGAAATAACATTTGATGTCATGCTGACTTAATAAACATAATTTTATGCTCCAGGACAATCCTCAGGCTCATATAGTGAAGCATGACTAATAAAATATTTATCCTTTGCTATAAAATCAAACTTTCTCCGTCTTATCCCACCACATTTTTCATAGCTGCTGCTGCTCTGGCTTAGTCTCTCTGCAGAGGGTTATCATCAGCAGAACCTTTGACCACATCAAAGCATGGCATGGTAGTGGCAGCAGTTGATAACCGTGCTGTGATCTAACCACAGTGGCTTTCCTGTTTCGTTCTCTTCGTCTCTCAGGCACGGCTTCATTTGAAGTCAGTCATTTGGCAGAAAACTAAACAAGCCCCCTGTTAACTACCTCACTTACTTCTGTTTACAGACCAGATTTTGAGAAAACCACCAAACGGCTGCAGAGGCCAAACAGCGTCTGAGTGAGTGGTAACACTTGAGATAAACACATTTGCAGTTTACTGTTGCCGGTAAAGAAAAGTGTGCATTATTTTATTCATATAGAAAAGATTAAAGAATAAATAAAAGCCATAAGAAGAATTTTTAGGTACAATACCTGATTCAAGAAATATTTTATTGTTCTTTATTGTTTCACAGAAATATAAAACAGCAATAAAATATAAAAGTTAACTTTTCATAAGCAACCTGCAGAAGCAACCTGAATTTGCTTTTCGAGACCACGTTAGTAAACTTCAAACCAGAGCTGTTGTGTCAGAGTCTGCTCTGTCTGGGTCAGTTTGCTCATTCAAACTGATTATAATTAGTGCTGTTGATAGCTTAAGTTGAAGGTCCTACATTAATATTTCTTCAGGATTGATCCATAATTTCTGCCAGGACGGAAACAGAAAACAGAGCCAGGTCCAGAGCGAAGGTGCCAGAGCTCTGTGCAGCATTTCCAACACAATCACTAGTGAGTGCCCTGAGTTTACTAGTCCCTACGGACCCCAAAGCGCTTTACACATCCAGTCATCCACACATTCACACACATTCACACACTGGTGATGGCAGCTACATTGTAGCCACAGCCACCCTGGGGCGCACTGACAGAGGCGAGGCTGCCGGACACTGGCGCCACCGGGCCCTCTGACCACCACCAGTAGGCAACGGGTGAAGTGTCTTGCCCAAGGACACAACGACCGAGACTGTCCAAGCCGGGGCTCGAACCAGCAACCTTCCGATTACAAGCCGAACTCCCAACTCTTGAGCCACGATTGTCCCAGTCTAGTCCGAGACTACAGAGTTGGAGTCAGTCTGGCTACAGGTTGAGACATCTAAAAGATATAGAGGACCAAAACAGCAAGACTATTTATCTCTATTCTTCATTTATACCATTAAAGCTAGCCAGTGGAAATGCTAATGATAATGGTCACAACTACGTTTACCAGTTAGTTGCCGTTTGGTCGAGAAATTGTAATTAAATCAGTTTCTGTTTGTGGTGTGGCTGTTATAACAGAACAGTAGACTACCTAACAGATTCAATGACCCACTGCTGTGGCATGGTGAAGTCAGGTTTGTTGGCTCACAGCTGTTCACTGATGCCATTTCATCTTCTTGCAACACTGCATGAGCAGCTGCCTCTTCTGCAGTCTGGATCTAACCAACGTTACAGACCACAGCTTTAAGGTTTTGATTTGTGACTTCCTGAGCCCCGAGAGAGGAGTTTTGAATACACAAATACTGAGAAGGAGTTGAACAAATAGAGTGAGTCCACTGTGCGTCAGTTAAGAGGGTTGGGGGAATTAGATACTTCTCTGTGCTTCGACCGAGCTCTGTGATTTAGAAGCAACACAGCTGTGGTTCAGTAGAAACCTCGGCTGGTGCAACTTAACACTGATGTTATTACAGGAAGGTGACAAATTAAAAGAAAAATATCAGCATTTGGATGGATGCACTTCACAGCAGCAATGGCCATCATTTATATTCAGCTGTTAGTCCAAAGCAGAGTGACCATCACTGGACTCAGTGAGCAGCCATCACCACCATCATTCAAAAATAAAATTATATAGTTTGGAAGTCAGCAATAAGGTCCATGTGGCCCAGAACATCAACGCCGAGGAGGACGGACGCTGCTCCTGTGCAGGGCTAAGACACTTTAGGTTGTGTTTTAGCTAATGTGCCTCCTTTTCTACTCATGACAGTGTTTTGTTTTTGTTTTTTTGCCTGTACTTTCTGTAGATAAAAACTTAAACGTTATTGCTGTGCACTTAATTATCTGTTCTCTTGAAACCTGATTTAGTGTTTTCTTCTGCAGGGGACTTTAAATACTTTTGAATGGGTATTGGTTTCTAATTAACACCAACTTCAAAGTCTTGGTTTCAATGCACAACATAAAAATCTGTTTGTTCAAAGGATTAATTTATGATTAGGAAATTTACTTTAACTCTGAACCTTTGACTCGTTGATGCTTTGATGGTTTATCTTTCTGAAGGGAGGACAAGAAACGGAGACAAAGTCAGCAAAGAAGAAAGAAAGTGGAGACATTATCTTTTAACTGAACTGAATTAAAGCTCAGATGAGGTGAAGGTGACAGCTTGCACCGATGTTCTTAAGTGAGACACCGATTAGATCCCAACAGCTGACCCTAACTCCACCCCTAAGGTTAAAGGTCACTGTTGATCTCCTGTCGGGGTGCTGCAGACCTCAGCTGTGGACTTGACCCGAGTCTCCTCCGGGCTTTAACATTGTGGGTGGCAAACACACACATGCTCACACACAAGCCTCGTTGAAGACGTTGGAAAACTCTCAGAGGGTTAATCCAACGAAACACTGAATTTACAGTCAGATTAACAGCCTTCCAGAAAGCAATTCCATCCCTCCAACAGCTACCACGAAAACAAAAAAGAAACACTCAACTATGGTGGGCAGCAGAAACGATAAAACTCTTAGTCGCTCCATTTACACCGGAATGTATCTAAAGCCACAATTTAATGTATCCACTGTAATCGCAGCAGATCTGCTTTAAACTGTTACAATGAGGAAATCTGATTCAAAGACCCCTTGGTATTCCAGCAGGTTGCAAAGGTGCAAATTTTGATCACGTGACCACCATTAAAGACACGTAAAGAGTGCACAACACAGGTGACACCCCCCCCCCCCCCCACCAAAAAAACCCCAAACAATTTATGAAAAAACTGACAGAGAAATGATCTTTCCACATCCCTGCTTCTAAAAAGAGGCATTTTCTTCAGCACAGGCACTTTTACTCATTTTCTTCCAATTATTTCTTTTTGTTCAGCTGGCTTTGAAAAATGGATTTAACCGTTTTTAAAAGAATAACACTAATATTAATAATAAAGCGCCAATAAAAAAAGCCCAACCATGCAACTGTAAAATACACTGGCACTAGTACATTTTACATTTGTTCACTAAAAACAGGTGCAGCAAACGTTCTGAAAACATTAAACAGTTTGTAATACCACTGCTAAAGTGTACGCAGCGATCAGCTGGCAGCTACAAAGCAGCGTCTCCCGTTAAGTCTTAATAGCCCATGCACGGGACTTTAGTCTGTTTCAGAGGCTCGGCTAGTTTTGGCAGTCAGGGCTCTGATATTGGGAAATGATCTACTGAGGAAAGATCAGTGGAGTCACTGACATGATTTAAGCAGATTTAGTGGAGATAAAGTCATTGAGAGTTCAGCCATGTGCTCTGTTTGAACGGGAAAAACCTGCTAACATGTGCGTGGGCTTGATAAACCTTTTCCAGTAATATTTAGGGGTTTTCCTCTGAAATGAGTTTCTTTGCATCCCTAAAAATGTTTGAAGCATAAATTAAAATAGATAAAATTACTCTGAAATGATTAGAAATAACATGATAAAGCACCGGCTTCTGTCAAATAAGGAAATAACCAATGCTGTCAGTGTACACGGAGCAACCATTGTCAAAGCCACGAGTACTTACTCCACCAAAGTTAAATTCTTAGCCAAGGTGATGGTAAGGCATCTGATCATTGCTACGTATCAAAGACTGAAATCTGACAGTCTAGTTATAAATCAACAACTGACGTCAGTAATTTGGTGCTAAATAACATTTTTGCTTAACTTTCTCACATCAATAAATAGTAATAAAGGTGAAATTATGACATATGTTAAAGTGCAGAATATTAAGGATTACTCTGGAAGTACAGCAGGATGGTGGTTCTGGTAAAAGACTGGAACTCAAAGACCTGCTACTGGGAACCAGACAGTCTACCTTTGTTTGAGTTTTCCAAACAAAAATCCTCTTTTCACTAAACTACTTACCTCAATTTCACCTCCATTTCTCTGCGGCTCTTTCCTCGAGACCATTTGCACCACCTCACTTTGGTTTTGCGTCTGACACATCAGCATGCTAACTAACAGCCAGCTGAAACAACTTTTTTTAAGCAGGCCAAAGTTTAAGGCTCTTTAGTCACTTCCTAAATTTATTAGGATACCAGCCTGTTTGAAAATTATGTGAATTGTGATACATTAAGGAAGTCGCAGATTTTTCTTCTCTCCACAGAATTAGCAGCACATTTCAACTTTGCGGTGGCCGTGACGGATGCAGCCAACGTCTTCAGAAAGTTAAATAAATCTGCCAAGACAGCAGCGTTATTCATGCAGCTGCTGTCATTCTACGAAAGCTTTAAATGATTCTAATGATGATGAATGGGAACTCCCTGCACGCAGATCCCTTTAGAAATGTTTTCTTTAGCTAATCTTATTTAATGGATCAACATCTCCTGCTGCAGCCAAATCACTTCAATCTGCACATCAGCAGGCGACTGACTGGAGGTTTAACTGTGGGGAGGCGATGGAGGAGAGAGGTAAACCCAGGAAGATGCTGTGTGGTCTGTCTTTAAAGGGATCCAGTTCATATTTGGGTAGAAGATTGATGAAAAAATTTACAGCTCAGATTTAAATACAAACTGTGTAAGTACATGAAATTGATTTGATTGGTATATTTGAATAAGGGAACCAAAGGAAACTTCTTCAGTCATCCATTCTCCGTATCAGTTCATCAGTGTTGTGCAACCAAGAGTTTGCAGTTCATTTCCAGTTTGAGAGCTTTGTGTTGTTTCACTTTTACTTTTGATTTCTTTATTACATTTTATCTGAAAGAGATGATGCATTTAACATAGTTTCAGTATAGAGCATAAAACCTACACAAACGGGGACGCAACCGATTCTAAAATGCTTAAATGCAGTCGCCCCAAAAACCCAACACCATGCAGCTCGACCTGGGTGTGTCGGATAAAAGCTGATTGGTTGAAAAGAGGGGCAGAACAGGAAAGAGAGGAACAGCAGAGTTTACAAATTGGGGGAAGTATGGGGAAAAAACAAAGCTAAAAATAAGTGTCAGCAGTAAACACGTTTCACGGTTTTTAAACACTCAGTTTCACTTCAGTGTGAAGTTCACTGTACTCTGCAGCAGGCTGAAGGAACAACAACACCACGATAAAAAAGCACACTGCAGCGAGTACACGGCTACAACACGCAACCTGCAAAGTAATCGTATGACGACCGCAGAACCCGTTCAAGATACTAGAAACAAGACTTTTCTCACTATGACATCACAGCTTCAACGCCAAAAAGCACCTTGTGAGTATCGCAGGGCGTCAAATCTGCGAGTAATAATAATAATAATAATGGATTGGATTTATATAGCGCTTTTCAAGGCACCCAAAGCGCTTTACAATACCACTATTCATTCACTCTCACATTCACACACTGGTGGAGGCAGCTACAGTTGTAGCCACAGCTGCCCTGGGGCAGACTGACAGAAGCGAGGCTGCCATATCGCGCCATCGGCCCCTCTGGCCAA
Organism: Mchenga conophoros; assembly: GCF_057382185.1. NCBI lineage: Eukaryota > Metazoa > Chordata > Actinopteri > Cichliformes > Cichlidae > Mchenga > Mchenga conophoros. The sequence continues at coordinate 37,238,702 of NC_140530.1, read as the reverse complement.
CACCAGTAGGCAAGTAGGGTAAAGTGTCTTGCCCAGGGACACAACGACCAGGACAGAGAGCCCAGGGATCGAACCGGCGACCTTCCGGTTACAGATGCGATTCCCAACCCCCTGAGCCACGGTCGCCCAAGTGAGAACAGACTGACCTTCCACTGAGCACAGTTGGTCTTAATCCTCTTTTCCACCAAAGTGGTGCTGTGACGGCAACTGTAGAAAACCAATCCACACGTTAAGGTCTGAGAATCAGCAGCATGCAGAGGTGGATTTCTTGTGGTCCGCCCTCCTGTGGCTACCAGTGTTGATGCTTCCAACAGTTTTGGCACAAACACTGATCTGAATGTTGTTGGCTGCAGATTAGGAACCAACACCAAAGTAAGAAGCATATTAAATTAAAGAGTGAGAAGACAGAGACTCTTCTTGTTGTAACTAAAAGTCTTTTTGTAAACGATTGGTTGGGTAATTCTCTTTGTATCATCAGTTCTCTGATCTCTCCTTCATCCCAGGTTAAGATGTCAGTCGAGTTTTCGATACCACCTTAAATTTTGAAACACATATCAATAATCACAGCCTGGATATTTCTGCTTATGTAATATCAGTCGGTTGTGTCCGTCCCTCACAGCTAGCAGTACTGCTATTCTTGTACATGTGCTGGTTACATCTTAGATTGATTATTGTAATTCTGTCCTCTCTGCTTTACTGCACAAAAGTCTCCATAGACTTCAAATTGTTCGAAACTGTTTATGCCATTTCTTGAACATATAACTGCTGTGCTCCAGCAGTTTGATTGGAAGCCTGCAAAATATTGCTTCATTTTAAGATTCTGCTTCTGATTTTGAAGCCTCTTCATTACCTCTGATGTGCACATCAGTATTCCCTCCTGTAGATCCTCCTATGTTACCCTCACTTTACCACGGGATTTAAAGATTTCACTTTTTTCTCTCTCTTGATTTGTATTGTTGACTTTGTAATTTTATGATGTATTGATGTAAAGTTACTTTTTGCGTCCTATGATTCAGAATGATGATTCAGTCAGCAGCCCGTACTTTGAAAAAGACCAAAGCTATGATCTGTGATGAAAGAAAAACTGGGAAAGTGGTAACATGATAAGAAATGTAATGGATGAATGCTTAATTTCATCATACAGCAAGGATTTCTGCATCAATCCTGCAGCACAAACGTGAGGTAATGGAGGAACAATGGCATTACAAGTGCTCAATTACAGCGCTGACTGCGCAACCAAAGCTCAGCTGAAAGTAGATTAGATTAGACAGAATTGTAGTTTGTAAGGACAACAGAAGGGAACACGCTCATTGTTTTTCTCCTGATTGGAAGCAGACACCACATGTCCCAGAGTGATTACCTGGAACTTTGATCTCTGGCCCACAGATCACCACACACCAAAACCTAAACGGTTTCTGCTGAAAATCACACAGCTGCTGGAGCTCGAGCGGTGTGTGTCGGAGGAATCCCGAGTTGCTCTGACATTACCACTCACTGGATGGTTTTCATGCTTTTCTTCCTATCAAAGAGTTCAGTGCTCCATGATAACACACCCATCATCATATGTGGTAACACAAATACACACACACATTCTCTTGATACTTGCAGTCTCTAATCACCGTGTTATTTTGATTCCACTGTTATGAATGTACCCATTGGTATTATGTTGTGGTATTTGTGGGAAAACACAAGAAAAGAAAGTTCCTGTATAGTTTTACAGATGTTTTCTGGTGAATACTTTCATTTCTCCCGAGTTAATCAGGATCGTAAACACAGTTTTCTTTTCCCTTTCTCAACATCTGTTATAAATCTGTAACTTTATGTTGACGTGACCTTTAATGGAAAGATAAGAAGCCAGTTTGTGTCTTACCTTCTGCAGCCACTGTGTGTTGTTCTCCATCGTGCTCTCCAGGTGTTGCAGTTTCTGAGCCGACCATTCGCTGTCAGCAGGCGGCGAGTCTCTCTGAACGACACCCGGCCCGCCCTGAAAGCCACCATAGTGTTGCGTCTGTGATGGCGACCCTCCACCGGGGCATCCGTCCAGCTCTGGCAGGATGAAGGTGTAGCTGCACTGGCCGTGCTGGATGCGGTGCAACTTCCTCCTTTTCTCGCCGGCGCCGCCACCACTTCCTCCTCTCCTTCTTCCAGATACTCCTCGTTCTGCGCTGCCTGCATCAATGACAGCTGACAAAGTCCAAAGGAGCAGAAGGACCAGCAACCCCCGGCTGAGACTTAAGCCTTTCATGACACTCTCTTTAATTATATGAAATTGTTTATTTCTCAGTGCAGAAGAGGGTCAAAGGAAGCTCATTCACACTCTGACCCCGATTAAGTTTAGGAAAACGTCTGTGTGCAGGATATGAACAAGAGTGTCAGCACAGTCTGTCGTTAGTTTGATCTCCCCTGTTTCAATCACAGTTTTTGGAAAAGAAAGCCGAAAGCATCTCTGGCCTCACACTGAATGGTCTCCTTCATTTGTGGTGACGATGTCCAAGGATTCCTCCCTCCTCTGTCTTCGTTGTTTGGTCGTAATCGTGTTTTCTGAGGCCGGGTTCTTCAAGGTAATAAAGACTTTTTAGGGCTCATATATTAGCTCAACTGATCAGCTGTTGCATGTTTTTTCCTTAAGGTATCAGGTGCAGATCCAGATCCACTCTGCAAAAAATATGGAAGAACCCAAAGCTACAAATTTAAAAGCAGAAGTAATGTGAAGATGATGAGCAGTTGTGTCCAAACAGTCTGTGAAGCTGAAGAGCTAAATATCTTTGTACTCCCACTCTTCTCTGGTGGCTCCAGTTTTAGAAGTGGCTGAAGGGAATTGCCTCTGCCCCCTTCTTATCTGCGCTGGCTGAGAAGAGGAGGAATGAGAGAGAGAAGAGGGGAGAGAGGAGGGGGGAGAGAGAGAAAGGACGGAGGAGGAGAGGGAGGAGTGGACGGACAGGAGACCTGAGGGAGGTCTGTTAGAGTACCCTCTCTCTGTTAGTGGGCTGAGACGAAATGAAAGGAGGAAGGAAGGAAAGAGTGAGAAGTAGCCAGAAAAGAAGAAGAAATGTGAAGATTAAGGGAGTGAAAAAGAGTCAGATAAGGAATACAAATGCTGAGAAAGACAAAGTTTGAAAAGAAACTTAACTGCTGACAGACAGAGAAAAGACACTGAGAAAGAACGTGATAGAAGAAGAAAGAGAGATCTAAAAGAGGCTCCTGTAATCTTCTTTCCTGACTGATCTCTCAGTTCTGAAGAACATCCTGATGCCTTGTATGGTCATTCAAACGGAGCTGGCAGCCAGAGACATTTCACTTTGTCCACTAAACACAACCATGCTCAGGGGCATCGTGGGACATCAGGAGGCCAAGGAAACCCACGCAGTCTACGTACTTAAAGCTGAAACGCTCTCTCAGTCGCAGGATGTACCTCCTCAACGCCTCTCATCTGTCCACATGGAACCACATACAAAGATTAGTTCCAGACTGATGGCTTTGTCCCCGGATGATGAAACACAAGCTCTACATGTGGCGGGACAATGTGCGCTGTCAGTTACAGAGTTTATTTGCACAGTGACAAACTGTTTTGCAGAACGCAGATAAAATTCTTTGATACGAGCCACGAGACAAACAGATTTCTGCGAGAGAATGAAGCCTCCAAAACAGGTTTAGAATGGCAGCTCAGCGTTAGGCGATCAAAGATTGAATGATTCTGTTTTGAAGACTGTGTTTCTGCAAAGATAAAGAGCTGCTCCCAACATCTTACCACCGACAAGTTATTTATTTTGACATAAAGCAGTCCTATTTTCAGCCCGGCCTGACCCTGAGCCTGGTGCACAGAGCTGCACAACATAGAAGAGTCCTCTAATTGCATCATTTCTGTTTATGTTTTAAGAGGAAAATGTTTTTTATTGTGGGATTGTTTCGGTCTCACTTATTCTCATTCTTTTATTTCATCTGCTTTTCTGTCTGCTCATGTATGGTACAGGTTTTTGTTACGTTCTCATTTATTCATGGACAGATTTTGTTTATTTGTGATGAACTCTGACCCAAACAAAGCTGTAAAAAATGCTAATGGTTGATGAATACCCCTGAAAAGCATGATGTTTCATATAATCCTTATATTATCCTCAATATGTGGTGTGATCGCAGTCAGTGAAAAATAATAGAGATACATACTGTCCTGCCCCTAAATTGCTCTTGCTTTCAGTTTAATATTAAATAATAAACTAAGTTATTAGAGAGGAAGTACTGTGGCGGTTTATTCAGAGCATGCAAATCTGAGAATTAGCACATCTGCACAACCCTGATTGTTTTTTTCTTTCGTGTCACTTGTATTGATCAGAGTTTGGTGCTACACTTGCTAACTGATTTTCTGTCTCACTATCTGCTCCAAACAGTACGTCTTATCACATACTGATTAGATCTTTTAATCAATGTAAACACTGTGGACACTGATCTTTACTTAACCCTCATCCTATGTGAGAGTGAATGAATAGTGGCATTGTAAAGCGCTTTGGGTGCCTTGAAAAGCGCTATATAAATCCAATCCATTATTATTATTATTATTGACATATTTTACATACATACTGGACCACAGACTGGGTTTACTCAGGACCCCAAGAATAATTGACTGTGAGACACAATCATAATAGAAAAATAAAAATGATAGCACATCTCATTTTTTCTTAAAGTTATGTAATGCCATCTTTCATTATTATTATTATTATTACAAAGTTACTATTCATTTGCATATGTCATAAAAGTATAATCTAAACTTTTCTATAATACAATTTGCAGCTTCTATCCCATCTACAGTCCATTTTATTACTTAAACTTTGACTCTTAGTTTGCAGAAATTTCAAGTAAACATTATTTGTTGGAGTTATTTGATGAAACCTGTTCACGGGTCATTTTAACCACAGTATAAAATAACTGAAACAAACACACAACCAGACAGCCCAGAGATCTAATCTCTCCCGCATGTCCTGGGTCTGCCCTGGGGCCTCCCCACCTCCTTACCTCCTCCCGCTGCCCCTGTCCAAAACGTTTCACCCTGAAGGCTTTCTCGTCCCCTCGGCTGGCTTCTTTGGCTTCGTCCCTCCCAAATGACCAAACTCCTCACCTTATCTCTTTCTTTTATTTTTTTTTTTTTGCCTGTCCCATTTGGTTCTTTAGCCGTCAGAATTGTTGTCTGAAGACCAACAAGGATACCCAATGGATTTACTTTGCCAAATGGATCATCACGGCCATGCCGTATTAGTCCATTTGATCGACCTTTGTTGTTATTATTTATTTTATTTTATTTTCAGTTGTTACAGACGGGACAGACATGACTGAGGGATAGGAAAGGGAGAAAGAAAGATGAAGGAAAAGAAAAACAGAAGGGGAGAGGGACAGTGAGAGAGGGCACTACTTTTTCAATCACTACCTGGAGATCATAAAATCTTTGTGATCAGCTCTGTCTTCACCAGCACACCGGTACAGTGTTCATGTTACTGTAGATGCTACACCAATCCATCTGTCAATCTCTCACTCCACTCTCCCTTCACTTGGGTGCAAGACCTTAAACAGGCACTTAAGCAAGTACTTAAACTCAGAAACTTGGGGAAACGACTCATCCCTGAACAGAAGTGGGCACTCCATCCTTTTCCAGCTGAGGACCATTTCTCATCCCAGCCATTTGATACTCAGTTGCAAACCACCCCACTGCAAGTTGGAGGTCGTCTTTTGATGAAGCCAACACAGCCATCATTTGCAAAAAAAGCAGAGATAAGACCCTGACACCACTGAACCCTCCAAACCTTGGCTGAGCCTAGAAACTCTGCCCATAAATATTGTGACTAGAGTCGGTGACAGAGGGCAGCCCCGTCTGCCCAGACTGACTTATTACCGGCGGTGCAAACTAAGCTCTCACTGTGGCCGTACACGGAACAGAACTGACTGAAAACAACTGAGATAATCAGACACAACAGTCAATTATAGCATCCAGTTTACCTCATGCAATACTCGGTGACATGGTGGCATGTTACATGCAGAGCAGCCAGGCTTCATGTTTATGATTCAGATGCAAAGGTAAAATCTCTCCAGCTCTCCTTTTGTGTGTGGCATGACCAGGGCATGCCCCAGCTCCCTCAGGTACAGTAAATCCAGTCATATGCCCAACGTTCTAATAACCTCCAGTTTGAGAAGTTCCATATTCAGATGGTGAAGGCAGCAATGGCAGCTTTTCTTCTTTAAAATGACAGTGTCCCAATCCACCCTGACTGTGTCGTTATGTCTTTATGTTTAGGAGCCATTGTAAATATAAGATCTCCAGTGTGGTTTTGTTTCCTCCTTTGCTTCAAATCACGGTGGAAGAGCCTTAGAACCAGAGAAATCAGTCTGTACATGGTCTTTTATTTTGAAAATTCACCAGTGTGTTTGAGCTACTACTCTGCTAAACTTCCTCCCCTGATCTCTTCAGCTTCAAGGGCAGGGATAGCTCAGTAGGTAGAGTGGTTGCCCCATGATCGGAAGGTCGGGGGTTCGATTCCCCTTAACAGCTACCCTGAGGTACCCCTGAGCAAGGTATCGTCCCTACACACTGCTCCCCCGGCGCCCAATGGCTGCCCACTGCTTCACTGAGTGAATGGGTTAAATGCAGAGAGCAATTTCCCCACGGGACTCAATAAAGTACACACACACACTTCACGCTGAACAATAGGCTTGGGCATTTTTACTGATTCAGAAAGCCAAGCAGCTTTTCTGAGCCTTCCAAAATCAGCAGCTTATTCTGTGAGCAGGGGAAAACTTCCAAGGGGAAGTGTCTACAAAGCTTACCCTGTAGGAATTAGAAAAAAGTTGAGAAGAAGTAAAACTAAACAGGAAACTTGAGAACCAAAGATTACAAAATAAAACAGGAAATGAAAGGACAGCAGTCAATACAAAACTTTCGGATAAAACAAAGGTTACTTTATGCATCTTTTGTTCTGGAAAAACTGTTTCTCATTATTTTAACAACGTTAAAGAAGTAGACATGGATGTCATGACGCAACTACAAAGCCTCCCTCGGTGAATAAGTAAACTAAATTTGATGAGTCAGCTTGGAAGGTTGTTCCTCACTGTCAGTGGAAAATTTGTCAAGTTACTGAAATCAGATCATATCTCATACAGGCAACTTTTGTGGAGCCAGTAAATCTTGGGGAGAAGATTGGAACAACATGCTATAAGATACTCCTGTCCTGTCCGACTCTGGGTCGTGCTGGTACTCGTCTGGACTTTTTTCAGGCTGGTATCAGAGGCAGCAGAGGGCACATGAGTCATGAACCAGCCCTTTCACCTTCTCTCTGTGGGGACGGATGGAAGAATGAGATCTTTCCAGTCTCCTTTTTGTCCCTTTTATAAACTTCATGTTTATCTTTATTTGTTGGTCTGGCTTCTTTCTTCTCTGACCTTTCGTGTTATTGGATGCATGAAGTTTGGTAGTTTAGTCATGTTGTCGCAGCTTTCATGACTGAGTGTTTCCGACTCTCTGATGATGTTTGTCAGAGACCGATTGGGCCAAAAATGAAGACTTTGTGTATCTAATCTATATTGGGACAAAACCATAATGCTGTTTCCATTACATGTTTGAGAAGAAACAGCGATAATCTTTATTTTTGTCTAATGTAGTTTGACTTCTTCACCATGAACTCAGTCGCATCACACGTTTAATGCTTTGTTTTGATTTTACTTGATGTACTTTTAAATATCTCACATCATTTAGTTATGTTATTTCCCATCCATTTATCGAGCCAGAAAAGATTACTAGAGATAAAGCGACAGAGGGGCAAATGAAAACTGGACAAAATAAGGAGAGCCGTGGAGACAAAAAGATTCATTGAAACACAGATTCAGGCAAACAGAGACAGAAAAGAAGGAGAGCGGAGGATTTCCTGTCTCGAGGTTTCAGACGATGAGTCTGTGAGAGAATAGGCATCCTGCCGCTTGTGAAGTTTTACTACAATCTGGAGGATCATTCACTGCCCAACAGAGAAGAGAACAGACAAATATGACGTGCATTTCACATTTGCACTGTTTAACAGCCAAAGAATTCAAAGATGAGGCACAAAGTTAACTTCCAATTAATACAGTTAGACTCCAAGTCTCTGACATCAGGAGCTCCGTCTGGTTATAACCTGATTCACTTGTGCCTTGAACTGTTGTTGTGTTTTGGTGCTATATAAATACAATTGAATTGAATTGAACTTGTTGATGATTGTTTTTGTAGTTGACCACTGGTCACTAGAGTGGTCATTCAATGTGACTCAGTGATACTCGTACATGTTTGAGATATAATTCTTTGCTTTTTTACACGCCGTGCATTGCTATACTTTACTTTAATTTGCTTTGCTCTTTGGACTACTTTTGGAGGTTGATCTGATATATCAACGATCAACGGACCCTGACCCTAACCCTAACCGTAACCCTTTAATAAACAGTAAGCAGAATTGATGTTGTCCTTGCAACATTGGAATTTCATAAATGCACGAATGGCTTGGCGCGCAAAGGAATAACGTCACAACAATGTGATTGGTCACTTGCAATGTTGAACCTGGAACAACATTTTCATGATGGTCTGGGAACAACACCAACACGAGGATATCAGATCATCCACTTTTGGATTATTCAACAAATACACAACAACACCAACAAGCATTTGAACCCCAGATGCATTCATCTGTATGTGTGTGTGATTTAAATGTTTATTCAAAAATAAAATGCTGCGACTGCTCAGTCAGAGTAGAAAATAAAGTGAATTTGAGCCTCTCTGTCACCTGTTTATAGACAAGCTTCAATTGGAGTTGGCACACGCTCCACCTCACTGCTAGCTTTCTATTAGCATCATAGATTGTAGAGTTGTTTGCATTCGTAGGTGTCTCTCGAGCTTTAATGTCATATTTACAGGTGTAGATTGTTCTTTGCATCACGTTGTTTTCACTTCTCAAAAGTCATAGATCTCTCTGCACATCACACGATTTAAGCTCAAATGATTATTACTGAAGGCATGTTTAAAGATCCTCCTTTTCTATCCAACTGTCAAAGGAATAATTGTTTATTCATTGATTAGTACCGTAATATAACAGCTAAATTTATTACAGTAATGTGTTATAGTACTGTATCCTTGGTTAAAGTTAACTATCCAGATACATTTTAAGATATTTTATTTAAAAAAACAAGTAGAAAATTTTTAACTTGCACTGAATTCATGTGAAATTAAACACCTTCATCTTCTATGTGTTTCTACAGAATTCATCGTTTTAGCTGACAATAAGGGATAAAATCCATAAAAATCCAACATGATGTTTCACACTGTAGGTGAACTTTGTAAAGTATCAAGTATAAATATAAAAAAAATAGACAAGCATTATAGACAGGATATATAAATGTTTAAAGTCTACATCAGGTTCATAAGTGTACATTTCAAAATGTAAAACATATATCTGATTATTTTTGACACAAACATTAGCACACAAAATCCAGCCCTTTGTTGTGTCCTGTCTATTTATTCAGTGCCAATCTTTGCTGTTTCTACTGTGTGAGAAAAAAACACACTTGTAATCACTGCAGATGAACAAACACATGGCTTTTCTCACATTGCTTGGAAAGGTTGAATCTAAACAGAACTCAATTAAAGCTGTCGCTACCAGCTGTGACAACACTGCATTTAAGTTTACTGTAGCAGCTCCACCTGCTGCTGTCTAATAACCAGGTGATGGACATTCAGACGTTTCTGCCAGCACCACATTTAACGGGGTTTGGTCCTTTGTGCTACATGGCACGATGAACTGGAGGGAGGCCAAGGTCTCAAAGGCACAAAACAACAAGTCCAGATGATGTTGGTTGTTATGGCAAACATGGCACACAGTGTAATGGTACCAGAGACAGCACACAGCCAAAGATTTTATGTTCGAGCCAGGAAAGCTGAACACAAACCTAAACAACAGCAGGGCACTTTTACCACATCCAGCACTCAATGCCAAATAACAACAGACCGCACCAGAGGATGGAGACGTGTTCGCTTACACCAAAAACACGAAGAAAAGTTTAAATGGAAGAAAAAGCTGCACTTCAGAGTGTTTGTTTGAATCAAAGACTAAGTCCTTACTTAGATGAAGTGAAATTGTTTGAAGAGAATGCATTATATCTTTGCTTATTTTCTGTTATATAGCCATACAGTTGGAGGATGATCATATTAAACATGTAACAAGTAATCCATGTAATCCTCAGGCTTTTCTTCTCTTGTAGAACCAGTTCACCCCCGAAAAGGTGCTGGAAAGAGGGAGGTAAAGTGACAACATTAAAAGTAAGCAAATAAATATCAAATGTCCATGCCATCGGAGATGTGAGCGGAGGAGGTGAGGAAAGGATGTGATGTGAAAGGAGATGAGGTAAAGGGGACAAAACACAAAACATGACACATGATTCCTTGCATCTTCATTTTAAAGTGATGCCAATTAAAAAGCTGCACCACAAAAGGTTTTTGTTACAGCCCAACACTTGATGTCAAATGTAACAAATGTAGTAAATCTAACAAATGTAACATCTGTAACAATCTAACAAAGATCACAATATTCTTATCTTTAAGGTCAGTTTTAATTAAAGCAACTTTTGGATTACAAGGAGGAGTTGTTCAAAGAGTAATGCCCACTGATTTTCTATTAAAGCTTTGTCCCATGACTGTTTTTTATATTCTGAAGGTAAAAGGATACACCTGCATACACAACAAGATGCAGGACACAAATAGTCTTGTAGTAAAACAGGAAATAACCAAAAACATAACTGATACTGAAACACAAGACTAATCCTAAAGTAAGGACAGGGGAACGGTGCATATAAAAAGAGTAACAGTATGTCTGGAGCTCTATCACTGTGCACTGCAGCATGTGTAATACCGTGTGTCCACACAGTGACTGGCGGGCACAGTCAGCAGGGTGTGGAATAATGTCTGAACCTGCTGGTACTATGATGCTGTGATGGACGAGGTGATGATCCTCTGCACACTTTCTAACAGTCAGCACCTGCAAAAACAGTGACAGGCTGCAACCTGAGAAGCTTTGACTCATTAAAGGAAATAACAGAGGGAAGGTTTTACACATGCAAACTGGATGGAAGAATGGATTGATGACAGGATGAATGGATAGTTTGTGTCTACTTTGCTACGATAAATTCATTACAAAAAAATCTTTCGATCCAATTCAGTTTTATTTAGATCGCACTAGTGGCACGGTCTTGGGTTTAGGGCCCACTATTTTGAGTTTTTAAAATTTCACTGCTTTTGTTTCTAGTCTATTATTATTATGTTTTGGTTTCCTTGGCGTTTATGAGTTTTTCCTGATTGCTTTTAGTTTCCTGTTGTATTAGTTTATGTCTCTAATTTAATAATAAATGACTTGAGGTTTATTAGCTCCCTTCCTGTTCCGTTTGTCATCTCCCCGTGTTTTGTTCGTTTGTGTCACTTTGAAGTCGTGTCTCCATGTTTGTTAGTCTTTGTCTCATCTCTCTGTGTCCTCTCTAATGTCCCATGTATGTAGTCGGTCTGGTCTCTGTGTCTTAGTCAGGTTTGCATCTCTGTGTTTAGACCTTCCTGTCTTATTTTGTCACTCTCTTGTCTTGTGTTTAGTTCTACTTGTCTCATCATCTGTGATGTTCCAGGTTTTATCCTCACTGTGTCTTTTCTGCTTGTTACCTGCTAAGTGTGCATATTGTGTCCATCTCCTGCTGTTTGTTGTTGCATGAGGAAGGATGCGCATCCCTTAGGGTTGTGCGATGTGACCAAAATCTCATATCCCGATATAAGACATTTATTGTCCGATAATGATATAAATCACAAAAATTTAACATTTTCTGTAAATTCTGTGAATCTCGGGCAGCTCGACTTGCGTGAAGAAAAAATATTGCCGTAAACAGTTTATTTTGTGACACCACGAAACAAACGATAGATGTTTTTATATCATCATCCGATACATATTGTTATATCGAACAGCCCTAGCGTCCCTCATGCTATGATTCTGATTCATATAGTTTAGTCTTCCTATTCTGGTGATTTATGAGTTTCAGCAATAAACCTATTTATTATTTTCACTCTTTGCTTCCGGAGCCCCTCTTCTGGGTAACTCGCCACACAGCGTTACCCATAACAGCCAAATCACAGCAGCCGCCTCATGATGTTTTATGGACCCTAGCTCATTTTTATGCCATCCATCCATCTTCTTCCACTTTATCCGAGGCCGGTGCAGGGGCAGCAGCCCAAGCAGAGAAGCCCAGACCTCCCTCTCCCCAGCCACCTCCTCTTGCTTATCTGGGGGAACACCAAGACGTTCCCAGGCCAGCCAAGAGATATAATCTCTCCAGCGTGTCTTGGGTCTGTCCCGGGGCCTCCTCCTTCTGGGACATGCCCAGAACACCTCACCCAGGAGGCGCCCAGGAGGCATCCTTGTCAGATGCCCGAAACTCCCCAACTGGCTCCTTTCGATGTGGAGCAGCAGCGGCTCCACTCTGAGCCCCTCCCAATCGACTGAACTTCTCACCCTACCTCTAAGGAAGAGGCCAGCCACCCTTCGGAGGAAGCTCATTTCCGCCGCTTGTATCTCGTTCTTTTGGTGACTACCCACAGCTCATGACCATAGGCAAGGGTAGGGACGTAGATCAATCGGTAAATTGAGAGCTTCGCTTTTATGCTCAGCTCTCTCCTTCATCACGACGGACCGGTGCAGCATCCACATCACTGCGGCTGCAGCACCAATCCGTCTGTCGATCTGTGTGTGACACTGCAGTAAAATGTATATGCTTTAAGCTGCTGTATTGTTGTGTCTTATATTTGTTTACATGTAAGCATTATGAACTGTTTCTGTCATGGTCCAGGGTCTTTGACCTGTTTCAGTTGTTTCTCAGCCTCCACCACTCTCAGCACTGGAGCCCCCCAGGGGTGTGTTCTGAGCCCCCTGCTGTACTCTTTGTACACATATGACTGTGTGGCCACTACCAGCTCCACCACCATCATCAAGTTTGCTGACGACACCGTCGTGGTGGGCCTGATCTCTGATAACAACGAGACGGCCTACCTGAAGGAGATTAGGAATCTGGAGAACTGGTGCCAGAGGAACAACCTCCTTCTAAACGTCAGTAAGACAAAGGAGCTGATAGTGGACTTCAGCACTAAGCAGGAGAGGAACTACCAGACCCCCGTCATCAACGAGTGCCCAGTGGAGAGAGTGGACAGCTTCAAATACCTCGGAGTTCACATCACGCAGGACCTGTCATGGTCCTGTCACATCAACACCGTGGTGAAAAAGGCCCGACAGCGTCTCTACCACCTCAGACGCTTGAGAGACTTCCAACTGCCCTCCAAGGTGCTCAGGAACTTTTACTCGTGCACCATAGAGAGCATCCTGGCGGGAAACATCTTAACCTGGTTCGGGAACAGCACCATGCAGGACAGACGAGCTCTACAGAGGGTTGTGCGGTCAGCTGAGCGCACCATCCGCTCCGAGCTCCCTGACCTGCACTCAATCTACAGCAGGCGGTGCTGGACCAAGGCTAGGAAGATCGTGAAGGACCTCAGCCATCCCAACAACAGACTGTTCTCTCTGTTGAGGTCAGGAAAGCGATTCCGCTCCCTGAAGACCAACACAGAGAGACTGAGGAGGAGCTTCTTCCCGCAGGCGATACGGTCTCTCAATCACACCACCACACAGTACTGACCCACACATATGGTTCTTACACACACACTGGACTTTCTGGACTTTGGTTTTGCACAACACTGGTCACTATATTCTTCATTTCCGGTTAATACTTGTACAGTTGCTGTTATTGTGTATATATTTATTTATATTTAGATTTCTTCATACATTCTTATATAGTTCTATATTGTGTATTTTGTTGTACAGTTATTTTATTTTCAACTTTAATTTATATATTTTATCTTATTCTTCCCAGTTAAATTTACCCTTCATTCTAATTTGTGTTGTACAGTTATTTCATTTTTAACCTTAATTTATATTTTATTCCTTCCTAGTTAAATTTACCCTTTTTAATTTTTCATATTTATTTCCTATCTTATTCATAGCCTTTTCCTTTTTTGTTTTCTTTAGGTCACGAGCAGTTGTCCAAGCATTTCACTACATATCGTACTGTGTATGACTGTGTACGTGACAAATAAAATTTGAATTTGAATTTGAATTCATTTGTTGTTTGCTTCTTTGAAAGTATGAGTTAATCATCTTCTAGTTTCTGAACACGTCATTTTCCAGTGACTCTGAGTTTGTATTTATAGTTGTGGATTTCTGGTCTGTCCTAGTCTCTTCTCTGTGTTTTGTTATTCCTTCAGTCTCCCCGGTCATGTCTCCATGTCTGTTTCTCCTTGGTCTCAGTGTCAAGCTTGTGTGTCTTAGTTTGTTTTTTCAAGTGTGTGTTACTTCTTGTTTTACTCGATGGTCTCCTGTGTATTCTGTTGCTTTTGCTTCCCATGTCATTTCTCTGGATTAGTGTCAGCTGTGATCCCACCCTTGGCCTGTTCCCTCGTTATCCTCCTTGTGTATAAATTGTCTGCATTGTCCTCTGTTTTCTGTTATATTCTTCCCATATTTTTTCCTTCTTGTCTTAAAGGTTTGATTCTTCCTAGTTTTTTTTTTGTTATTTTGTTCTTTAGTTTAATAAAACTACATATTCGTTTACTCCCTCTCTTCCAAGTCCTGCGTATAGGTCCTACCTCTGCCAGCCACACAGCCGCCATGACAGTTTGATTTTCTGTCATAGAGCAAAGAGGTGAGAAATAGGAGCTGTCTTTGAATATGTAGCAGAAGAACATTCTCACATATCACTAATTATATTTGCCTATGGGAACTGTTCTTCGTCAGTTAATTCAGTTTATTATTGATTGAATTAAGTTATTGTAAATAAAGGGTAGGAGAAATATATAATCATTAAAATAGGGATTATGCTTTTCATATCCACAAGTCCGCTTGAGTCCCAGTGATTTAAATTTCATCATTAGAAGGTTAGCATGATGATATACAGTGTATTTAATCCATATCCAGACATATCTGATGTTTGCACCGTTTAATCAAGAAAATCAAACAGATTATGTGAATATTCAGTTTTAGCTGGTTGACACATTTTACTCATACACTCAATCACACAATAACTGCTCACTAATTAAGTACTTTACATTATAATACACCAACTACAAGGACGTCAAGCTAACTTCAAAGGAACGACGACTTGACTGTGTGAGTCTATAACAGAAAATAGCCAAGAACTAACAACAGATTTACATTTGCCGCTGTGATACGCTTTAACTGCAACTTTTAAAATCCCAAACTGTAACTTGCGCCGTAAGCTGACGTGTACCTCGCTTGAATCAACTACATGTTGCATCAGCACAGCCCACATTGACCGCGGCTTTCCTGTTCAGTGCTCTTGTTTTATCTTGTATATTTCCAAAGGACTTTTTTTTTTCTTCAACCAATTTTTGAATCAATTGGAGGAGAACTGATTAGCTTGAAGAGAGAAACTCCACTGACAACTAGTGTTTTGGCCTTGAAGTTGCAGAGAAAACTGAGGTCTACATTCAAGGAAGTGCCAAAGTTAAAATCAAGCTTAAAGAGATTGATAAGATGCAATTTCAATATGAAGATCAACAGGAGACCGAAAATCTGTTTCATCTTCAATGAAAAAATGATCCAACCTACAAATTTGGTCCACTTCAGCCCAGAGTTAACCAAACATCAGTATGATTCTCAAAAAACATTGTATTGTTACCAACTGAACACCGCTGACCATGAGCAGGTATCATTTCAATGGTCTGTTTTTTTTAAAGTTATGTGGTACAGAAAATTCAAAATGTAAAATAAAACTGCCCTGGGGTGTTTTCTGTTTAGCTTTAAAGAGATAATAATGTGATATTTTATGAAGCAGTCTCATTGTTAACGTACAGTAGCATGTAAATTATGATATCTCCTACCGTCAGTGTTTCTGACAGGAATGCTTTCAGTGAGGGAGTAAAAGCATATCTTTCCTTTAAAAAGTGGAATTTACTGCAGTTACATCCTCAGAAAAACCTTTTAGAGTCTAAAAACTTGTCATAAACTGAGGAAGATTTCCCACCACTGGGATAATCATGTTTATACAGCATTATCTGCTTCATTCTAACTGTATCATAGAAGTTATTTAATGTGTGATAACAGCAGCTATGAAGATTAACGAGGTCACTTAGCGAATTAATTATTCAGGAAAATGTTTTAAAAAGGAGTTTTAAAGCGACTGGTGGTAATTCACTAATTAAATCTCTATAATTGGAAAGATGTTGGTGGATTATTAATAAAGAATTTAACACATCCTCGTTTTCAGAGTGTCTGGCTCTGTGGCCAGTCAGTGGCTGGGCTTAGACATGTGGGCAGGGTAAATGTATGTTTGACAGTTATAGAGAGGAATTTGTAGGAGGTCAACCTGCAGCCGGTGGTTCCTGACAGGCTTTTAAATCCTTGTGTAAACACACTACAGCTCCCCAAACTGCAGGGTAACATTAACCCTCATCAATCAAACTTCACCACACACTCTCAACACATCGCAGTGCTTCATGCTACAATCTTAGCACATAGACATTTGCTCTTCAATCATAAAGAAACCTAAAGGTTAATGCTGTTGTAAATCATTCTTCTGCACATTTTCTTTCACAATTAGTGTTGAAAAAAGCCTGAAGATGTATAGTAACTGTACTATAGTGGAAAAGCCTGAACTGTTTGATGAACTGGTTTTATTATTTTCTCATGCTTTTTATCCGTTTAATAGTTGTCTTAATTTGCCGATCTTAATTTTGTTGTTACTTTTTGGATGTTGTTAATTCTGTCAACCTTGAAAATTACAAAATTAACTGTTTTCATTTTCATTTTTCACTGGTTGATTAGCTTCAGGAACCAAATGTACTTGTTTATGGCTCAGTCACAACAGAGTAAAACCTGGATGTCAGTCTATTTGAGAAAAAATATTTTTCTGCTTTGTGATCAATTGCAAGTAGTTCAGATGAACAAGGTGTGTTAATTGCCGAACATGTTGCAATCAATCTGAATCAGTCTGCAGTAATCAAGGCTTTTTGTCTGTGGCGTGTCTCGTTGTAGTAGGGGACGGGACTCAGCTGTTTATATTCTGGTTGTATTCTGGTTATATTCCTATATAAAAGAAGACAGCTGAGCACATAGTGAGTGGTATTTTCAGTTAAATTGCAGTTCTGCAGCAACTTTGTATTTGCAACTTTGATTTATCAAAGTTAAACACTGTATTATCATAAACGGTTTAGTCGCCATTAGTATGGCGTTATTTTTGTGCCACTATTCTGAGCGCACGTAAAAAAG
Source organism: Mchenga conophoros (assembly GCF_057382185.1). Classification (NCBI taxonomy): domain Eukaryota; kingdom Metazoa; phylum Chordata; class Actinopteri; order Cichliformes; family Cichlidae; genus Mchenga; species Mchenga conophoros. Next base: position 37,221,348 of record NC_140530.1, on the reverse strand, counting down.
GTTTGCAGGTGCAAGTGTTGCATTTTGAGGAGAAATTTATTTTGAGTGAAGAAAAGCTGAATTTGAGTGAATTTCCTGTGTGCAAAAAATGTATTTCAGTGTTTGCTATTATCCACACACACAACAGCAGCCCCTCTCGCTCAGTTTTTGCATTTGCTCTCACTCGCAATGTGTTGCTCGCGCTCTCAACATTTCTGCCCGTGCGCGCTCAATACTTTCTGTACACCATTATATTTGTGCCACAAAACCAGCCAATCACAGACTTGGATGCAAAAATATCTGATTGGCTGTTTTGGTCTCCAATCAGCTCGAAATGCAATATCGCAGAATCCATTTTGTCCAAAACTCAAACGAGGCAGTGGTGGAGGAACACAGAGTGGCGGAGTTTGAAATATTACTTTTTCTGGGTCACAAAATAAACTTTTAAGGTATTTTCATGCGAGAATGGTGCTGTGTAAACTTCTAATATCTGCTCGATTCATCAAGACATCACATATTTCCATAATTGCTCTAACGTTTTCGGAGATGCCTGTTACCCACCAGTTGACCGCATAGCTGGACTGGCCATTGGGCATACCGGGCATTTGCCTGGTGGACTGATGGTGATTTTTCATTTTTATGTTTGTTTGTCTTTGTAATGGTATTAACAATGAAAGGTGGTGGATTAGCCAATTGGGCATGATCAACTCTGGGCTGGACCAATTAAAATACATCTGTATTGAGAGGAAAAGTAACGCGATTCGTCCTGTAGTTCAGCTAGAATGAAAAAAAGACAAAGCTGGAGTTATTCTGTCCTTACGTTGCTCAGCTGCCTCTTCTTCTCTCATTCTCTCCCCTCCCTCTCCTGTTGCTACTTCAATCATGAAACTGATCAATGATCAGCTGATTGTCTCTCTTGTTTGTTTATCTCCCACTTTGCGCCAGAAACAGGAAACCAGCGGATGTCGCGCTAAACAACAGCAGCACGTTCAAGTTTGATCAGCTGTTGTTAGAATTTATTTAAAATTAATTTCTAGTATCAGCTGATGTTTGCTGGAGCCACAGAAAGCTGCTGCTCATGATATCGGTTTGGAAACATGAAGGTGATACAAATCATACAGTGGGGCAAAAAAGTATTTAGTCAGCCACCGATTGTGCAAGTTCCCCCACTTAAAATGATGACAGAGGTCAGTAATTTGCACCAGAGGTACACTTCAACTGTGAGAGACAGAATGTGAAAAAAAAATCCATGAATCCACATGGTAGGATTTGTAAAGAATTTATTCGTAAATCAGGGTGGAAAATAAGTATTTGGTCACCTCAAACAAGGAAAATCTCTGGCTCTCACAGACCTGTAACGTCTTCTGTAAGAAGCTTTTCTGTCCCCCACTCGTTACCTGTATGAATGGCACCTGTTTGAACTCATCATCTGTATAAAAGACACCTGTCCACAGCCTCAAACAGTCAGACTCCAAACTCCGCCATGGCCAAGACCAAAGAGCTTTCGAAGGACACCAGGAAAAGTATTGTAGACCTGCACCAGACTGGGAAGAGTGAATCTACAATAGGCAAGCAGCTTGGTGTGAAAAAATCAACTGCGGGAGCAATCATCAGAAAATGGAAGACATACAAGACCACTGATAATCTCCCTCGATCTGGGGCTCCACGCAAGATCTCATCCCGTGGGGTCAAAATGATCATGAGAACGGTGAGCAAAGATCCCAGAACCACACGGGGGGACCTGGTGAATGACCTGCAGAGAGCTGGGACCAAAGTAACAAAGGTCACCATCAGTAACACACTACAACGGCAGGGAATCAAATCCCGCAGTGCCAGACGTGTTCCGCTGCTGAAGCCAGTGCATGTCCAGGCCCGTCTGAAGTTTGCCAGAGAGCACATGGATGATACAGCAGAGGATTGGGAGAATGTCATGTGGTCAGATGAAACCAAAGTAGAACTTTTTGGTATAAACTCAACTCGTCGTGTTTGGAGGAAGAAGAATACTGAGTTGCATCCCAAGAACACCATACCTACTGTGAAGCATGGGGGTGGAAACATCATGCTATGGGGCTGTTTTTCTGCCAAGGGGACAGGACGACTGATCCGTGTTAAGGACAGAATGAATGGGGCCATGTATCGTGAGATTTTGAGCCAAAACCTCCTTCCATCAGTGAGAACTTTGAAGATGAAACGAGGCTGGGTCTTCCAACATGACAATGATCCAAAACACACCGCCCGGGCAACAAAGGAGTGGCTCCGTAAGAAGCATTTGAAAGTCCTGGAGTGGCCTAGCCAGTCTCCAGACCTCAACCCCATAGAAAATCTGTGGCGGGAGTTGAAAGTCCGTGTTGCTCAGCGACAGCCCCAAAACATCACTGCTCTCGAGAAGATCTGCATGGAGGAATGGGCCAAAATACCAGCTACTGTGTGTGCAAACCTGGTAAAGACCTATAGTAAACGTTTGACCTCTGTTATTGCCAACAAAGGTTATGTTACAAAGTATTGAGTTGTATTTTTGTTATTGACCAAATACTTATTTTCCACCCTGATTTACGAATAAATTCTTTACAAATCCTACCATGTGGATTCATGGATTTTTTTTTCACATTCTGTCTCTCACAGTTGAAGTGCACCTCTGGTGCAAATTACTGACCTCTGTCATCATTTTAGGTGGGGGAACTTGCACAATCGGTGGCTTGACTAAATACTTTTTTGCCCCACTGTACATATATACCAACAAGACAGTGTACATCACTGTTGCAACAGCGTTTGTTTTAGTTCAAAGGCTTTATGGTTTTTCCTGTAATACCTGGTGGTGTAGTCGGTGATTTTTCTGTCAGTTCAGCCTTTTATATTATGTTTAACCCGAGTGACCACCCTGTCAACTGGTGGGTAACAGGCATCTCCGAAAACGTTAGAGCACTTATGTGATGTCTTGATGAATCGAGCAGGTATTAGAAGTTTACACAGCACCATTCTCGCATGAAAATATCTTAAAAGTTTATTTTGTAACCCAGAAAGAGTAATATTTCAAACTCCGCCACTCTGTGTTCCTCCACCACTGCCTCGTTTGAGTTTTGGACGAAATGGATTCTGGGATATTGCATTTCGTCATTTCGAGCTGATTGGAGACCAAAACAGCCAATCAGATATTTTTGCATCCAAGTCTGTGATTGGATGGTTTTGTGGCACAACTATAACGGCGTACACAAAGAGTTGAGCGCGCACGGGCAGAAATGTTGAGAGCGCGAGCAACACATTGTGAGCGAGCGCAAATGCAAAAACTGAGCGAGAGGGGCTGCTGTTGTGTGTGTGGATAATAGCAAACACTGAAATACATTTTTTGCACACAGGAATGAATTTTGTTCACTCAAATTCAGCTTTTCTTCACTCAAAATAAATTTCTCCTCAAAATGCAACACTTGCACCTGCAAACCTTTTTTTTATATGTGCGCTCAGAATAGTGGCGCAAAAATAACGCCATACATTAGAGCCCGCTCTCCCTCCCAATGAATAATATACCGATGATTTGTCACGTCCCGAGACATTCCATGGGAACGCGAAGGTGACCGTCCTCGTTCCTATGCTACACGCCATATTGTGCATGAAATTGAAAAAAATAACGCTTGTATTCCAGCCCTAACCCTAATCTTATCCCTAACGTTAACCACCACCTTAGATAGTTAGAAAGTGTTTTCCACAGCGATTTAAGTGAAATAAACATACATGTGTAGGTTCATTACAAACGGTTATCATGTTTCCTCATTTTTCCAAACTCGTAGGGACGTGTTGGGTGGCCGAAAGCGTAATATACTGACGATTTGTCATCGTAGCATTGTTGCATGTTAAGATGGTGACTGACTGTGAGTGGTCACAGACCTGATCCCTGTCTTTGAAGCAGCAAAACTTTTAAATGCAACAAGAGTCCCTGTTCGCTGCATGCTGTCTTAATAATGTTATTGTTGTAGTCTCCAACCACAGTTTACTTTATTGAGACTGTTGCTTTAGGTTTAGACCTTAGAAATACTTAATTAGCTTTCATGGTATGAAACAGCTGCAACAAACAGGACAAAACACAAACAAGAGGAGAGAGTAAAGAAAAGTTAATGAATAGCAAGAGAATAGAGGAGAGGTGCTCAGTGCATCATGAAAAGTCCCACAGCAGTGTCGACCTATAGCAGCAAAGGTTTAGAGTCACCTGAGCCACACCTAACTGTAAGCTGTAAAGATTTAGGCCAAAAGTACTGCACTAGGTTTTGACAAAAAAGTACAGGGTTAGGAAAAAGTAGGCTTTGATTATATGGATGGATATATGGATTATAACAATCTGCAAGAAGGTTGTCAGTCCCATACGAGTTAACAGGAGTGCCCACTGGTAATTTGTATGAGAGTGATAACCACTGATAACAGCCATTCAGTCTGGTGATGTTTCAAGTGTGTAGAAGATCCCAGCTTAATGACAGACCTACTTTCCAGGTACTTATTATTCTCAAAAAGGAGGCCGTTACCATGATTCCACAGAAAGGAATTAGTTTAGGGACTATCAAAGACCGATGTGCATGGCCTGAAAATACTCATGTACATTTACACTTTGCAAATTTTAGGACATGCTGACAGCACCTAAAGGTTAATAAAACAAGTGTTTGAATGTTGATTTATTAATGTCAGGACTGGCTTTAGCACATAATAAACTCAGAAACTTTACTGCCAAATAGTAACAGGAACAAAAAATAGAAACAAAACAAACATATCATCATGCATGCACTTGCTTGCCTCTTTATAGCCTGTTGTTCATCACTCTAACAGACATCCCTTGTAATTGTTCTTCTCACCAGCAGATCATAAATAACCAATAAATCACAGCCAGAGTCTTTATAAACCAATCAGCTCTGCATGTGTGTGTAGTACAGCACTTGGCTCTGAGGACCCCAAACCATATAAAATCTCTTGTCTTATCTATGTTTTCTTTCCAGATTGGCTGGCAGTCACACAGGTTGCAAACACACTCGTAAACCATAAATACACACTCAGCCATTGTTCCATGTTTCCCTTGGAGCAGATGATGTATGTTATCAGACTCCAAAACCATGACATGGGCCAAAAGCCATTAGTGCTGCATGAAAAAAGGGGGTGTCCCTCCTAGTCCACACAGCCAAGATACCCGCTGAGGATTGTCAGGAAAAATTATGCGTAGTATTAGTCATGACAGATGGGTTTAAATTGTAGGTTTCAACACAATCTACACGATCTGCTGGTGATTGTGGAGTTCGTATGAGGACTGTTTGGTCCGCGCATCCCTGTAGGATGCTTCTTTAATGGTGTCTTGTGCAACAGATGCTATTCACTCATTAAACTCCAGTAACGCCCAGTTTCAAACATTCACACACGCTAGTAACATATTGTTACAGTCCATTTCTAGTCTGATCAAACTTTCTCCCTCTTCACTCAATCGTTGTTCATTTATCTCCATTTCTGTGTCAGTACAATTTTCTGTTGGTTCCCAGGCTGGTGCAGCAGGTGGAAGTAAACGCATCATTCAAGTTTAAGGATTTACTGCAAAAGTTAAAAAGCCACTTAAATGGTGGAGGTTGAGTTATGGAGTGGGTAGATCAGGCTGGTGAGTTTTCTTTGCAGAGATGAATCTCAGGAAGTATTTGATGATGCTGTTGACAGAGCGCTCGTCCATAAGTGCACAACAGGAAGATAAACTGATGGATCACAGGTGTGTCAGCCAGAGATCCAACAGCAGGAGGTCCTGCCACTGTCACATCTCAGACACACACACACATGCTACAAATTGAAGTCAGCTAATTGTACCTTAACTACACAGGAAGAAGAAAGCACGACTGATGTCTTTCTTCTTCCTTTTTATCTGCCCATGTGGAGCTAATTGAAGTACCCTGTAATAGAAGTAGCAAAATAATTGTAATTGTAGTATATTACTGACTTAGTAAGCTGTTAAATTACTGCATTCTCCAAAAAAGTGATAATAGTAACATACTAGACCCAGCATCGTTTTTTTAAATTATTATTATTATTTAATTGAATGAGCTTAGTATGAGTAAACAAACCCTTTACATGTATTCTTGGGAGGTCTAGTAGTCGTGGTCTAAACTTAGCACTTACTTTCATAGCCTGGCCCTGTGATATAGTGTAAAGTGTTTTGTGGATCATCTTTTGTGAGTTGTGCTGCTGCGATAACAGTAATCATGATTTAACAATGACTAATGACGAGTTTAGAAAACTGGGTCAAGTAGTAGGTCAACTTTTTCATTTTCTAAAAAGTATTGTCACAAAAACAGAAGGTCGAAACGATGCTTTGCTATGTTTGTATGCAGTTGTTGTTATTATTGTTATTATCCATAAAGCGGGTTCTTTAGCTCAGTTTGTGTGTGGACACGTAATCAAAGTGAGACTGCACTCAGCTGCCACTCGTACCACACTTTTGAAAATAACAGCTGATGAAACAAGCTGTGGTTTTGTGTTTTTGTGCAATGGGCAGTGAGTTAAAGTGAGTCACATCCTGTTTTCTTTCTATAGTCTAACTTTAAACTAGATTATGTAATTCTGTAAAAACCATATAGACACTGGGGAAGAACTACATATTTCATATCCTTTTTTAGATAATCATGACGTTAGCAGTTTCCTCTTTTTTCTGGAAACAAAGTGGCACTATAAAGTTTTAGACGACATCGCGGAGACGCTTGAACAAGCGCACTGTTTGGACTCAAAGAGACGACCAAAATAATGAAGCTCCTGCTGCTCATCCTCACGCTGATGACAGGTAAGACTACTGATTAGTAATATTACACATTCATTATTATAATAATTTCATGTATATGATGACCAGAAATTGTTGCCATTTACAGTCATGATAAAAACAAAGTAAGCTTTAAATTTTAGATTCTGTAAATCCTAAGGGTTAACATGTCACAACATAATGAAAGGTCTTAATATTAGGTATAAACAGCCTTAGATGAACAACGACACATGATTTATTACATGACGTCATTTCAGAGAAGACATCAGCAGTGATCTTAGAGAAGCAACTGCTGCTGCCCATCAATTTGTGAAGGGTTTGTAAGACTATTTCAAGTCATACAATTTGAAGTCCATCATTCAAAATTTAGAGTGATTATTCATGAGTGGAAAACACCCAAGAGAGCTGCCAATCTTCTCAGAGGTGAATATCCCAACACCTTTATACCAAGGTCATCTGCAAAAACTGGACATTAATTTAAATGTTTTCTTCTTCATTTGTTGATTCATTTTTTCAAACATTTCTCTGACTTGGAGGTTTAGAAGTCTTATAATCAGAAAAATGAGCAAATTGGAAAAAAGTTGAACTGTGCTGTGAGAGTAGTGGTGCCACTCTTAACGACCTTGAGCATCAGGTTCTTCCATCAGGGCAGAGGTTTGGTCTCTAATATGTACAGGGGGGGTGGGGGACTCCGGGCCTCAAGGGCCGCTGTCCTGTAGGTTTTACATATCACCTTGGTTTAACACACCTGAATCAAATGATTGGTCCATCACCAGACCTCTGGAGAACTTCAAGACATGTTAAGGAGGTATTTTTTGCCATTTAAATCAGCTGTGTTGGATCAATGACACAACTAAAACCTGCAGGACACCGGCCCTTAAGGCCTGGAGTTCGCCCACCTCTGATGTAGAGACCGTCCCATCTTCTATTGTTTTGAGAGAAGAGGTTTTGACCAATTTTCAAAAAGCAAAAATCACAAACCTGTTGGAAAAGTTCAACATGCAGTTTACTCATAGTGACGACTGTGTAGCAACATCATCTCTCTCAAATCAGAAATACTAAAAATATTCAAAACAACTTTTTGTCTTTGATCTGCAGGTTGTGGTGCCGATGGTGATGATGAAGATGAAGTGAAGGCATGCAAACAAGGATGGGTTCAATTCATCTGCAAATATCCTGGAGCAAATAAAAAATATGACCACGTCAATGTAGTTATTCCCAATAGAAAAAGCTTACGAAGCTCTCTGAAGGATGTTTGGGAAGATAAAGGCAGATTTTCTCTGTACCATGATACAAAACATAAAACTCTGATGGTGGGCATCAGAGATCTTAAACAAGCAGACTTTGGGAAGTACAGATGTGAATTTGATCAAGGCTCAAACAGATCTCCTGTCATAAAGGAATTGGAATCTGGTAAGAAATGTGATTATTATTGTTGTTGTTGATGTTATTAGTACAACACAAGAAATTAATAACTAAAATCAGATTTCCTCACCTGTATTTTGGTATTATATAGTTTGTTTCTATCACACAACATAAATCATAGTTTGGAAATGTAAAGATTTATTACAGATTACAGGTTAAACGCATGTTTACATTACTTTGTTTGTTTTTTAATCTCAGAAGTTACTTTACATGTCAGACTTTTGAAAGGAAATTTCACAGTTTGCTCGTGTCTTCATCTGTTTCACACCTTTGTCAGCACACGAGGAAGTTAAAAATGTTAAAGTAGTGTGTGACAAAGTACAAGTTACATGTTGTGATATAATGAAGCACATTCAAATACTTTATCGTCCTGCTTTGGGGGGGTTTTGTCTTTATTTTTATACAGAAAACTGCCAGCAGCCATTTACTCAAACTGTGACCAGAGCAGCTAACATCAAGTGTGATTATCCAGATGATGATTTCAAGTACGGGGTCCAGTTTTTCTGCAGAGGGGAGAATTTCACCTGTAACGATATTTTGTCAACAAAAGGTCAGAGGTTAAACGGGAAATTCAGACTCACAAACACCAACAGACGCTTCAACGTGTCCATCAGTGGTGTTTCCTCACAGGACGCTGGTGTCTACTGGTGTGGAGTGGGATCAAAGGATGGAAGCTACAGAGTTTCAGTCAGACAAATAAAACTGGAGGTTGAAGGTGAGAAAAATAATCTAGTATGTGTGTTTCTATTTATGTGCTCCACATGTTTTCATGTCTTGCTCATGTATTAAAATGCGCATCAGTCATAGTAGAAACTCCTACAGTACGAGGTAGAGGGTTGGGTTTTTTTGGGGTTTTTTTGCATAATCTGGTCAAAGGGTTTGACTAGTTTCTAATTATTTGCAGGGAATGATTTAGTCTTTTATTTACATTTTTAACATTTATTTGTTTCATTTCTTTGCCTTCTCTTTTTGATAGCACATCTCTTTTTACACACACTTTACACACTTTGTGATATTTCTTTCTGATTTTTGTCTTACAGCTGGTTCTCCTTTAACTGTGGTCATCACTGCGGCTGTCCTCGTTGCTCTCCTGCTACTTGTGGTTATTGCGGTTTTCACCTACAAATGTAGGTAAAATATAAATTTAAAATGCCCATTCTAACATAGTCATGTATAAAGTATCTAAAATATATTTACTTTTCAGTAGTCAGACACATTTAGCGGTTCATATATTAGTCAATTAAATTAAAAGAAACAAATGTAAGTCTGTCAGTTTGGACAGTTTTTTGTTAGGTAAAGAAAAATGTTTTTCACTTCTTTATGCTTTCTTATTTTTCTCTGTCAGGTTTTTCATGGTCAAAACACAGAAAGAATGGAGAGGCACAGAACAAAGAAGTATGTATACATGTCTGTGTGTGTGTGCGCGCGCATATATATATATATATATATATATATATATATATATATATATATATATCTATCTTAGGGGTGCAACGATACACAAAATTCACGGTTCGGTTCGGTTCGATACTTTGGTGTCACTGTTCGATATTTTTTCGATACAAAAAAGGTTCATGCCTTTTTAATTTGTAATATATATATTACAATATTATTACAATAAATATATATATATTACTTTATTATTACATATATTGTTTTCCCGTGTAAAAACTGTTTTTCAGTAAAATTTCATAACCAGTCTAAATCAGGTTTACACATACGGCATTTAACAGAACAGTGTGTGCACTTTAGTGAAAACCTGTTTGCAAGAAACTCAAATATAAAATCAAGTTTACATACATGTTGTTGTCTCTGGCTGCTGCTGGTTATGTTTTTTGTTTTTTTGGCCTGTCCCGTTTGGCTCTTTTGCATCAGAATTGTTGTCTAAAGGCAAAGAAAGATGCCCAACGGATTTACTTTACCAAATTGACCATCCCAGCCTTGCCGTAATGGTCCATTTGATTCACCTTTTATTGTTTATTTTATTTTCACTTACTGAATACGGGACAGACTTGACTGGGGGAAAGAAGGGGAGAAAGAAAGAGGGAAAGAGAAACAGCTGAGAAGAGGGACGGGGGAGAAGGGCAAAAGACAAAAACCAACAGAACGGGCAGAGAAAAAAAAATGCATATATCAATCACCTGGATCACCTGCTGAGAAAGAAAAAAGAAAACAAGCAGAAGAGAACAAGAGTAATAGAATAAACAGCATCACAATGATATATGGGAATATGACAGTAAATACTAAATATTAAACGTTATTGTGCAGCACATAAGATCAACAGAACACAGTGTGCTTTGAGGTAGGAGCCAAAAAGGGTGTAGTTTGTGGGTGTGATCACCCGTGTGTACACCTGTGAGCATGGACGCGCTTGTTTTTTGTTTTTTAAAAGGTTCCTTCATGTAATAATCTGCTAGAGGGTGTGGGGGGGCCACAGCCCCGTCCTCCAGGGCATGAAGCAGGTATGGAGGAGATCAAAACTCCAGACATCCAGAGGCCCCCAGAACACAAGAGACCAAGGAAGACCAACAGAGGGGCAGCTGCGCCACTGTCCCAGAAAGAGCTGAGGAGAGTCCCAGATGAGGGCTCACTCAGCAGCCGCGGAGCAGAAGCCAGGGGGAGTTGCAGTGACGCACTCGTGAGCTCCGCCGGCAGCCAGCTGCGCCTGAGTGACCGAGCCCCAGGCCGAGAGGCCGGGGGCACCTCACCTCCGAAGTGGCCCGAGCGAGCCCCAGGCTCCAGGCCCCGATAAGCGGCCGCCAAGGAGTGAGCCGGTGTGTACCTGGACGCCCATCCCCGGACACAAAGAACCACCAACGCACCGATGTCTGAGGGCGTCTGCCACTGGCAGGGGAAGTGGTGGTAGGGGGAGATAGGCCTCCAAACCTTGGAGGGCCTGAGATGTCCCCAGAGAGGTGGCGCCTGACACCCAACCTGACATATAGACACAGACATACAGGCACACACAGACACAAACATCCATTCCCACCCTCATGCTCTCATATGCACTTACTCCACACTCAACCAACGTGGAGACAGACATAAAGAGACGCTGTACACACGATCACACTCCCCAAGCGTACTCTATGAACCGGGTCTAGGTACCCTTGCCCCTGGAGGGGGGAACTGCACCCAGACCCAGGTGGTGTTACCCTTTTCCCTGCGGTGGGGGGAGGCAGACCGCCCCGACTCTGCAGCAGCAGGAAGGCCCCACACTCCAGACCGCAGTCGGACGGCCAACTCCTCCTCCTAGCCCCCCCGCTCCAGCAGGTCGCAGAGAATGGGGTGCTGGTTATGTTTACAGTGATGCCGGTTTCAACTGCAGTGCTCCTGAAAGCCCCTGAGCTGGATTTGCACCTGGGCAGTAATTAGCAGGTTTTAGTGATAGAGAGCAATTCCATTTTTTAAGGTCTTTAGTACATGTAATGCTTACTATTAAGATTGGATATAAACCTTTTTTGTGTTTGTCATTTTTTAGGATAATATCCAAGAGGCAATACACGAGTCTTCCCAGAAGTCCGTCACAAGACCTGCAATGAAAACAGTTTATGCCACTACCAACTTCCCCACAAACCCAGCTTTCTTCATGCATGAATCCAAAGTCAAGGTTTAAAACATCTCTGGTGAGGCTGACTCTGATACAGATTGTAGTCAGTGGAAACCAGGCCAGCATGATACGAAGTCTACAGCAAATCATCCATCCAGAGTTTCAATTGACAATTTCTTTTTTTTTCTTTTTTTTCTTTTTTTTTTCTTATTGGGGGGTGTGTGTAGAGGAAGAACATTATATATATATATATATATATATATATATATATATATATATATATATATATATATATATATACATATATATATATATATATATATATATATTTTATTTTTTTTATTATTATTATTATTTTTTTTTCAATTGACAATTTCTACTCCCTGTCGTTGCAATGCCACTGCGGCACTGAGAAGGGTTAAGTCCTGACTGCTCCTCTATTTACTGCTTGCTTTCTAGCTATTAAAATTTGATGATCTGGGAAATTTCAAACCTTTTCTTGATGCATCCAAAATCTATAAGAACTTTTCAGCTGTACAGATCTAGGGCAGTGACCTGGGTGGGAATGAATGTGATTATTTTGCCAGATCCTATGTTATTTACGTTTATATTTTTTTCCTTTATTTCACTTTTGTAATCCTTCTCTTCTCTATTTGTTTATATGTATGAAGGAAATATTCTTAATAAAAAAGCCATTGTTTAAAATGATGATCTGAAAAATGTAAGATGTAAAAAATATGCAAAAAAACATTAAAAGAATAGAAAAAAAAATCAGAAAGATGGCAGAATACTTGTTCACAGCACTATATTAAAAAAATGCAAGCCTATTATAGGCCAAAAAAGGGAAGACATGGTGTGTTTGCCACCCACGGTTACCTGGACAAGCAAGGACAGAGCAGGAATCTGCCCCCCACTGTTGATCCAAACCAGCAAATCTACTTAAAGATAATAGGCTACGTTCACACTGTCTTAATGCTCAATTCCGATTTTTTGATCAAATCCGATTTTTTTGTCTGCTCGTTCACACTACAAATAAAATGCGACAGCAAACGTGCTCTAGTGTGAACGCTCAAAGCGGCCGCATGCGCAAAAGAAGACGTCACACACAACGCGCTCTGGTTAGACCCAGAGCAAACAATATTGTTTGACTGATGGCCCTTAATATAAAGACTTCGGACTTTACGTTTCCCAATTTTTGCTTTAAGTTATTTTGTTATTTACATAATAATGTAAATAACCTAATAATGATCCTTATTCCTGTTTTAGAGGAGCGCTGCTTCAAAGGATAGCTGCAGATTTCTGTCAGAATCTGCAGATTATACAGTACAAAGAAAATGTTCACGTTGTCTTCCCAACAGTTTCACTGACATCTACACTGGATGGCCAGGAAGCGTTCGCGGTGTCTTCTCCGGGGCTGATAATTAGCGTCTGTCTTGTGTCAGTGACGTAAAAGACAGATTTAATGCGACATGACCGTCAAACAGCAGTCGCTTCCTAAAACATCGGATATGTATCGTGATGCGCTTTCGCCTGCAGTGTGAACGTAGCCTTAGTGTCATGGTTGGCTGTGTGGCAGGCAGGCAGGAAAAAAGGACCCAAACTTGACACTGAGAGAGACATGAAGAATATGACACAAAACAGAGAAGACAGTGACTTAAACTGAAGGCCAGAACACCAAATAAAGTAAAGAGAACAAAACTAAGAATAACCCTTAATACCAAATCAAACCAGCACAACTCAAAAACCCAAACAAATCATATATTTAGAAAAACAGAAAAAGCTGGGTCACAATGACCCAGAACCGTGACAATTAGAGCTGCACCAGGAACCTTTTTATGCTATTTTTAAAATTATTATTCATTTGTTACTTCCCAAATGTGCACTTTTACTTGCCTGTTCGCAGCTTTTTTTTTTTTTTTTTACCTTTGTTTCTGTTTTTTGTGCATGGTCGCCATGACGTCAGGTTCAGTCGATGCTACTTTCAGCTGCTCCTTTGTTACAAAGGGTTTCCAAAGTAGGTTGCCATTTTTTTTTATCCCCATCCTGACACAACCCCCATGGGATGTGTTTCCTCCCAGGATGAAACCATTCATGTTTTTAAGCAATTCTTCTTCATCGTCATATTAATGATTGTACCTTTTTATTTTGTTCTTTTCTTTCTCAGTTACAGTTTGTATTGTAGTTGATTTGGAAAATTTAAAAAAGCTTCTGATGATGCTATTAAAAAAGTTTTGCATTTGCATCTCGTGTGGTCTTCTCGGTTTATTACAAACTGTATGTGTTTAAAGACTAAAAACAATATTTAGTGCTTGCACCAATGCATCTGAATACATCAAGACTTAACATACAATACAACATATTTACAGAGGATGGTGCTGTCAGACTGAAATCTATAAACAACAATTTTAGTTTAATTGTTGTTTAAGATTTATAAATACAGTAGGACACCATGACCCTGCTTGTCCTGAAAAACACATTTTTTGTAATAAAAACTCTCTCCATGTCTGCTGTCGTCCCTGGTTTTTAGTTCTTTGGAGCTTTGCATTCTTGCTTATTATTAGATGTTTTCTCTTTGTTTACTTTGGGCTTTATTTTCTTATTTATTTAATTAAATTCATGTTTCATGTTTTCCAATGTCATTAATGGTTATTTGTTAAAACTTCTTCTCATTCTGCGTTTGGCTTCTTACCCTGTCTCACTGTCTGAACGTGCCCACCTGTGTCTCCTTCCCCCAGCTGCTGTAAAACCTGTGACGCTTAATCAGACTGCATCAGCCTTATCAAATATGCCAATCCTGCACTTAATTTTATAAACAATGAACGTATAGTATAGTTATGATGGAATGGTGCAAGGACCCATACAGAAGTCTGCTGGTTTTGGCGTAGCACCTGCCAGAGCAGAGGAGTTGGACAGAACCTGGTGTGAGGGCTCTGCGATGATTTTGCCTGCCTGTTTCCTGACTGGATTTGAATTGAGGGCAAGTCTGCTTCAATAATTTCTTTCTATAGAGCTCACTGTCCTGTTTTATGGCTGATCCAAATTATGCAGTGATGGACGAGCAGACTGGATTATTGCAGTATATTTTACTAGGACACTGTGGATCCCAGAAACCTGAAGGTTTCCACAGCAGACAGCGCTGTTAAGTAACTTCATGGGGGACAACGGCTCCTCCTGTCATCTCTCTTCGAGTTCTGAGCATAATCATCTCTAACTGCACCACAAGGCCAGCTGTTCAACCCACGACTGTATGCAAACTCATTGCTAATGAGTCAGATGACTGTCATGTCACGGCTGCAAACTGAACTGCAGTCGTTTGTGTAGAGGGAGAAGAGCAGACGAGAGGTCACACCCCTGAAAGGGGAAGTGCTGATTAACACCAGCCACACCTGCTGCTTCCTGTCTGTTAGAATAATGTGCGTTGTCTTCATGTCTTCACATTTTTAACTTTTTTGTGATCTCGCTCTAGCTGTGTGTGTCTTTGCCTGCCACACACAGCGTATCATGACATAAAACTACTGCATTCATGCAGTTTGTCTTTCATGCAGTCTGGTCAACAGTAGCAGGTGAGGAGTAATCAGGAGTTCGTGGAGAGTGTTAGGTTGAGGCAGAAACACGGCGAGGAAGAGGAAGATGGGGGCAGGGTTACTTTTAGTTTGCCCAAAATATAAACTGAGGAAACACGGCTGTGCACACAACCACATCACCCCAGACATGAAAAGAAGAACTCAGAGTTTCAATTTCTTAAAGATGACTTCAGCATTCAGGACCAACAACATGAAAAGCAGTTTCCTGCTCATTATGTTCCTGCTGACAGGTAAAAACTATAACTATGGCTTTATTACTGATATTAGAGACAGAGAGATCTGTTACTGCATCTTAAGCAAGTAGCTTGAATCAGTACATCCTGTGGGCTGGTATAGCTACAGCTCTCTTTGAATATCTTGAACATGAGCTTAACAGACTCACTGCTCCACTTTTTTAACCACGGCACATTTTTCAACTTAACAAACATAAGCTATAACCAGATAATGCGTTTTTTTTTCTGCACTTCGTTGCACTGCAGGAGTGAAAGTATGAAGCTCCTGGAGGTCTGAGTTATGACAAAAACTGATTGGTCCAGCTAATGAAACATATACAGTAAAAGTAATAGCCTCATCACAATTATACAAAAAGATAAAATAAGTCCAAATACAGTTAGGAAACTTCATATTTATTCTTTTTTTTTAATTGATATATGATAATCTAACATAATATGTGATTACTTAATCTTAATGATCTACTAATGCAGACAGACTTTGATTTAAGGAGCTTGGAAAGAAAAGCATCCGGACTTCTTTAAGTTTCTTGAAGAATTCAAGAAACTTAGAACTGAAGCTTCTTACGTTCTAAGAGCAATTAGTGGAAAGTCCCAGATTTTAAGCCCTATAGGAGTGCCCCAAAGAGGGTCCTGGACTTCCTATTCAGAACCCTGGATGACTGAGAACTTCATAGATAGATAGACTGTGATGTTTACAGAATCAGAATCAGAATCAGAATACTTTATTGATCCCTGGGGGAAATTATTTTTGTTACAGTGCTCCATTTTAAACCAACATTAAGACAAGACAGACAATACGCTAACTAAGAATAGTACAATATATACATATATATACATACATACATACATAAGTCACTTATAAATAAATATTTGGAAAAGAAACATGTGTAGCTGTAGCAGCAAACAGTGTGTTAAGTGGATGCGTTGTACAGGGAGATGGCCACAGGCAGGAATGATTTCCTGTGTCGTTCAGTGGTGCTTTTCGGTAATCTCAGTCTCTCACTGAACGAGCTCCTGTGACTGACCAACATGTCATGGAGTGGGTGGGAGGTGTTATCCAACATTGTCTTTATCTTGGACAGCATCCGCCTCTCCGACACCACCTTGAGGGAGTCCAGCTCCATCCCCACAACATTGCTGGCCTTACGGATCAGTTTATTAAGTCTGTTGGCATCTGCGACCCTCAGCCTGCTCCCCCAGCATGCAACAGCATAGAGGATCGCACTGGCCACCACAGACTTATAGAAAATCCTCAGCATTTTCTGGCAGATGTTGAAGGACCTCAGTCGCCTCAAAAAATAGAGACGACTCTGGCCCTTCCTGTAAAGTGCTGTGGTGTTTTTAGCCCAGTCCAGTTTATTGTCAATGTGTACTCCAAGGTATTTATAGTCCTCCACAATGTCAACACTGACCCCCTGGATTGAAACAGGGGTCAAGTGTTTCCTGGTCTTCCTGAAGTCCACGATCAGTTCCTTGGTCTTTGCCACGTTGAGCTGCAGATGATTCTGCTCACACCACGTGACAAAGGAGTCGACCACAGCCCGGTACTCTGTCTCATCATCCCTGCTGATGCATCCAACCACCGCAGAGTCATCAGAAAACTTCTGAAGATGGCAGGTCTCTGTGCAGTGGCTGAAGTCTGTGGTGTAGAGGGTGAAGAGGAAGGGGGAGAGGACAGTCCCCTGTGGTGCCCCTGTGTTGCTGATCACCTTGTCAGACACACACTGTGGGAGACGTACATATTGTGGTCTTCCTGTCAGGTAATCAACAATCCAGGACACCAGAGAAGCATCCACCTGCATCGCTGCTAACTTATCACCCAGGAGGGTCGGCCTGATGGTGTTGAAAGCACTGGAAAAGTCAAAAAACATGACCCTCACAGTGCTCGCCGGCTGGTCCAGATGGGTGTAGACACGATTGAGCAGGTAGATGATGGCGTCCTCTGTTCCAAGACGAGGCTGATAAGCGAACTGAAGGGGATCCAGATGTGGTCTTACTATGGGTCGCAGCTGGTCCAGGATGAGCCTTTCCAGGGTCTTCATGATGTGGGAGGTCAGTGCCACGGGCCTGTAATCCTGGGGGCCACTGGGACGAGGCGTCTTTGGTACAGGGACGAGGCATGATGTCTTCCACATCACTGGGACCCTCTGCAGACTCAGACTCAGCATAAACAGTTTATGAAAGACTCCACACAGCTGGGGGGCACAGGCCTTGAGGACAAGGGGACTCACTCCGTCTGGTCCAGCAGACTTGCCTGAGTGAAGTCTCCTCATTTGCATCTCAACCTGGTATTGAGTGAAGGTGATGGGTGGGGGAGGGGTGTCAGGAATCTCACAGGAGGCAACATGTGACGAACGTATCTTTAGAGTTTTGAATGAATCTCTGGGTTTTTTTTAAGTGACTGAATTGAAGTGAATGCTTGTCCTCAGGCTGTGAGATATCAAAATCGAATAAATGCCCATCGGTTGAATTCACCTGCAACAAACCAAATGCTCAAGAAAATCAACAAAGAAAGCAAACCATCCTGAGAGTGGTCTTCAGGGAACTTAAAATTGAGGATTCTTGGAACTGTAAAAACTCTGGTAAGAATTCCTTTTTTAAAAACAAAAACCACTCATGTGATATCTAAGTTTTTGCTACTTTAATAGCACATATTTTTTAAAGCAGCATTTAACAAACTGATAGACATCAAATTTTAGATCAGCTTAGTTTTATTATTATGCCTTTTTGTCTTCTAGTCTAAAAGCCTAAGCCTGACAAGTCATCATTTCTCATCAGCTAAATTAAGAAATTATCATTTTCAAAAAGTTGCAGTTTTTTTTAAAAAAGAGAGGCAGATTAAGAGGAGATTAATTTAGGTTAATGTATTTCATTTGGAATGCTTAATCTACCGTTTTTTCCTCCTTTGTAGTGAAAATTAAATGCCCGAAGCAATTTAATCAAATTGCGTACAGAACAACTAAAACCACGATCAAATGTGATTATGAAGGAGACAACAAACCATTTTTTTTCTGCAAAGAGAATAACTCTGTCTGTGAGAACATGGTAGAATATCCTCGACAGTCAAACAGCAGATTCACTTTCACAAAGACAAACAGAAACTTCAGCCTGTCCATCAGTAACGTGTGCTCACAGGATAAAGGTGTCTACTGGTGTGGAGTGAAATTAGAAACGGTCGTGCTCCAGAAAATACAACTGGATGTGGAACGTGAGTAACTCTCGTAATGTCTTCCAGTTGTTGCAGTTTCCGTTTTATTTAAAGGCGTGCCTAAATACAGTGTTTTCAAGTACTTGCTCTTTTCTGTTTTCTACAGATATTACTAATTTCACAAGATCACCAGCTGCTGGTCAGAACTTCACATACTGGTGTAAATGCAAAGAGAAGGTCTCAAAATCAATCTGTAAGGGAGACGATCCATCTATATGTCAAACTCTAGTAACGACCAATGAGCCTGATAAGAACAAGAAGTTTTACATAAATGATAAAGACAAGACAAATATTACTGTTACAATAAGAAATGTAACAGCAGATGACAGCGGGACATACTGGTGTCGAGCGAAAAACGACAACCAACAAATCTGCAACAGACTGATCCTGACTGTAGGTGAGTCACGCTGTTTTATTCTGTGGGTGTTATTTGACATGTTCACAATGTACAGGATATTACAGAGCAGTAATAATTCACATAAACTTTTTCTATAATAACAACATACGTTTGTCCTGTTAAATTTCAGCCAATAAAAAGTCTTCTAAAGTGAAGACTTCTGATATCTGATAATAAAAACTCAATAAACCCTTTAATTTTATGTAAAGAAGCAAACCAGGAAAACGTTACATGAGAGGAAGTGGTTTGATACAGAAACAGCTTTAAGACAGTAACGTGGGCGTGTTCAGCTGATAACCTTTTGTGTCATTAAGGACTGAGATTGTACAACTAAAATGATTTAACATTAACTTTAAAATAACTACACAGAATCTTAAATCTGTGTGCTTCCACAACTTTCAGTCTGCTCTGATTGCAGACCTGTGAGACCTGCAGTGAGTCCTGTATATGCTGCGAAAGAATCAGTTTAACAGGCTCTGTATGGTTTCATCAGCCACTTTTAGAAGTCAGTCCCATTACTCTAAAACAGACTACCAAGCATACAGAGTACCTACAGCAATGCTGCTGCATTTGTTTTCATTTCCTGCTCCTCCCTTTGAGTTGTGATGTCTGAAAATTATCAACCAAAGCTAAAAATCTGCGGTTCCAGCTTCGAGATCAGGGCTTAAAGGAAAGATAGACATTTACACAAGTGTGAAGAATCATTATCAACGGTTCTAAGTGTCCCAATGAGCTATGAAAGTGTGATGTCAAGCTATGAACATTAGCAGGATGCTAAATTCAAATAAATGCAGCATTAATCGGTTATATTCATGCAGTTAATTTCTGCTGCATTAATTGTGTGTTTTTGTCTCTGTGACAATAAACCATAGGTAAAAGTTGGATCAGGTCAATTTTAATAACTACTGACACAAATTTGGGATTAGAATGTATTATTAAGGTCCTTGTTTTAACAGAAGGATCAAAAAAGAAGAAAATAAACCTTTAAACCGACACATTTTGTCTTATTTATCAAACTAACTAAAATAAAAATCAATAAAAATTTCAAACATTTTCATAAGTACAACTTCCTTGACCTTCATTTTTCTTTCAGGATCACCAACAACATCCACGTTTACCATTTCATCAACTACAGCGACGACTACAGCGACGACTACAGCTGCAGCTGCAGCTGCTGGGACACGTGGTGAGAGAGGACTTTTAGTTTGTTTTAGTTTTTACTTTTTCATTTAAGTAAAATTCACTTTAAATTCCTCAGCATAGAAATGTGTGCGTCACAAACGTTTTCTTTTTAACTGATGCTGAATATGTTTCTGTTTTATTTGTGAGGCGTCTCTGAGGCCATCATTTCTGTGATCGTCTGTGTGGCTGTGCTGCTTTTTGTGATACTGATGATCCTAATCTATAAACGTAAGTTACTGTTTGTTTGCACAACATTACTAGATATGCTAATTTGTACCCACAAACCACATTCATGTACTTCCTTATCTCACACTGTCTAAAAACACAGCAGCAAAAGTATCCAGACATTACTTCATTAAAGCTGATAATCTTTGTAAATGTCCACTTAAATCCAAAACATAAACTGCTCATTTATGTTTTGCTGTCTTTGTTTTCTGTTTAACAGGATTTTCACGTTCAAAAAACACAGGAAATGGTGCAGCAGCATGCCGTACCAAAGAGGTTTGTGTGGAAATGTTGCTTTTTTTTACTGTGCAACACTTCTGCAGCAAACAGGATCAAAACCTCGTTTTCTTCCCAGTGTGTTCATCCGAAGTTCACCGTGCATAGGATCTCTTTTCTTTATCTGGCTTCACTTTCCCAGTCTAGGTGTCAGCATGTTCACATGAAGGAGGCGCTGTTGGCAGCATGTCACTGATCAGGAACAGTTTTAATCTCGTTCATTCATCTGCAATCACAGCTCATGGTCATTAGTTTTTAGTTTGCTGTCTTACCTTAGACATAACCAACTCAGCATAGCCAGTGTTGGGAAGGTTACTTTTAAAATGTATTCCACTACAGATTACAGAATACATGTCCCGAAATCTACAGTGGGATGCAAAAGTTTGGGCAACCTTGTTAATAGTCATTATTTTCCTGTATAAATCGATGGTTGTTACAATAACAAATGTCAGTTAATTATATCATATAGGAGACACACAACGTGATATTTGAGAAGTGAAATGAAGTTTATGGATTTAAAGAAAGCAAAGACTTCACCATAAACAGACATGTAAATGTTATTTCCACACACAACAGTTGTGTAGTCAGAGTTCTCTCACATGACCAAAAATAATGATCATATTACTTCAGTAAAGAAATCAAATACACTGCTTAAAAAAATAATAATTTCTCATTCTTCCCGTGAAGGACTGTACCTATGAGGAGATACAGGAGCGCCTCCAGCTGCCAGACTCAGAAAATGCAACAAACACAATTTATGCCACCGTCAGCTCTCCAAACCCTGTGCCCTCAACACATTATGCTACCATTAACTTTCAAAACTCCGATAAAGCTGCTGCTGAGACAGTCAGACTCGGCTACTCTGCCTGTGAATATTCTACTGTGAAGTTTCCCAAATGTCGAACTGACTCGAGTGACACCCAACTGTACCCGCCGACCGAGGAGCCGCTCTACTCAACGGTCAACAAGCTAAGAAAATGAGATCATTTATTTAAAGAATATAACAGATTTATGAATAAAAATAATGTATTTAGTGTTTGAGTCACAGTGATTTTGTGATGGTGTTTTGGTGCTGATCTGTTCTGAGATCTTAGATTTTATTTCCCCGTGAAGATAATTGGCGCGATATGGCAGCCTCGCTTCTGTCAGTCTGCCCCAGGGCAGCTGTGGCTACAACTGTAGCTGCCTCCACTAGTGTATGAATGTGAGAGTGAATGAATAGTGGTATTGCAAAGCGCTTTGGGTGCCTTGAAAAGCGCTATATAAATCCAATCCATTATTATTATTATTAAAGCCTATCAGGAAGATACGGACCTGCCTCTTTCACAGGAGGAGAAGCCAACAAAGAGGTCAAGTGCTTTTGTACCACACTGTGGTACGATACACAACATCCACACTTAGAGCCACTGACTTTAAACACAATGAATGTGAAAGTATCCTAAGCATCTGGATTGAATAATAATATATCAAAAGAATTAGCTGTTATTTATAACTTAACTTTCTACAGCACAGCATTGCTGCTGGGCAACAACATGCCCAGTACATGTGAAATGAACTGAGCCAACCAATCAGAGTGTTGGAAAAAGTATCAAATTTCAGTCCTATAAGATGTTTGAGTCACTGTCGAGCAGTATTAGTACGGTGGGGCATCCTGTTCTGACACATGGTCACAGGACCAGATGATGTGTGAAGCTGCCATTGTAAGTGTAATTAAAATGACAAACTGTAAATAAAAGAGTACATGTGAGTGTAAGAAGATATAGAGGGTTTTTTTCATGTTTCATGCTGTGTTTTCATTTTGAATGTTAAAAAAAATGTTTTTTCCTTCTTTCCATTGCCCTTGTGTGATAAAGGGAACTTTTTAAGGGAGCCATATGTAATACACACACACACACACACACACACACACACACACACACACACACACACACACACACACACACACACACACACACACACACAGATATATATATATATGCATGTATGTATATACCACTCCTATGTTCTTTGTCCCACTTCAGTCTAAGATCGTCTGTAACCATGTAACCAAAACTATGAATTGTAATTTTAAATGGTTTAAAAGTATATAGAATAGCATATGTAGGCAAGTATATTTCTCCTTTTGTTATCAAGAAGCAAAGACAGAAAGGGGAAAAAAAGAACAAACAGGGCAGGGTTTGGTGGTTGAATCATCCGTCCCCACCAATGCCAAAACCAAATCTACGCCCTTGGACTATAAAAGTCAAAGTGAATTGAATCAAGAGTAAAGATGAGGATTCCTGTGTGCACAGAAACAAAAAAGTGATGTGTCTGAAGTGCAATGTGCACCTCTGTTTTACAGCACAGAACTCTCTCTTCAACACTTTCTATTGTTTTTATTGCTTTCAGTTGTGTTATGATCTATGAGTTATGTTTATATATATACTGTTGTTGCACAATGTTTCCTCTAAGCAATGAAAAATATCTTGAAGAGGTTGTCTGGAATACATTTTTTGTATCAGTCAGTAAATGATGTTAAATCATTTCCAGCATGTACCACGAAAATGTGTGCAGTAGTAGTTAAACAGTTTGCTTGACTTCAATATTTTCATGCTTAAATATATCCACGGTGCTGTGTGTATCGGACATATTGTTTACATCAGTGTTTTTGCTTTGTAAGAGATAATTTACCCCTGCTGTACATAGAAACCGCCTGGAAGCTGTCCGTCTGTCTACGGTGCAGTTTTATGAGTTATAATGTGACCAGTTTTAATCGGGGGGATAATTTATCATGTTTATTCAACAACTGTTTGTCAGTTTTATATTTGTCATACATTTCATTAAGAAAACACGAACTGCACGAGTATTCTGTCTGTGATATTAGAATCAATTTGTCAGTTTGTTACTATTCTCCTTTTAATGAGGTTTTTAATGAGCAGCAGATACAGTAGATGGCAGCATTGAGCTCTTGGTTGCCTCAGAAAACACAACCTAAAAATCTGTGGCAAAACAGAAAAACAAGCAATTCCATAAAGCAGGTTTTAGAGATCCCAGCAATGAAATCAACATTAGAGTCTAACAGGAGGTCAAAGGGGAGACAAGACTATATACACTTCAAAAAAAAAAGAGATTGCTTGGAAGAACTGAACATTGTTTATTGAGACAAAATAATTAATGTATTTGGTGATTTGACTTATTTCAGACACAACAGAATGCAGAAGGGCAAAACTACTGGTTCATAACTAAACAAGGCAGAGGACACCAAGAGGGGGAAACACTGAGTAGCGAAAGACCGCGTGGGGCCTGAAAACGATGTGCAGGGAGTTCGCTGTTCCCTACAGCTCTAGTGACCCTCGAGCTCCCGGCTAGCTATCAATGAGCACTTCGGAGCACTTTTGCAAATATGTGATATCTTGATAAACCGAGAAGATATTTGAAGTTTACACAGCTGCATTCTTGCCTGAAAATATCTTAAAAGTTTATTTTGTGACACAAAAAGAGTAATAAGAGTAATATTAAAACTTAGTAGCTGCTGCCATAAAAAATCAGAGTAGAAACTTATATTTTTTACTGTAACAACCACAAACATGTTTAATGAATCACATTTCATAACTTTAAATGCAAATATAAATGGTCAATTTTAAAATCATATGCACAAGTTTTGCAAACCACAAAGTTATTTGCAGCCATTTACCTTTTACCCTTTTTTTATAACCATTTCAAACTATTTACATAACAATCAGCTGTTCTACATTCAATAAGATGCCACACAAATTATTTGTGCCACTCCAAAAATTTATGTCCACTAAAGGAGAACATCACAGCCTGATACCTGCAGATCTATCATTCCTGTTTCTACCTGGAGACAGCAGTCGCCTCATTGTTCGGACACACAACACAAAACTATCCACAACACTACACACTAACTACACAAGACAACACATGAACTACACTGACTACTTTATTCTTCCTCAGCCAAGCAGCAGCACTCATGCGATTGTTTTGCCCTCTTAGCTCCAGGTGTTGTGCCAAAAAGAGATCCCTGTCAGAAAGTGATTGCCATCCGGAGCGCGCACAGCTGCTTAAAGCTGTAGCGCCCAGATTACTTACAGCTACATCTGATATAAGGTGCCGTAAACTGATCACAATAGTAACGCGACCGCATTTTCTTGTTAGTAACGGTAACGGCGTTGTAATGATAGGAATAGTAATTAGTTAGATTACTCATTACTGAAAAAAGTAACGGCGTTATTCCCAACACGTATGCTGTCTGTGTTTTCTCAATGCTAGTTCAGAGTCTGTTCCTAGTTTTTGGTTATGCTTTCTGATTTTTTTAGTGTTGAAATACCTACAGCAGTAAAGTTGCCTCTCTCAGTTTTCCCCTCTTGTGTTTGGGTCCTATCCTGCCTGCTGAACATGAAAAGATGTGATGCAACACAGGTTTTAAACAGCTGTGAAAATCACTGAATTCTGTTTTTAAAAGCATATTTACAACACAAATATTTCAGAGTCATTCTAGTATAGACTGTACTGCAAAATCATGTGAGTCATATCCTGTTATTTTAAATTGATGATGCAACACTATTAAAAATATATAAAGACAGCGAAGCATGAGTCAGCTTCTTTTCCTAATTTCTATTTAGTCATCACCACCACTGTCTTCATTTCTCCCATGCCCCAGTAAAAACTGTATCAGTTAAAAACTAAATAAAGATTTCAACTAAAAAAATCCCCCAAAACAAACAAAAAAAGCCTTTACTTCTTGTTACAACTCATAAAGTCATTTTCTGAACTGCTATTCCTGTTTTGTGGACTTCCTGTTAATTTAAACTCAAACCACATCTAGTTTACTGACGCAAAGTAATGAGATATGAAGGTGGGAGGAGTTCTTTTTAAAAGTAAAACACGGTGAGGACAGACAGAAATTCACTAACATCAGTCGAGCTCAGGAGACAATCAAGATTTGAAGATGAGCATCCAAAAACAACAGATGAAGTTGCTGCTATTCATCCTCTCACTGATGGCAGGTAAAAGGTTTCTACCACATCATATCTGGTATTACATGCTAGTCGCTGCTATACTGTTATGACATCATGTTATGGAAACATTTATTACAACATACATTTTTGCCTCCAGTACAGTTTTCTATATAGTCAGTACAGTTTCAGTGATGTGCTTCTGTACTGTGTTTATAACTGATAACTATATGAGTTTACAGAAGCATGCGTTCATGCAGACAGATTAAAATACTGAGAGAATAAAATCCCTCTCAGTAAAGAGACAGTTCAGTTGTTTTTATGTGTTAGACAATAAAACTTTTATTATTGTGCTTTTTTTCGGAAATATAAAACAGTAACTGTGAATCTTCAAAGCAAATTTTCAGTATCATAAATTAATTTATTAAATCATTTTGCAGAGAATAGTCTAAGAAGCTTAGAAAGAAAAGCGTCTGGAGTTTGACCCACACTCATTTTCACACCTTGGCTCACGTGATTAGGTAGAGGATCAATAAGGTGTCCATGACCTTCTTGCGGACACTCCCATAGGGCTTAAAATCTGGGACTCCACCATTTGCTCTTAGAACTCAATTCAATTCAATTCAAATTTATTTATACCAAATCACAACAACAATCGCCTCAAATATATATTTATATTGTACAGTATATCCTATAATAATAGATACAGAGAAAAACCCAACAATCATATGACCCCCTATGAGCAGCACTTTGGCGACAGTGGGAAGGAAAAACTTCCTTTTAACAGGAAGAAACCTCCGGCAGAACCAGGCTCAGGGAGGGGCGGGGCCATCTGCTGTGACCGGCTGGAGTGAGAGAAGGAAGACAGGATAAAGACATGCTGTGGAAGAGAGACAGAGGTTAATAACAGATATGATTCAATGCAGAGAGGTCTGTTAACACACAGTGAGTGAGAAAGGTGACTGGAAAGGAAAAACTCAATGCATCATGGGAATCCCCCGGCAGCCTATGTCTATTGCAGCATAACTAAGGGAGGATTCAGGGTCACCTGGTCCAGCCCTAACTATATGCTTTAGCAAAAAGGAAAGTTTGAAGCCTAATCTTAAAAGTAGAGATAGTGTCTGTCTCCAGAATCCAAACTGGAAGCTGGTTCCACAGAAGAGGGGCCTGAAAACTGAAGGCTCTGCCTCCCATTCTACTTTTAAATACTCTAGGAACAACAAGTAGGCCTGCAGAGCGAGAGCGAAGTGCTCTAATAGGGTGATATGGTACTACAAGGTCATTAAGATAAGATGGGGTCTGATTATTTAAGACCTTGTATGTGAGGAGCAGGATTTTGAATTAAATTCTGGATTTAACAGGAAGCCAATGAAGAGAAACCAAATGTTGCCATGTTGAGGCTGTCATTTTTTGCATCTACATGGATGTTGAAATCACCCACAATAATTATTTTATCTGAGCTCAGAACTAAATCAGATAAAAAGTCTGAGAAATCAGACAGAAACTCTGTGTTAGGCCCAGGTGGACGATAGATGATAACAAGTAAGACTGGTTTCTGAGTTTTACAGCTGGGGTGGACGAGGCTAAGCATCAGGCTTTCAAATGAAGCTTGGCTTAGAACTGAAGAAGCTTCTCGGATGAAACATCTTCAAGAAAAGTCCAGACGCTTTTCTTTCCAAACTCCTTATACTACAATGACCTGGATGACTGAGAACCTTGACAGACATTTTGCAATTCATTTGTTATATATCGAGCTAAAAGGCACGGCTACAACACAAAAACACAACATTTCAAAATTGTTCACAAAGAATGAAAATGAACAAGAAGAAATAAAACACTTGTATGTTTTGTCATACACCATAATTATGCATTCATATTAATCTAACTAATTTAGATCAAACTGGCCATTTAAAACAAATGTAATAACTGACATTAAAATAAATAACTGTGTGTGACTTTTGACATCTGACATGATGTGAATATTTGTCTTTAGGTTGTGAGCGGATGTCAGAAGCAGCACCCTGCGAAGGAGAGTGGGTTAAATTCATCTTCAATCAAAAAACAAATGGAAGATTTCAAATGGAAAAAGTTGTTAATCTTCCTCAAAAAAACAAAATAAACCCTGGCAAGTTGATCGTCAAGGAGCTTAATAATGCCGACAGCAACGGAAAACAATCCAAAGACACAGAATTTGAAGTTGGTACGAAGTTGTGGGTTTTTTGGTCCCATAAAAGAAACTTTATTTGCAATGTTAAATAAGATAAATGTAATGAAGAGTAAAATATCTGATACACACTTTACTGTGTTTTATCTTGGTTTTCTTTTTTCCCTTTAGATAAAGATGGGTGCCCCAAACCATTTAATCAAACTGCATACAGAAATAATAACACCACCATCACCTGTGATTCTCCTGATGGAAAATACAAGCCCGCTTTTTTCTGCAAAGAGGATAACTCCACTTGTCAGAACGTTTTACCAAAAAGCCCTTCTCCGCAGCCAAACTGGAGAATCATGTCAACAAACACCAGCAGCAGCATTTCCATCAGTCATGTGTCCTCACAGGATGCTGGAGTCTACTGGTGTGGAGTGAAATCAGGTGACAAAGAGTTTTCTCTTCAACAAATACATCTAGAGGTTAAAGGTGAGTAATTCACATCTTCACCCTCTTATGTTTCAATTTTATATCAGGGCATGACTAAAATACTACTACATGTGTGAATGTATGTGTGAATGGGTGGATGACTGGATATGTAAAGCGCTTTGGGGTCCTTAGGGACTAGTAAAGCGCTATATAAATACAGGCCATTTACATGTTATAGTGCAGATGTAAATGAAGAAGTTCCATGTTACTGAAGAGCTTTACGATAAGAACACAGAAGGCAGGGACTTTACTCCCGATACTGCAAAAATGAACTTGAATTTGAATTTATTTATTTAAAAGGGACAGTGCAGTTTAACATAGTCCAAGTACAAACATGAAGCTGATGTAACGCACATAAGTTTATAGCTATTGCTAATTGTCAACAATTGTCCCTTGTTGGGCTTACAATCAAAATAGATACATTTTACAATAAAGCATGCACTTTCATAAAACCAAATGACATCATAAATACAATTACAGTTAATAGACAATAAATTAAAATAATATTAAAATTAGTTAAAATGGCTACATCTCTGATTTCCTTTTAACCAAACTTTAACCTTCAATGTAAAGGATCTGATGTCTGTAATCAATTTGATTTTGGTTGGAAGTGTGTTCCACAGATGGCAACGCCTTTATGGAAAAAGCTGACTGACCAAATAGATCTTATATTAGTCCATGTTTTATCCTTTGAATCCCCTCTTGCATTTGCCATTCAATTGGGAAGGGAGACACAACAGTGTCAGAATGAGGCTCTCTGTGTTGTACGCAATGTCAATCAGTCTATTTCACTTGCTGGTTTTATCTGTAAATATATTGCAATATAATAGCTTGCAGTTGCCGTTCACCTTGCGATTACTATCTTGTCTCTGGATGTATCCATCCTATTTATACATTTAAAGACTAATTTAAGAAAACATAAATGATTAAAACTCTTAAAACTAAGTAGATTATATTTCTTTAAAATGTGACAGTGATGCCACCGAACAGAGTTTTTATCCATTATTTTTAAAGATTGGTTATATAAGGACACCACAGGCTGAATTATAGATGGTGTTGCCTGGGTCCAAACTGTCATACAATATGAAAAATGAGAGAATATCATAGAATGCATAAATAACTGAGCCTCTGAACTAGGTATATAGTGCCGAATCAACTTAAAACAATTCAGATTAGCGTTGACCGTCTTAGAAATCTTCTTTACATGCTTGTCAAATTTAAGATGTGAATCTAAAATTATTCCCAGAAACTTAAAATCTTTGACCTTTTTTATTTCTTTGTTCCTTAACTTGATTTTAAAATCATCAGATGAACTTAGTTTCCTAATAGAAAAACACATAGAAACTGTTTTTTTCTTCTTTATTCAATACAAGATGATTATGTTCCAGCCATTGTTGGACATCATTTAGATGTGCCGATAAGGTGTCTGCTGCTTCACCAGGTGACTTAGCTGGTACGTGTATAACTGCATCATCTGCATAAAGTTGGCAGCTAGCTTTTGGACAACTGGCAGGCAAATCATTTATAAACAAACTTTCTCGTTTGGCTCTCAGCGAAGGCGGTCGCACTTTTCTCCTCTCCTCTCCCTTATCTTCCCTGCTTATGTCCTTGTCTTGTCTCGTGTTTTTTACTACTTTTCCCTGGAACATTCTCTCACAGTCTGTTCTCTAAAACCTAAAAGAGGAATTATGGATTGGATCAACTGCTCCCTAAATGCAATTGACACCCCTTTCTCAACGAGAAGTCTGGGCTCGGGTGAGCCTGAGTGCTGAAGATATCTACCTATTCGGAACCATGATAACAGGGTTCTTGCTGATCGGAGCTGGCTTGGCCCTGACTTATCGAAGAATTAAGAAAGCGGAACCGGCTGTTCAAACCCCCACAGGGCTGCCCGCTGGGATTGGAACGATGGGAAGAGGCATGAGTTTCTCAAAATGGGCTCATTGAGTGCAGCACGGATAAGATCTTGGAGAGGCTACGGCTGCTGTGAATACTCAGAATAAGATCTCTGACTGCAGACTGGATACATCTCGAAAGGGCTAGCCCAGAATAACATCTCTGGGCGCAAATTGGATGACATCTCGGGGAGGCACACTGCCGTGAGTTCTCAGAAATCGGCTCCTTGAGCACAAGAAATGACAACATCACAGAACGCAAGTATGGCGAAGCTCGCGGCTCTCCAAGGCTGCCATATCGCGCCATCGGCCCCTCTGGCCAACACCAGTAGGAGGTAGGGTAAAGTGTCTTGCCCAAGGACACAACGACCAGGACAGAGAGCCCAGGGATCGAACCAGCGACCTTCCGGTTACAGATGCGCTTCCCAACCCCCTGAGCCACGGTCGGCCCCGTGTTTAGTTTGTTCCTTCCCATTCCATGCAGGCCACCTGGGTTGGCTGGTAGACTGTTTACTTAGCCTGGCAGGGCGAAGGACACTGTCTCAGCTGAACTATGGACACGCACACATACACTTACACTGATAAGCACACACTCATCCCCCTCCCTTTCCAAACGCCTTTGATGCTTGATTCCTGCGGGGGAACACGGCGGGGCTGTGTGCCGCGCTGGAATGGTAGCGCTGTGCAGGGCGGCTGCTGTGTTCGCTTCGGATTACTCCTCACCCCCCACCCACCCCTGTGGCTTGTCATGTCTTTCACAATGTTGTGCTGTGGACAATTATGTGCTTTTTGTGCAGAGGAGTTTTTTTGTTTCCTGTTCTCGTGCTGTCCTACCATGGAAGCACAACATGAGTAGAGGTCTCTTTTTTTCCCTCTTGTACTTTCCCATTGTAGTGTACATTTCAGTGTTTTTCTGTAATGCTACCGATCTCCGACTTGTATCCCCATGTGATGTCTGTGTTGTGTAAGGTCGGGGGGGGCATTTCACTGCAGGACAACCTGCATGTGGCAAATAAAGCTTTGATTGATTGATTGATTAAATAGCAATGGGCCAAGTACAGATCATTGGGATCACAATACCCATTCTGTTTTCCAACATGGATGACTTTTCTTTATCAACCCTCACACACTGCTCTCTTTTGTGAAGATAGGACTCAAACCAATCAACTGCTTGCTTTGCAAAGTCAAATTTTATCAACTTGGAAAGAAGTATGTCGTGGCTGACAGTGTCAAAAGCCTATTTTTGGTCAAGGAACACTGCACCCACAACTTTACCATTATCCAGATTACACTTAATATTTTCAACAAAATAGCAATTTGCCATTTCTGTGGAAAATTTTGGTCTAAAACCAAACTGCATTGGATGAAGCAGTTGATTAGTCTCTAAGTAATCAATTAACTGTGCTGCCACAGCCTTCTCAAGCACATTTGAAAGAACAGAGTATGGAAACTGGACGATAATTACATATCAAGTCACGCTCCCCTCCTTTAAAGACTGGAGTAACTACAGCCCCTTTCCACTCATGCTAGAATGCTAGAAATTATAAATATGTTTGCAACAAAACATTTTTCTTTTAATAGAAACATTTGAAGATCATTTTAAAATAACTTTATTGTGACGTTAAAGGATAAAGTAAGACATGTTTTAAGTATTTTGTCGAGGTCCAGTTTATAAAAAGCTGTGAAAAAATGTTGTTTTTTTAATGTATCACTCTGAAATGTTTTCAGTGTTTTCAATATTTTTTTTTAGAGTATTTTTCATTATTAATATTTTCAAACTTTATTTTTGTAAAATTCCTCAACAGAGACCTTCTGGATGGTTAAAAAAAACAAACCTGTGGGTTAATATTTTCTCTTTGGTCTTTCTTTTATTTTACAGATGGCTTAGAAGTTATCATCAGTGTTACTGTGTCTGTAGCTGTGCTCCTGCTGTTTCTGATAGCACTGATCCTCATCTACAAACGTAAGAATGTTCGCAGTTTCAAGATATCTTTTTTATTTCATTAAATTAATGGTCTTTGGCAATTCGTAGTTAAACCAGATTTACATTAAAACCAAACTATGAACTACTAATAAATAATTCTGCTTGGTTGCTATTTTAGGAAATGGTGCAGCAGGACGTCATGTCAAAGAGGTTCGTGATGAAATTATTTCTTTTTTTACTTTTATTTATCAAAACTCAGTTGAATTGAAAATCACAACAGCAGTCACCTCAGGGCACTTTATATTAAAATAAAGCCCTACAGTAATGGAGAGAAAACCCCAACAATGAGATGGCCCCTTATAAGCAAGCGCTTTGGCGACAGTAGGAAAGACAAACTCCCTTTTAACAGGAAGAAACTTCCAGTAGAACCATGGTCAGGGAGAGGAGATCATCTGCTACAGCTGGTTGGGGGTGAGGGGAGGGAGACAGGACAAAAGACATGCTGTGGAAGAGAACTACAATGAGTAGTAATAATAAGTAATGATTCAGTGCAAAGAAGTGTATAAACACATAGTGAGTGAGAAAGCTGACTGAAGGAGAAACACTCAATGCATGATGGGAATCACCCCCACAGCCTACACCTACTGCAGCATAACTGGGAGAGGATTGAGGGTCACCTAATCCAGCCCTCATCTGGTTTCACAGAAGAGGGGCCTGACAGCTAAAGGCTCTGTCGTCTTCCTTATGAAGCAAGAACTACACAGTCGACAGACGGATGTTAAAGTTGTTTCTTAATGTTTGTGACATTTCTGCAGGTTTATTGTAAATTCTTATTTATTACATGGTGAACTTTGCTTACTTGGACTTTCCAAGTCATCATGTTACACTATAATCCTATAATTGCTGTGCTGTTAGGTCAGTGGAATAGGTTGTAGTGGAAAAAGGTTGTGAGATTCAGTCTCCCCAGTGATTTAGCTTTCAATAATCTCTCACTCTTCTTGTAACTGTTTGTTTTATTTTTTCATTATAAACATAATATAAAGACGTGAGTCTAGACAACAATGTAAACTCTCCAATGTCTGCAAAACGTCAATTTTGGAATCATTTCAGACTTTACGACAAGACAAAAAAATGTCAGCTGACGGTTATTCAAGGCTGAATAGTAGAAAAAAATTGTAAAAAAAAAAGCATATTTTTTGTTTCTGGCAACATAGGAACAATTTTTATGGATAGTGTTTAGACATAAACTCATTTTCTGCTTATTGTTGAAGGACTGTATCTGTGACGAGAGACAGGAGAACCTCCAGAACCCAGAAAATGCAGTGAACTCGATTTCCATCAGTGCCAATAATCCCATAAACCACACTGCCTCGCCACATTACGCTGCCATCAACTTTCAAGTGAGGTCTGAAAAAGCTGGCAGTGTGATACTCCAACCCAGCTCCTCTGCCTGTGAGTATTCTGCTGTGAAGTTCAGCAAGTGTCCAGACGACCTGACCGTGACCGAACCACACAGACTGGTGAAGTAGATCCTCCACTTATCAGGCAAAATGAAAATGAAAAAAAGATCAGCTCTGTGAGGAACATGTTTGTTGTAAAATTGTTAAAAATTAGCAAGGAATCATGTGATTACTTTTGGGTTTCGGGATTTAAACCAAGCTATTTAGATGAAAGTCTCACATTTTTGTGACAGTATTCGTCTGTTCAGGGGTCTTAGACTTCTGCCAGATTATCTACCGGTTCACATCAGCAGTGAAATGCATTGTGTCTCAATGGACCTGAGATAATGTGTTATACCATGCTGTGGTATCATGCACAGAGTTGAACACAGTTCATTCAGCCCAATGCAGAGTTTAAACCAGTTCAGAGCACAGTTAGTGGAGGTGAATTTAAGCTGATACTAAAATGGAAATGAGGCACACGGGGAAATTTCGTCAAATTAAAGTCTGCTCTTCAATCACATCTTAATTGTTGTTATATTTACAGTTGAATGTGATGGTTTACAGAGACAAAAGTACAAAAAACGTGATGCACAAATACTTACGAAGCTAACTGTGTCACCACATGGACAGGTCGATCCACCGTTCTCTACCAGTCAGAATAGTGGGCGGTTACTCAGGGAGTGAACTGGTCAGCAGTCCCACATAACATGAAAACAATCAAAAGTGATGTTGTGAGTTTGACACACAAACCAGCTTTTCAGGATTGAGATCATCAGCAGTTGCACCAGTTTGTTTTTACAGTGCTGTTAATGATGTAAAGTTGGGAAATAAATACAGACTGTGGGGGATGTGTCATTATTATCTTTTTGTCATCAATTGCATCATGTCTCTGTGGAAGTCAGAGTTTCAGGCTGCATGTGAGAACGGTGTAGACTCAACTGATTCTCCTCGCAATAAAAGAATTTTCTATGAAAGTACTAAACGTCTATTTCTGTCACACTGTGCCACACACTTCCTGTTATTTATACTTAAACCACTTATTTCCTCTTTATCAACAAGAAGCAATAAGGTTGGTGAGAAAATAAACTTAAAAGGGAAGGACAGAGAGAGATGAGGGAACAAAGTTTTAGGTCAGAGAAGAGAAACAATCAAGAAACAACACTGGACGCCAAACACCCGAGAGACAAACAGCCAAAGGCAAACTAGTCTGACCGACCATTCTAAGTACTAAGACACATTTTAACCATAAATGTAGACAACAATTAGTTTCGTATACTTGATGATATATAGTTTGTTGTGAGGAGGCAGTGCTAACCACTGTGACCACACTCTGACACACACTTGTACATCCACACTCAAGATGAAATCTCAAACCAAATAAGGGAAACGATCAAACCTGGTGATGGTTTTTAGTCTTTACTTTCAAATTTTCTCCCCTGGTGCAGAAATATTGGAGAAAACTGTTAATGTGCTTGATTTGTCTGTAAGAGTTAATATGCGAGATTAGTGTCATCCTGGTTTGACAAACAGCAGATCGAGTTGTGTTTATTTCTTCCAGCTGTTTGTGTGTATTAAATGTGATTCATAATTCAGTTCTTGAATTTTAATGAATTGGCTTTGATAATGAACACAAAGAGAGGGTCAGACAGATGGTACAACATGAATACTTTTGTGAGACAAGTGAGCTGTTCCGCACAAAGTCACTAAACAAAGATTGTAAACAGATATAAACGCACACTTTCTATCATTTTTGTGTCTTGAAAGTGTACAAATGTTCTGTCTTTACTTTCAAAGGTTGTGTGTTTGGTCATGGGACTGCTTATATGTGCTTCTTTTAAAACCACAGCTATTTTA
This sequence comes from Mchenga conophoros, assembly GCF_057382185.1. NCBI lineage: Eukaryota > Metazoa > Chordata > Actinopteri > Cichliformes > Cichlidae > Mchenga > Mchenga conophoros. Next base: position 37,185,821 of record NC_140530.1, on the reverse strand, counting down.
ATCACCACCACCATCTTTTTCTACTCCATCACTTCCTCATTCTCAAATCACACCCTCAAATATTTGAGTTATGAGTTAACCACAGCAAACATTTCTGGCACAACTTCACCTACTTTCAAGGTTTGAACCAGCTGACATATACCGGGTTAGTATTGGTTAATTGGTTAAGTCACGCCCAAGTAAATACTGGACTAAGTCATTAATGATGAAGACGGGGTGAGGAGACATAATCCACACCTGTCTTAAAATACATGCATGAAATACATAAAAGGAATATTACAAATATACAAAAAATGATAACAAAGAAAAACATTTAATTCAAAAAAGAAGTCAGTGCAGCAGTTAGATTTAAAAACAAGAGGACATCATCACATGGATAAACATTTGTGGAAAGGTCCTCATTTATGTCTCTCAAATTCAGACTTAAAACGAGACATCTAGAATGTTACTCCCTCTTTTACTGAAAAAATAAATAGAAATAGATAAATAGACAAACATTACCCGTGTGAGAATGATTGACAGAGCAAAGTAACTGGTAAAAAAGAATATAAAAAGGGTACAGTTCACAAAAACTCATTGATAGAAAAATTCTCATTCATACCTCTAGGGTGCAGACTCGTAAAACTGAATATCCAAAATGATTCTCTATTAAAATTAATATTACCACCTCATTGGTTTAGTTTAATGGCTAGATCATTAGATCATTCGTCTTTGAGGAAGTTGAGTCATGATTTAACCTCATATAACTCTGAACGAGGTGGGACTATTTCAACCAAATGATATTATCTCATGTTAGTTTACAGTGACAGGATATTTGTAGAATGTGACAATCAAATATGTGATTGAAAAGAGCTACAAGTGATTGCATAAGGGAATGTTTTCATTGAGCATGCAGACATCACTCCCTCTGTGATTACATTTGACTAATGACATCAGCACTGCTTGATGTGCTGGAGGATATTAATGAGCTTTAGTTGACAAAACGACAACAAGGAACACTGAGCCGCCATCTTAAATAGCGGCTCGGGCAATCAGACAGATCAACGGCAGGTGGTTGATGAGGCCAGGTGCCTGGGCCACGGGCGGGAGGTGAGAACTGCCAAGATGAGCTCGGGCCAGGCAGACAGAAGAGAGGGAGAGACAGCAACACAAACACATGGACTGAAACTAGGTCAGCCAGGGAGACATGGAGACCATCACAAGACAATAATGAAACTAATAAAAGTAACTTACTATAATTTACTCTACTTATCTAAAAATCTTTAAAAACACTGGGTGCAAAGTGTTTTGACAACCAAGCAAATACAAATACTACATTTAAACAGAAAGATGGACATTAGTGTCAAAGAGTAAAGTTAGGACAGAAGACAAAAAACAACATAGTGGACACAAATAAAATTATTAATAGAACCGAGTAAACAAGAATAATAAAAAAGATTTGCAAATGACTTAAACCCATAAGCGATGATCATGGACCAATGAAAAAACATGATAAGTAACATCACAGTATGATCTAAGGAGCTTGGAAAGAAAAGCGTCTGGACTTCTGTAAGTCGCTTGAAGACGTTTCACCTCTCATCCGAGAAGCTTCTTCAGTTCTAAGGTCAAATGGTGGAGAGTCCCAGATTTAAGCCCTGTGGGAGTTTCCCACTGAGAGGGACAAAGGCCCCCCTAATGATCCTCTACCTAATCACATGAGCCAAGGTGTGAAAATGGGTGTAGGTCACAGGAGCTTGCAAAGAAAAGCGTCTGGACTTCTTTAAGTTGCTTGAAGACGTTTCACCTCTCATCCGAGAAGCTTCTTCAGTTCTAAGGTCAAATGGTGGAGAGTCCCAGATATAAACCTAGTGGGAGTAACCCCCCACAGAGGGACAAAAGGACCCCCTCATGATCCTCTAATCGCCTGAGCCAAGGTGGGAAACTGGGTGTAGGTCACAATCAGCCAGAGTTTCAGGTGTGTTCATTGTGAAACCTGGCCCCACCCTATCATGTGATTTCCTGAGGTCAGATGGCCCAGGATGTGAGTGGGTGTTAAGGCGTCTGGGGAGGGAACTCAAAACTGGATTATAGATGGCAGACAGTTGTTGTCTTAAACCACCACCTCTGTTCAAAGATGGTCGCTCACAGTGGACATAGATGGCTTCTTTCACTCCTCTTTCAAACCATCTGTCCTCTCTGTCCAAAATGTGAACATTGGCATCCTCGAAAGAGTGACCTTTGTCCTTTGGACTGCCGTTTCTTGTCCCGTGGAGGTGGCAAAATAATTTTGGAAATTGTTGGACTCATCCTGTGGTTAGATCTAATCATAATTCCTGTTTATAATGATCACTGGTGTTGTTATCAGGTCTGTCATTACTCTGTAAAACTTTTTCAGTTTTAGAGGCCATAAAGCTATTTCATGTTTACAGTTTGTAGTTATAATCGTCAGTTTCAGAATCTGCAGACAGAAAGGATTCGTTTTTATTGTAGTGGTCGCACGGTGGGTGAAATAACAACTTTAATTTAAAAGATGTAGTTTTGATGATATTTTATATGTAAAATATCAGATGACTCGTGTAGTTATTCCTGTAATAAAAATGAAAACACTCAAGATGATCTTCAGAAGCGGGATGCCTTTTATTATCATTTTATTATAAAACAGAAACCAAACTCAGGTGCTGCTTCTCCACTTCCCACATTAAACCAAACTGTTTTGGCAGAAGATAATTCAATAGCAATTAAATAATACAATATGACATATAACCATACAAAAACTGGCACATAGCAGCTCACCTGTATCATATATTCAGTGTCAAAGCCCAGTGCGCCCATGTCTTAATGAAGATACTGTTACTATGCCACAAGTATAAATGTACACTTCAGTCTGACACACTGGTTCAATCACATTAACACCATTTGACAAACATTTCACTGTGACATGTATGGTTTCAACAGAGAGAAGTCTAAAAACATGTCTCTGTTTCATCGTGGTGAAGAGTGACCTGATCGTAAAAGCGACTCTCGATTTACTGGTTGATCTACGTCCCCACCCTCACCTCTGGTCACGAGCTTTGGCTGGTGACCGAAAGAATGAGATTGTGGATGCAAGCAGCGGATATGAGCTCACTCTGAAGGGCGGTTGGCCTCTCCCTTAGTGATAGGGTGAAGAGGTCAGCCATCAGGATGGGTGGCTGGCTCCTTCACATTGAAAGGAGCCAGTTGTTGAGGTGATTCGGGCTTCTGACTAGGATGCCTACTGGGCACCTCCTAAGTCAGGTGGTCTGGGCATGTCCCACCAGGAGGAGGACATGCTGTAGAGATTATATCTCTCGACTGGCCTGGAAACACCTTGATGTTACCTGGGCAAGCTATAGGCGACTATAAAAAAAAAAAGCTATAAAAAACGATACGTAAATCGCTCCGTGTGCTCTGCTGAAATAAGAATCTGCCTCCTTGTTACCTGCTTTGACCTGTTTGTGACAATCATCTTGTGTTATGCCATCATCACACTGTTATCCACTGGACTTTTTTTTATTTTAGGCCAACTCATTACCACAGTGAGTAGTACCACGGGGTCAGGGGTGGAGGGGCGATTTTTGAATGTATACTGGTAAAAAACACATTTGTTGGGATGTTAGAGACTGGAACTCTCTACTGTGCAGTTTTTGTTGTTTGCTTTTCTAAAGTTGTGATCATGTAGTGTTAAAGTTTCATTAATGTTTGCTGGTTTTATTGTAAGTTGATGACATGAGAGTGGATATTAAATAGCATTAAATGAATAAAAATAAATGAACTGTTTTGTCTTTCATGTTATATTCCTTTAAGACAACAAACAAACATATTTTAAGAGACTGTGATAGTAACAATTTTTGCAAAAAAATGAGAGCTAACCGATATGGACAACAAATACAAGTCTTGTGCACATTACACCTACAGGAGCTGTTCAGCTACGGAAATACCACAAAGCTCCAGGTGCAGTTTTTTACTGATGGTGTTTGCTGATGATAATGAGAGAAGAGGTGTGGAAGTCTGCAGTCACTGAGTCAGTAATGTTAGTCGCTGTTATGCGCTGTGGCCTCAGCAAACTTCATGTGACCCGGGTGCGAGATGTACATTAAATGAAACGATGGTGGTCTGCCTCTCCCCACCGCAGGGAAAAGGGTAACACCACCTGGGTCTGGGTGCAGTTCCCCCCTCCAGGGGCAAGGGTACCTAGACCCGGTTTGTAGAGTACGCTTGGGGAGTGTGATCATGTGTACAGCGTCTCTTTATGTCTGTCTCCACGTTGGTTGAGTGTGGAGTGAGTGCATATGAGAGCATGGGGGGGGGGGGGGGGGGGGGGGGGGGGGAATGGATGTTTGTGTCTGTGTGTGCCTGTATGTCTGTGTCTATATGTCAGGTTGGGTATCAGACGCCACCTCTCTGGGGACACCTCAGGCCCTCCAAGGTTTGGAGGCCTATCTCCGCCCACCACCACTTCCCCTGCCAGTGGCGGACTCCCTCAGACATCGGTGCGTTGGTGGTTCTTTGTGTCTGGGGGTGGGCGTCCAGGTACACACCGGCTCACTCCTTGGCGGCCGCTTATCGGGGCCTGGAGCCTAGGGCTCGCTTGGGCCCCTTCGGAGGTGGGGTGCCCCCGGCCTGGGGCTCGGTCACTCAGGCACAGCTGGGGGCCGGCGGAGCTCATGGGCGCGTCACTGCAACTCCCCCTGACTTCTGCTCCGCGGCTGCTGAGTGAGCCCTCATCTGGGACTCTCCTCAGCTCTTACTGGAACAGTGGCGCGGCTGCCCCTCTGTTGGTCTTCCTTGGTCTCTTGTGTTCTGGGGGCCTCTGGATGTCTGGAGTTTTGATCTCCTCCATACCCGCTTCACACCCCGGAGGACGGGGCTGTGGCCCCCCCACACACTCCCTAGCAGATCGTTACATGGAGAAACCTTTGGAATGCAAGCGCGCGGATCCACACAGGTATGCACACGGGTGTTCACTGCTCGTAGACCCAAATTACACCTTTCTTGGCTGCTACTTCGAAGCACATCTGTCCTGCGTGCTGCACAACAACATTGAATATTTAGTATTTACTGCTGTTTACACTTAGCTAGATTAATGCGATGGTGTTGTGTTTAGTATGTTGCTTTGTTTTTTTTTCTGCTTGTTTTCTATTCTTCTCTCAACAGGTGATCCAGGAGATTTTTATTTTTTTTCTCCCCCCCTTTCTCACTGTCCCTCTCCCCTTCTGTTTTTCCTTTCCTTCCTCTTTCTTTCTCCCTTTCCTATCCCTCACTCATGTCTGTCCCGTCTGTAACATCTGAAAATAAAATATAATAAATAATAAAAACAAAGATCGACCAAATGGACCAATACGGCAATGCCACGATGATCCATTTGGCAAAGTAAATCCATTGGGTATCCTTGTTGGTCTTCAGACAACAATTCTGATGGCTAAAGAACCAAATGGGACAGGCAAAAAAAAAAAAAAAAAAAAAAAAAAGAATCGATTAAGCTAGGTGGCTAATATGTATAGCCATGTAAATGTGTTAATAATGTCGGTTTAAATGCTTTCCCATGATTATTTTCATGTTGGCTGGAAATAAAATACTTTTATATAAAATAAAATACCCCTTGTTATTAGTGCAGATTACTGCAACTTCTGCATGACAGGCGTGTCTGTTACACGCTTTGTTGTGATATCGGGTGTAGGCAGTGATTAAGATGCTAGTTGTGTTCAATACATTCCAATTTTATTTATATAGTGCCAAATCACAACAATAGTTGCCTCAAGGTGCTTTTTATTTTAAAGTAAAGACCCTGCAACCCCGCTGTGAGCAAGCATTTGGCGACAGTGAGAGGGAAGAACTCCCTTTTAACAGGAAGAGCCAGAGATGAATAAAAACAAATGATTTCATGCAAATGTATTTGTGTGGTCACACTTTGTCCAGTCTGCAAACTAGACAGAAAACAGAACAAACGTATCAATATTGAAGAAGAAAAAAAAAAAAAGAAAAAAAAATGAAACGATGGTGACCATGCACGTTTTATCTTTGCTTTTAACTTAATATGCTTTTAGCCATAGAACCAACAACCCTTGAACCTGTACGTGTAAAAGGAAACATTCTTGTAAACCACAGAAAACATCAGAGGAAGTGGTTTGATACTGAAGGGTGGTGGCTAATTTTGTGTGTTTGAGATGAATTACTACCTGCAAAGAGATTTTGAACTCTAATGAGACTACCTATTGTAATGAGATATATAAATAAAGTATATACGTACTGTGTAGTATAAACCACAGGAATAGTGAACTGACTAAAGGGATAAATTTCGTAACATAAAAAAGGGCAGATTTTTAGAGTAGAATACAAAAGAGTAGAATATGAGTAGAGTATAAATTATCTCAAAAAAGAAGTATTAAAAAAACTCTTGTCTTAGCCCCAGTGGGTCTGTGATATGAAGGGAAACTAAGCAGGTTTTTATTTTTGTACAAAATTATCTCTGAGATTACAGTTAGCTGAAGCTGTTGATGTAAGCTATCATTTCCCAATAAGCAAAACCAGCTACTCTTTTAGTTTAGTTAAAAACAGCTTTTAAAACTAGAGGTCTTAAATCTGCAAACCTGGATCACTAAAATGGTCCAAACCTGCAGTTTCTCTCTCTCTTTTTAAATCAAATGTGCAATCGAATGATCCCAGGAGTGACATTTTACAAAACATTAAGTGTCTGAATCATCCCAACACTGAATTCTTGTTTTGGTCATGAAAAAATATTCAATTTAGTTACATTTTTTGTAAATGCACTTTAAATTGTAATGCACACATAATAAGACACTGGAACTGATTTTAATGTATCTTTAAATGGCTCATTAGTTGTTTACAGAACATAATTGTACTTTTTTAGACACTGAAAGGATTTGCCAGTAATTGACAAAATCTTAAATATGTGAAATGATTTTTCATGCTGCCCATAAAAACATGTAAAACGTATCTAAAGTATGAAAAAGAAAGTCGATATAATAAATGCTACTGCCACAACTGTTGGACATGACTGCCACGTTGTCACAGCTTTCCAGTTCAACCAGGGAAATTTTCACCAACTCATTCACCCTGACGCACACAGCATTTATTTCCTGTTTACTGGCAATCAAAAGAAGTAAGTTACACAGAGGGAGGAGCTGTGTTTAAGGAAAAAAATTAAAAAGGACAGACAGGAAGGTGGGGCAAGAAAGTTTAAAATCACATACGGGTGAAATTCAAGAAACAACCCTGGAGAGTCTCAGACAAACCAGTGAAAGCAAACAAGCCGAGGATACATCAGACTCTTAAAGAAGCATCAGCACGCAGCACGGTGATGTTACTGCTACTACTCATCTTCTCACTGACAGGTAAAAAGATAACTAACACTTGTTAATACAACAGACTACTGAATGTTACATTACAATACATATGCTGCTGGTGATTATGTGTTTTGGAATGGTTTAAGCTTTTTATTTTTATTTTTATTTTTTTTCAATTTCTTACTTTTTAAGTCTGTTCATATATTTTAAAAATGGCAAAAAGGTTTTTACAACTCAATCAAACAATCACATTTTAATCATATATAATATATAAATAGAAAAACTAAAATTGTGCTCATGCACTTTAATAAAATATACCATCTTAAAAATGTTAACATTAATTATGTGCACCATTTTTTTTCTTTTACATAACACATTTTCACCTTGTTTATTAAAGCTTTTAGGAAGTAAAACGTCTGATTGGATAATCTCGGGTCGTACCATCTGAACATAGCACCCTGAGTCTATCGCTACAACAAACACTGAATTTAAATAGTTACATGGATGAGACATCATGAACCAGGCAACAAATCAAAAACAGGTCTTAGTGTACAAATATCTTTGTGGTATAAGAAGTGCTAAAAATTGTATTTCTCTCATACATTTCAAGAACAAACATGCGTGCATGAAATTAATGTTGACTTTGACTACGTGGCTGCAGCTCCAGATTCTTACAAAGAGATTTTTTTCATTTTCAGGTTGTGAATCTGAAGTGAGAGCATGTCACCATCACTGGGCTGAAATCACCTGCAAATATCCTGAAACAAATAACATATATCAGTACACTGATGTAGTTCTTTCCAATGGAACACCTGTACAAACCTCTAAGAAGGACGTGTGGGAAGAAAATGGCAGATTTTGCCTCTACCATGATACAAAAAATAAAAATCTCAAGGTTGCAATAAAACATGTTAAAGAGCGAGAGTTTGGGAAGTACAGGTGCAGGTTTTTTCAAAGATCGAACTTATCTGACATACAGGAAGGAAAACTGGAGACTGGTAAGAAATATCATCATCATCACCATCATCCTTGTGTCAGACACCAGACGAGGCACACACAGGAAATCAGAATATTTGATTAAAAAAATCGATACAGAATAAAACAGGAGTTTCGGAAACACTGGGAACTTTTTTTCTGGCTCATGAGCAGTCCTGAGCTGCAGTACGAACTTTTCTAAAACATTTCCACAGTTAGTGAGTCCCCATCTATTCAAAGTAATGGAGCAAAGGACATTTCGAAAAGTCACCTGAACATAAAAGAAACTAGACAAGTCCTTAAAATAAACTGCTTTAATTCTCTGATTTGTTTACAGAGCATGTAAACTGCCCGCGAACATTTCTCAGCGTGTATAGAACAGCTAACAGCACCATCACATGTGATTATCCAGATGTTTACGAGTCCCACATAAAGTTCTTCTGTAAAAAGAAACGTTTTACCTGTGAGGACATTTTATCAACGTCAAACGGGAAGTTTACTCTCACAGGCAGCAGCCGTGCCTTGAACATTTCCATCAGTCATGTGAACTCACAGGATGCTGGTGATTACTGGTGTGGAGTAAAATCAAATGATGGAAGTTACAGATTATCACACACACAAGTACACCTGAAAGTTATAGGTGAGTATTCCACATGTTCAGTATCACAGGTTTAAATGATAAAAGCTGGCTGATAAGCTGAAGGCAAATATTTGTCTTTTTGTCTTCAGATATTGAACCTTTGACATCAACTATTGGACAGAACTTCACATACCAGTGTAAGTACAACCGGGATGCCTCCTCATGTATAAAATTCATCTGCAAAAGAGAAGATTCAACTGTATGCAAACAGCTAGTAACCACCACAGAGCCTGACGTGAACCAGAGATTTATAATGAAAGAGAACAACGGGAGTATCACCATTACAGTGAGAGAAGTAACAGCAAACGATAGTGGGATATACTGGTGTGGAGCAAGAGTCCCTCACAAACACAATCAAACACATGACGACTTCTTTGATGGATTTAATTTGACTGTAGGTAAGTTGTGCTGTTTGTTGTGTGGGTGACTGTCAAGATCAACCCTTCAAAGAAAATATATGTCACTTTTTAAGACATTTGCTTGTAGTCAGTCAGAAATCAAAAGGAAATGTGAGGTAACACAGACTGTTTTCTCCTGGACTATAAGTGGAATATTTGGGCTATGCTACAAACATAATTAACAGCAATAGCAGTGTAATATTTTGTGATATAACAACATTGTGTCTTTAGTTTCCCTAGTGCACATAAGAATGGATGGAAATTAAGAAAGGCTTTAAGGTACTGGTTAAAAAACTTGACCCAGGATACAACATCATAAATAAAAGTTTCTTTTAAATTTTACTGTGTGACAGTCCTGTGCAGGCTTAACCTGTAGAGTTACAAGATTTAATAACAAAATACCAGCATTTTAAATGTTATACTTAAGCTAGGACACTTTTGTCTTTGCATTTGTCTTATGTTGCATCACCACATAAGTCCTCCTTTCCCAATATTGTGTCATCAGTGATAGCAAATCCTTGGGAAAAGTGAAAAATGCCCTAATTATATTTGCCCTAATATGCAGCCTGCAAGCTGCAAGCAGATGATGAAATTTTCCCTTTTCTCTAACATATCATCAGAAATATCCCAAATTTCCTTAAAATATGACATCATTTTAAAAGGTTGATCTCCCACCCCTACTAACTTATACTTAAAAGTGCAGTCAAGACCTTTAGTTAATTATTTAACATCAATATTATCGATAATGATCTACACCAGAAACTGTGTATTAAAAACATACATTGGTTTCTAGACTTTTGAAGTCTGACTGATAAGGTTTTGGGTGCCACCATGTTGTGTGTTCCATACACTGTAACAATGAAACACACAGAAACACATCTGCTTATTAGACTGCTAATGCTAGCATTCTATTACCTGCATGGTGTGCACCACATAGCAGGCTGTACAAATCTGTTCAGTCACGCACACCTCAAATGCTACTGAAAGGTCTGGATCAGAACTAGTGAAAGTCAGGTCAAGGGATTAATTAATAGGTGCATTATTTGCATCGGTTACAAAGTCTGCAAAAGTATATTCTGCAAAAGCACTTGACAAAGTTCACTGTATGAATGTAATAACCTCTGAGGCTGTTGCTGTTTATGCTTCAGTCTTCCTGCACCACCTTCACCACCTGCAGAGGTGTGACGTGAATATTTACAGGTTTATCTTGATGAACATTCATTTTCCTATATATATTTAATATGAAGGGGAAATCTCAGAACACAATACTTTTTAGAAAAACTTTTCCCTCACAGTGCAGTCTTCTTGATATTCAAGGAAAACATATAACACGTTCACAGCGTCAGTGTTTTCACCTGGGAGGGCACTAGTCCTAGAGTCCATCAGCCTTAAACATCTTTACTTAGCACAGTTTAATCTGCACGATATCTGAAACTCTCTGTAACTAGCTTTACTGCAACAGAAGAATTTAGTTTAGAGATGTTATTATAATGTCTAGTGTCTGTACTGCTGAACCTTTGACGATATGTTGCTGTGCAGGATGTGAAAAATGATTTCAAAATATTTCTGTCTCAAAACAAACAAAAAACCCCAAACAGATTCTCATCGTTTGATCTTTTTCTTAAAGGAATAAGACTTAATATTCAAAATTGTGTGTTTTGCATATTAACGTCAGTTGTTTCAGTTATATAAGACATACGACTTTCTGAACACTCTCCTTTTCTTCAAGGTCTGAACCAAGGAAGTATTCTCCATCCACATGAGAATAAGAATTTTGGTGAGAGTGTACATTTACTATCTCGCAGAAAACAAACAGACATTTTCACGACATCCTCGGACAGTGTTGTGTGATGATTGCATGTGAATCAGTTTCCAGTCATCCTGACTCTTTTTGTTTTTTCTGAGGCAGTCGTTGTGTTGACCGTCTGTATGGCTTTTCTGCTGCCAGTGCTGCTGATGGTTGTGATAGTTTTGATCCTTATTTACAAACGTAAGTTCATTTATCACTTACCTTCATTTTTACATCTATATCTAATCATACATCTGGCAGAAAGTTGCCGTGAGCAGGGGGGCAGACAGGTGAGATTTCCAGATCTAAGATGTCAAGACGGAGTGAGCAGCAGAAGGCGGTGGTTAGTTTCTAGCAGGTAAAAAGTTGGCGAGAAGGACCAGTGACAGAGGAGGCCGAACAGCACTACAGTGGTACTAACAATCTGGCGGAAAGTGAAGGTCTCAGCCGGTCCTTAAATACTGACAGGTTATTACTAGAGATGAGCCGTAGTTGAGGGAAGCTGGATGTGAGAATCGGAGCTTCCGGAGTGCATTGTGGAAAAATATGCCAAACAGCAACACACACACTGGATCCTGACAGATGTCAAATGAAGAGCTAGTTAAGTCTCAGTTCAGTGACGTGTCGAAATGAATCTACGTTGTTCTGTTTCTTTTCGATTTCTCAGGCCTTTCATCTTCAAAGGATACAGGAAGTGAAGCAACAGCACAGTATATCAAAGAGGTGAGTGAATGGTGCTCTATGTGTGACTGTGGCAGTGTGCTATGATCCATGCAATCACAGGGAGGTTTCTGATGCAGTACCATATACTTGGCTGCCAGCAACCACATGCCAACCAATCAGTCAATGCATATTTTTTTCCTAAAGACCTGTGGTTGCCAGGGGGGTCACTGACACCTCTCTAGTCCACTGTGTCCAGGGAATTAGCAGTTTCCTGGCAACTGCCAGCACCAACAGCAACCAGTCAGAGAATACACATGAAAGTAGAGTCACTGCCACATCATCACTCGCCAGTCTCTAGACCTGTGCGGCCGAGGCCTGACCTTATAGTACCTGCTAACACTGACTGATTGAAAGCTCTCCCAAGTAAAAAAAAATAGTGAACTGATTTAATGGATGCATGATTAATAATCCCTGGTTTAGCTTTTTTGGCCATTTTCATATCATTTTATTTGCCAGCGTTCTGAACTAAGCATTGCTTAACAGTTTTAGCAACACCAATTTGAATTTCAAGATGTACAGATAATGATTGATGGTAAACCTCATCAGATCAAATATAAACAGTTCAAACTGTATTTTCTTCTCCTCTTTCTGGCAAGGACAATATCTATGAAGAAATAGAGGAGCATTTCCAGAGTCCAGGCTCAGAATTTGCCACAAACACAGTTTATCTCACCGTCGATCATCCTACAAACCATCCTGCCTCACTCCATTACTCCACCATCAACTTTCCGATCAGCTCTGACATAGCTGCTGCTGAGACACTGATCCTCACACCCAGCTCATCGACCTGCAAATATTCGACTGTGAAGCACAGCACGAGTCTGACGACGTCGACTGCCACACACCCACCCAGACCTCCACAGGAGCCTCTCTACTCAAAAGTCAACAAGTTGAAGCCAAGACAGAAATAAGGTCTGTGAAGAAATATGAAATACATTGACTGATTTATGTCAAATCGTGTATAGTAATTAAAAAAAAAACAAAGAGGTGCAAAACAAGTGTATCAAAATGTTGGCAACATGCTCCCAAACTGAAAAGGAAGTGCGCTGACGTAGAGCGTGACATGTTTTGAAACCAGTCTGATAAGGTGAAACTTGCGGTGTTCTGTTGCGTAGATAAATTCTGTCTACATTTCCTTCCTTGAGGTGTTTTTAGTTACAAAATATGAATCTTCTTGCATGCGTTTCTTGTTTGTCCTTGTGCTTTCATGAATGCTGGTAGGATTCACACAATACTGTAATATTTTTATGGTCACAGTTTCCACATTTCTTAGTGGAATCTTGTGATATTTGGAAATGATAAAAATAGGTTAAATCCAAGATTTGAAATCTATTTTCAAATTAAACTGAAAATGTCTTTAATCTCTTGGCGTGGTTATGTTTAACTTAAAAGACTCCATATTCAGTAAAAAAGCCTTGATCATGTTCATGCTGCAGTAAGTCAGAGTAAGCCTTTACCTCAAACTGAATTAAATAAAAATTACAGAAAAGTTTATTTAAATACACATAGCAGCATCATTTTTAATAAAATGACATCAGGATGCTGAGCCTCCACTGGTTTAAATCTGCACTCTCCATCATTCTCCCTTTTAGACTCTCCCTGATGCAATCCACCCCTGTCAACCTCAAACCCACCTCAGCTGGAAACATCCAAACCTCAGTCTACATCCTCACCACCACCACCTAGACTCTGGTGGGTCCTGTCCTAAAACTGCTGGGATTGTGTTCTGCCATGATGAGCTGCTGGAGTCTGACTGCCAAATACAATCATTTCTCTATGTCAGTAAATCATGTTCTTTTAAGTGAACTCTCCTTATTGAAACACTTTTGAGACACATCCCTGGTGTCCTTTTAACAACCCCACAGACTGCAGTGATGGGTTATTTTTTTCAAGCAGCTGCGCGCGCTCCCGCGGACGGTAATCACGATCACTGTCTCGCACAACACCTGGAGCTCAGGGGGCAAAACAATCACATGAGTGCTGCTGTTTGACTGAGGAAGAATAAAGTAGTCGTGGTAAGCCAATCACATGACCACTTCAAGACAAAGCAACAAGGTGATATATACCAGTCTATAAACTGTGTTGATAGGCCAGTAAAACCAGAGTCATGATAAAAAATATATTAGCAGCGTTTTTTCCTCAATAGTTTCGTCACGTTTACTGTCTAAGGACAGCGCAGCGAGACCTCTCTGCTTATGAGCAAAAAAACAAACAAAAAACACCCAAAGTTTTAGGAGTGACGCGAGAGAGAGAGAGTTTTGAGATGTGAGAGATTTGAGAGATTAGCGTGTTTGGAGTGTGTAGTTAATGTGTTGTCTTGTGTAGTTAGTGTGTAGTGTTGTGGATAGTTTTGTGTTGTGTGTCAGAACAATGAGGCGACTGCTGTCTCCAGGTAGAAACAGCAGTGATACACCTGCTGCTGTCAGACCTGCAGGTATCAGGCTGTGATGTTCTCCTTTATAGTGGACAGAAATAATTTTTTTGGAGTGGCACAAATAATTTGTGTGACATCTTATTGAATGTAGAACAGCTGATTGTTGTGTAAATAGTTTGAAATGGTTATTTAAAAAATCAAGGTAAAAGGTAAATGGCTGCAAATAACTGTTGTTTGCAAAACTTGTACATAGGATTTTAAAATTGACCATTTATATTTGCATTTAAAGTTATGAAATATGATTCAATAAACATGTTTGTGGTTGTTACAGTAAAAAATATAAGTTTTTCTACTCTGTTTTTATGTTTTTTTGTCTGACTTTAGATCAATTGTGTTAATACAGTCAGTCAAAATGAAAACATGACTGTAAATTCAGACACGTGAGGTTGTGCTGAGTAGAATGATACCAAACAAGACAAAGTAAATAGTTTTTAAAGGTGAAATGTGGAGGAAACATCAAAAGTAGTTAAAAATGGCCAATTATACCCTGGAACCCAGAGGGTTAAACATTTTTAAGTACCGCAATAGTTACTTTTCAGGGAATTAGTTACTTTTAGAATATTGTAACTCAGTTACTAACTCAGTTACTTTTTGAAGAAGTAACTAGTAACTATAATTAATTACTTTTTCAAAGTAACTTGCCCAACACTGACAGACTGTACATATGAACAATTCACAAACGATTTCAGCATTTGTCACTTGTGCCAATGTTGAATGATTTGCATTTTACAGGGATCACAGAAAAACCTCAGCTAGAGGTTCAGATTACTTGGTATGTTTTACTGGGGAGAATGAGACAGATGTGCTGTGGGTGCTACTTTTTACAACATCTGAGGTTAGTTTAACACAACAAGATCACTGTTTAGAGCAAAAATTAATTACTTAAAAACACTGTTTTTGTTTAACTGGTGATATTTCCATGCATAAGGTTGATGGGGAAGTGGCAGCAGGCACGTTTAGACAAAGCAGTGAGAAAATGTTCTTGTCTCATTTTTCCCATCATATTGTTCTCACTCCAGTGTTATTTGAGGGTCGCCAACCTTGCAGCTAAAGCATACAGTGTACATTATCTGTACTGAGATGGAGTGAAGTCCAGTCCACTAATACCACCTGCAGTAAAGAGCCATTATCTAGAACCAGATTAACTTCCGACACATCTTTACTTGGCTTACTGATCAGATTTTAAATCCCACTTCATGTACAATACATCTGAAACTTTGAACACTTTTCTGTTCCTGCTTCTTGTAAGTAAACTATTACCTAAATAAAATGTTGTTGTGTATTTATTTTGAGCTGACACCAATGAGAAAACACATGTCTGTTTATACACCTTGAGCTTTAGAAATCATCACTCCTATCATTTGGTTCTTAGTTCTTACTTGGTGGTACAAGCAAGAACTAACCCAACTAACATCAACTGTACCAACCTGATTCAAACCTGTTTTTAATATCTGTAATCAAACAAAATGATATATACATGACATATATAAGTATGATGGGCTGTCTGGACCAAAAATGCCAGGGCTGGTTTGTTTTTTTGCCATGTCGGAGTTGCACAGCAGTTGCACAGCAGTTGCACAGCAATCAGCAGTTAAATTAGCATGTCATTTGTCGATCTAGACGGAAAAAAGTTCTTCAAAATTAGTTTGAAAATTTCATGAACGATGCAAGCTGGTAGATTGGGAAACCAGCAGAACCATCATAGATACATTTATATTAATCATACGTACAATTCATCATAATATTAATATTACTACAGCTTTACTACTACTATATTTATAGTATAGTAGTATAGTTGCAGACTTTTATTTCCCCCATAAAGTTAGCTTAGTACTGTCAAACAGGAGCCGCCTTTATATGTTGAAATCCATGAGGCTCAGTTTACATTACTGAACTGTGCAAACAAAAGAAACCCGTCTCCTTCTAACTGATAAAAGCAGTTTTCTATAATACCTACAAACTGCTATTTTTGTCACGCAGTTTCAAGACTTCCCGTTAATCAAAGCGTGATATGATTCTCCACCACACACGCCATTTATTTCCTGTTTACCACCAATTAGAGGAAGCAACATACAAAGCGGAAGGAGCTGTTTAAGACAAAAAAAAATGGACAGATTGAAAAGTGGGGCAGGAAGATTTTAGGTAACTTAAAACCGAAATTAATGAAAGATCACTGCAGACCAACAGACTGAGGAGGGAAAAAGACATCAGGAAACAAACCGCAGATAAATAATTCAGACTTCAAGATCTTAAACAAACATCCAAAACCAGATAATGAAGTTTCTGCTGCTACTCGTCCTCTCAATAACAACAGGTACAAACATTCATTTGCTAACACATTAACACTCAGAGTTTATCTGAATGTATAATATTATAGATAACAAACGTATTTTTGATGTGGTGTAATCTTTTTTAAGACCGCTTAACACTAAAGGGATGCAAACTGTATGTAGAAACAGTCTGACAGTGAACCTGAAGGAAATCCAGCTGCAAATAATAAAATACTCAAACTCACAAACTGAACAATAATTTTGAAAAGACAGTGTACAATATTTAAATTTACTTAAAAATTTGCTGTCACATACACACAGTTGTGATAATCATAAACACACAATTAATGATGAATTTAAACATTTACATGTGGTGCAGGGACAATTCTTAATATGTGCAAATTTTATAAAAATCATCATGTTAAACATATCACTGTGGTGCAAATATATTATTTCTGTGGGATAAGAAATACTAGATAATGCCTTTCATTCTTCTTCATCACTTCATCTACTATCTAGTAAAAATCTAGTAATTTCTGTGACACAAATGTCTATCTTTAGTTTTTTTTATGTGAAAAAAATGGGTTCACAGTAAAAGAAAACAATCTCTGCATTAACAAACCATTTCTGTTTTATAATTATAGGACGTACATTTTTCTGTCACTTTTTTATTATTATTATTAATTATTTCTTACAATATAAGCTCAAATATTTGTGCTGACAGCATTTCTTTATTAGGTCCAGAAAAACTGAGACGTGCTGGACTGGAAGGGCAGTTTCACTTATGTCTGAACCATGAAATGATTACCAGAATATTTTTTTTAACTGGAGCATTTATTAAACTTTCTGACAATTGAAGAAATACTTTAATTTGTATATTTGCTAATTCTGGCATTTTTTTCTGTTTATTACTTAAAAATGTATTATGCACATTTTTTTGTTTTAGATTTTTCAAGAGGACTCACACTGATGATATAGAAGTCACAAAATCTCACATATCAAACGTGAGACACTATAGAGGTTAAGATCAAACCGGACTGCGTGTGGCTGACAGTGTAAAATGAGAATGAGATTCCTTTTGGAGAACATGATGTAATATAACAGTTTCTTTGATTTGCAGGTTGTGAGGTCAGCTTTGGAATGAAAGCATGTCACCAAGGATGGTTTCAAGACACCTGCAAATATCCTGAAATAAATAAATCACATCAAGACAATGATATAGTCGATTCCAATGAAACAACCATTCAAAGCTCTGAGAAAGATGTGTGGGAAACTGAAGGCAGATTTTACCATGATACAAATAGGAAAAATCACCAGGCAGCCATTAAAGACCTTAAAGATAAGTGTAAATTAAACCGAAGATCAAACTCGACTGACAGAAAAGACGAGGAACCAGAACCTGGTAAGAAATGTAGCACGTCTATCATTATTATTATTATTAGTAGTAGTAGTATTATTATAAAAATGAACTGGATCATGAGAGACCTAAGAGATCTATTCCCCATGTATTTCAAATCATTGCCAAAAGACTTAGGAAAATTAATTTGAACATGAAAGAAGCATTCCAAGTCCTCATAAGATGACAAATATTTGATTTCACTGTTTTGTTTACAGAGCTTGAGAGCTGCCAACGAACACTGAATCTCATTTTGTACAAGAAAACATGTGACTCTCCTGGAGATGATTACATGTCTGGGTTCACGTTTTTCTGCAGAAAGAACAATTTCA
Organism: Mchenga conophoros; assembly: GCF_057382185.1. Lineage (NCBI taxonomy): Eukaryota > Metazoa > Chordata > Actinopteri > Cichliformes > Cichlidae > Mchenga > Mchenga conophoros. The sequence goes on along the minus strand of NC_140530.1, from coordinate 37,167,560 downwards.
CCTGTGAAGATATTTTATTAACAAATCATCCTCAAAAGTCGAAAGGATTAATTATTCTCACCAGCCATGGCTTTAGCGCCTCTATCAGTCATGTGTCCCGATGGGATACTGGTGTCTACTGGTGCGCAGTGGTATCAAATAAGGGAAGATTTTCACTCAAACAAGTAAAAATTAACCTCTTAACCCCAGCGCCCCTATGTGAGTATTATGCATTTTCAGCTTCTGAGTTTCAAATACACAAAAACAAGTCTCAAATATATCATGTTTTTCTTTTTTTCTATTTTCTACTCCTATAGATGCAATAAAGAAATCAGCCACTGTTGGACAGACCGTCACCTATTGGTGTAAATACAAACAGGATATCTCCTCACTTAAAAAATTTTTCTGTAAGGGAGACGAGCCATCTATATGTAAGCCTCTCATAAACAACATAAACAGGTTTTCTATGAATGATAACCATAGAAAGAATAACCTTACTATAACAATGAGAGAAATAACATTAGATGACAGTGGGACATACTGGTGTGGAGCAGAAAGACCCGACAACCAAACAAGCAACGTTTTCTTTGGCAGATTGTTCCTGACTGTAGGTGAGTCACGATTTTTATATTATTTCAAATTATAATAATTCCGTAAGGACTATCAACAAAATGAGTCACTTTGAGATGTACAGTAAACCACAAAAGGAGTTCCATGACAGGAATTCTTAAAACGTATTTAAACGTAGTTTCTAACGTAAAAAGCTAAAGTTTGCCCAAACATGAAAGATGGATGTGTCCACTGACCTGTCATCTGTTTCTTTCTAAACTTTTTAAAAGTCTGAATGTTTGGATTTTGGACACCGTCAGGTTGTTTTTTGGAACCAGAGGTGATCATACTTACATAATATGATGGAGTGCAAAATTATTAGTTAATTCTAGCAAGCTGCAATTTTGAACTATATGACTGCAACACACAAATATCTGTTCATCAATGCTGAGAAGGACTATAATGCTATAAATGTACTAATGAAATAGCGCAAACGTGGATGATCTGCACCACACAAAAGGTGCTGCAGTCACAGCAGCTGCTAACTGTGAGAAATCCAATTATTATTTTAAAAAGAGTTACCCGCATACAGCTGATGTGAAGAAAGGGATTTTTAGTAGCAGCCGTCCCTGTTTTAAGACCGGATGTACAGTTGTACATTTCCCGTAACTTTATTTTGCAGTCAGCTGCTACTGTGAAGACGGACTCCAAAATCATGTCCAAAATACAAAGAGCAGAAGGTGGGAACAATCACCATTGCTGTGTCATAAAAAATCTAATGATCAATTTTGATGTTTGAAGAGTGTGCAATCGATTGTTTGTTTACACCACTCAACAAAAGCAGAACTGCATTACAGAATCAGAAGACACATCGTCCACATTCAGAAGCACATCTCTGTATAGTGACAGTTATTATGATTTAAACAGGCAAATGTTCAGTATTCAAGCTAAAGGTGAACAATAGTCAAACCAGATGTTCCCCCGTTATGTCGATATCAGCTAGTCAAGTACACACCTACACAGCATGTTAACAAACCGTGAAAAAAAGCCACACAAAAAATGAACGATTGCTGGTAAAGGGTTTTACACATTAGTATTTACAAAGGGTATGTTGTGACTTACCTTCAAAATTACAGCGGTCCTTCACTATAACATGGTTCACCTTTTGCGGCCTCGCTATTTCGCTGATTTTTATTAGTGCACTTTTGCATTTTTATTTTTTTTACAGTGCATTGTGTTCTGCTTCCTAATCAGTTGTAGATCATTGTCGATCTCCTCCGTGCCGTCTCTCCTGTACAGAATCGCTACATCGATCGCTAGCAGTGTGACTCTGAAGTGCAATACTGTATGTTTGTAAGTTTCCCCCCAATAAACACAATGCCGACGAAACGTTTTTCAAAGGCACCTGCGGTAGCATCCAAAAGGCAGAGGAAGTGCAAAAAGTTGGACTTCTGATTCATTAGTGTTGAATTCTCTCGCAGCTGCTCTATTCCCATGCTCTGGACCTGAAAACTGGGTTTGATCTTTGGTTTCATTCAATAATACTGGACTTATCTTTCTACAAAGGTTTGAACCTTGAGAGAAATGTAAATTGCTGTTGATTCATTCATTTGGTTGACTTGTTTTGGGAAACCTGACCGTAAACAAGGCATGAATATCGCACTGGAAACAAAGCGCTATACAGTTTTCCCACCGGAAGCAGCATATGCTAAGGTGCACATAGTCTATTAGAGGAACTATAGATTGTGTTAGTTCCACATTGGCATCATTTATTATCCCCAAAGTTTGCTGCTTGATCAACACACTTAGTCTTGATTTTAAACCACATGGTCGTTCTCTAAGTGGAGTGACTGAAATAAATAATTGTTTGTTCTCACTACGAACATGATAAACTGATTTCCAACCAAGACCCATTCCTGTAAAAAGTCAGTTCTGTTATCATAACTCTAACAGCAACACAGCTCAGCAGTAGCATGTACAGCTGCTGCTGTTTTTGTTTTCATTTCCTGCACCTCCTGTAACCCACAGAAATGCAATAGCAGGAAATTATCAGCCACAACTGAAATCGCTGACATCGCTTCAGTTTTGAAATTCTTTTTTTAAATCTTTGTCTTCTGTCATTTAAAATGTAGTTTAAATTAACCTCATCAAGTTCACATTTTTCAGGGTAATGCAACACTGACAACGACACTTCCTATTCATAAAACATTGTCTATTTTTTCAGCGACACTGGTTTGACACAGTGTAGTTTGCGGACTTCTTCAGTGGTTTTCATTACATTGTAGGCTCCCTGATAGTCAACAATTTCCAAGATATTGGGTTTTCTTTCTTTTGTTTTTAATTTAAGGTGATTCTTTAAGTGGCTCCATGGTGCAATACTTTACAAATGCATCTAAAACACAAAAGATTCTCAGTTCATGAGTGGGAGGAGACACAAACTGCAGGGTTACATCAGCAAGGGTGTCTGGTATAATAACTCAAGACATGCCAAATCAAATATCTGAAATGTATTTAAAAGTTGTTTTTTTAAAGTTTTAAAAGCAAAAAAAATGTTTAGCAGTAGAACTCAATGATATAGGTTTTTATTTCATATGTTTCACTTATAGAAAAGAAAAGGCTTTAATGACGAGGACTGTCTCTTGTTGTTCAAGGCGAGTCTTTCATGCAAAATTTCAGGGTACAACATAAAAGCACACAAACTGTCACAAAGCATCTTTGTACTGAGTTGAGCAAAAGCTTTTTTAGCATTATAAATCACCGTGCATTTTAGTAGTCATTCATGTTGCTGTACCTAGAGTGCTGTGTGGAAGTCTGAGGTAACACACACACACACAACTTTTTTGTAACTATTGTGTAAACCTCAGAAAAAAGCAATCAGGATCATTAATCAAGCTGGATTTAGAGACCACACTAATGTTCTACTTTTAAAGACTAAAATCATGAAGTTCATGGAATTCATAAAATATAAAACTGCCAAATTATATACATGTATAATTATGATATGTTATGTTATGTTAGTAAGTAAGTAAGTAAAATTTTATTTATATAGCACATTTCTAGATAGAGATCACAAAGTGCTTTACAAGATATAACAGATTAAAAAGACAAAATACAAACAAAGTTAGCAAAAGGCAGTTTTAAAAAGATGTGTTTTTAGCTGTTTTTTAAAAGTAATCAATGAATCAGCGGATCGTAAGTCCTGAGGAAGGGAATTCCACAGTCTGGCGGCCACAGTAGCAAAAGCTCTATCACCCCTAGTTTTCAGTCTCGTATACTTAATGACAAGTAGGCCCTGACTACTCGACCTCAGAGACCTACTAGGGGCATAGGGCTGTAAAAGTTCAATGATATATGGTGGTGCTTGTTGTTGAAGAGCCTTGAAAGTTAAAACCAAAATCTTAAACTGGACTCTAAATTCAACATCCTCTGTTATGTACAGAGGATGTTGTTTTCCACAGAGAATAACCTGGGGCGAAATCTGAAGACTTAATGTTAACAGTTAAAACCTGTTGTGTGTCCATTTGTGGAGTAAAACTGTGGAACATTGGGTTTTTTTTATTTTAAAACCTGCTTTTAGAAAAAGAAGAAATTAATGAAATTGATGACTGATTGTATACATTATTATGCAAATTCATATCAGATTCCTATCTAGCGTTATATTTATACATAGATTTTTCATTTCTTTTTCCTCTTATTTTGTGTGTGGGGTGAGTGTTTACAAGCACTGAGGGGAAGTGGGGGTAATGATGAATATCAAATCAAATTAAATCACTTTTAGTGTCACATCACATGTGCAGGTACACTGGTACAGTACATGTGAGTGAAATTCTTGTGTGCGAGCTTCACAAGCAACAGAGGTGTGCAAAAATACAATAACATAAGAACAAGCAAAATATAAGAATGGCTAAATCTGAGAGTTATATGAATAAATATATGTACAATATAAGACTGTATATGCCTTACTGAATGTGTATACTAAATATGTATATTTACGTGTCTGTATATGTGTGTGTGTGTGTGTGTGTGTGTGTGTGTGTGTGTGTAATTTTACAAATTAAATAGAGTAAACAATAAAATAAAATATATAAAATACACAGAGGTTGGTAGTAGGATATTGAGCAAAACAAGTGGCATTAATGTACAGTATGGAGTGCATAATGTTGAAGTTCCAGTAGTGAAGGCGAGGTGTCTATGAAGTGTTCAGCAGTCTGATTGCCTGATGGAAAAAGCTTTCTCTCAGTCTGCTGGTTCGGGATCGGATACTGAATATGGTGAATTGATAGCGTGTTCAACATCGGGTAGGAAGTATGTACATACATGTTGTCTGTGAAGGTTCTCAGTCATCCAGGTCATCGTAGTCAAAGGAGCTTGCAAAGAAAAGCGTCTGGACTTCTTTAAGTTACTTGAAGACGTTTCACCTCTCATCCGAGAAGCTTCTTCAGTTCTAAGGTCAAATGGTGGGGAGTCCCAGATTTAAACCTAGTGGGAGTAACCCCCCACAGAGGGACAAAAGGACCCCCTGATGATCCTCTAATCGCCTGAGCCAAGGTGTGGAATTGGGTGTGGGCCCCAATCAGCCAGAGTTTCGGGTGGGTTCATTGTGAAACCTGGCCCCACCTTATCATGCGAATTCCTGAGATCAGATGACCCAGGATGTGAGTGGGCGTTAAGGCGTCTGGGAAGGGATCTCAAAACTGGATTATAGATGGCAGAGAGTTGGTGTCGTAAACCCCGCCTCTGTTCAAAGATGGTCGCTCACAGTGGACATAGATGGCTTCTTTCACTCCTCTTTCAAACCATCTGTCCTCTCTGTCCAAAATGTGAACATTGGCATCCTCGAAAGAGTGTCCTTTATCCTTAAGATGCAGATGGACTGCTGAGTCTTGTCCTGTGGAGGTGGCTCTTCTATGTTGTGCCATGCGCTTGTGAAGTGGCTGTTTGGTCTCTCCAATGTAGAGGTCTGGGCATTCCTCGCTGCACTGTACAGCATACACCACATTGTTAAGTCTGTGTTTTGGCGTTTTATCTTTCGGGTGAACCAGTTTTTTTGCTGCTCAGACAAAAAACTGGTGAAGATGAAGTCCAGATGCTTTTCTTTGCAAGCTCCTTTGACTACATACATGTTCCTACTCCATAATTGAGTGGGTATTTGATGCCCTTTATATTTTGTTTATTTTGTGTTAGTAAGTGTATACATTTGTCATGAGCAAGATGGCCCCTGTTTGTTTACTTTTCATGTTGTGCTAGTGTCTTTGCTACACTTTTGTCCAGCGCACTTCGCATTTATGATCTCCATGCGTTATTGGCAATCAAATCTGCTATGGATAATTTTCAGAGTCAACGAAACAAGGTTGTTTTCCCACCGCCGCTTGAGCGCGGCGCAGCACCCGGTTTACCTCCATTCTTGCTGGTCAGCTCTTTTTTGCTTCCAAGGCCTCATCGGAGGAAGCAGAGAACTTGGTCTTCAGGGGCTTACTCTTGGGCTGCTGCTGGTAAGATACGCCAGAAACTTGTTGGAGCTGGATTAATCCCCACGACTCCCTGTGTTTACCATCCGGGCTGTCACCTGAAAGCATGGAAAGCCACGGCTCATTGCAGTAGGAACCCTGATTTGCTGTGTGGCTTACCACATTGTGCGGACTCTACCCCTGTCCCGGTGGGATGCAAAAAGTGAATTGATGCCCGCTCAATTGCCAACAAGTCTTATATTTTAAATGACTTGTTCTGTGCAAAGAAGCTTGACTTCATGTTTATGAGACGTGGCAGCGTGAGAATGAAGTCTCACGTCTTTTAGAGCTTTGTCCCGCAGACTGTTCATTTCTCTGTGCACCTCTGATATCTGGACGAGGAGGTGGAACAGCTGTAATTTTTAAAAAGACATTTTTATGCCAGATGATCTCTTTGAGCTGTTACAATTCTTTTGAGATGATCATGATAAAAATTGGAAGAGATTAGCCCCTCTACGGTATCTTAATTTATCGTCCACCTGGGTCTGCTGCAGCTTTTCTTTCAGACTTGCAAGAACTTTTAACTTCCACTATTAAACTGGTCATGGTCATCATTGTTTGAGACTTCAACATTCATGCAGAGGACTCATCAAATAGTACAACTAAGGAATTCCTGAGCATCATGCACTCTTTTAATTTTGTTCAGCATGTATCAGGCCCTACTCACACTGCATGGCATACTCTGGACTTGGTCTTCACTTATGGCATTTCCCTTGACCAGTTGGATTTAAATGACGTCGTTTTTAGCGATCATAAGACAGTCTCTTTTGATGTATCTGTCAACTCAGAGTCTCTTCCACAAGGGTTTATTAGGCGCAGGCGTTTTATTGATGACTTTTATTTCTAAATGTTCTCCCTTTTTTGATTTTAAGACTTCTTTTGACGATGTTGAGCTCCACATTAACTCTTTTAATGAACACTATCTTGCCATTCTCCATCAGGTTGCTCCTTTTGAAACTAGGCATTGTTCTGTTCGGTCCCGTACACCCTGGTTAAATAATCAATCTTGTGGTCTTCGACGCTCCTGTCAGAAAGCAGAGCGTCTCTGGAAGTTCACTGGTCTGGTTGTCCATCGTGAGCAATTCAAAGATCTTCTTCACTTATAAAACGAGTCTGTGAAAAAGGCTAGATCCTCTTATTTCAATAATCTTATAAATCGTCATAAGAATAACTCAAGAATTCTATTTGATACCATCAACAGTATTGTTTCTCCTCCAACTCAGCATGCTCAGTTACTTTCTGATTAAGATTGTAATACTTTTCTCCATCACTTTGTAAATAAGGTGATGGACTTGAGATCCAAAATCTCCTAAAGTGCCTCCCCTTATGAAGATGCCCCTCGGTGTCCTGGGTCATGTACTTCCTTTTCTCCAATCACACTTAATGATTTAATTACAGTGATAGGTAAAATGAAATCCTCACCATTACTTCCCTTTGTCCTGTCTGGGACTCTCAGCAGCATTGGTCCCACATTGCTATCCGTCATCAACAGCACACTGAGGCAAGGTTGTGTTCCATCCTATTTTAAACATGCTGAGGTAACTCCTCTATTGAAAAAACAGCTCTACTAGTAATTACCAGCCTATTTCAAAATTGCCATTTTTAAGCAAATTACTGTAAAGAAATGTAGAAAATCTGTTCAGGTCCTTAGTATGCAGATTATAGATTGCTGACCCTTTTCAGTCTGGCTTTCAAAAGCATCACTCCACTGAGACTGCTCTCTTAAGGGTCTATAATGATTTATTAATGGCTTCTGATGCAGGGGATTGTTCTGTGATCATTTTGCTTGACCTCAGTGCAGCCTTTGATACCATCCATCCATCCATTCGCTTCCACTTATCCTTGTCAGGGCGCTGGAGCCTATCCCAGCTGTCATAGGGCGAGAGGCGGGGTACACTCTGGACAGTTCGCATGTCTGTCGCAGTGCTAACACACAGGGATAGACAATCATTCGCACTCACATTCGCTCCTGCATTTTCACCTATAGGCAATTTAGATTTTTCAATTAACCTATCCCCACAAAGTGCATGTCTTTGGACTGTGGGAGGAAGCCGGAGTACCCGGGGAGAACCCACGCTGTGAGGCAACAGTGCTAACCACCATGCTGCCTTTGATACCATTGACCATAAAATTCTACTTAACAAGTTGAAGGTTTTGGCTGGCCTATCTGGATCTGCCTGGTTTTCTTCCTAATTATCAGATAGGACCTTTTCTGTTAGGGCTGACAGGTTTACCTCTAACATTACCCCCCTAACCTGTGGGGTTCCACAGGGTTCAGTTTTGGGTCTATTATGATTTTCTTTTTATATTCTTCCTTTAGCTGGCATAATTCAATCTTATTATGTCTATGCCGATGACATTCAGCTGCATATGTCCTTTAAGCCTCACCAGCTGGGTAGGCTGTCCACCTTAGTCCAGTGTTTAACTCAAATCTCTGATTGGCTTTCTAACAATTACCTTATTTTAAACAAAAATAAAACAGAGACCATGACTGTAGCTCCTTAAGAACTACAGTCTAAAATCAGTCAAGTTATTGCCTCTTTCTTTCCTTCTGCCAAGTCAAATATTCGAAATCTTGGAGTAAGCTTTGATTCTTCTCTGGACCTCCTTCCTGCTTCTTTCATTTAAGGAACATTTCTAAACTCCAACATATGGGTTCCTCAGCTGAATTATAAAACATTGTTCATGTATTTGTGTCATCGTGTTTAGATTATTGTAGCGCCCTGTTTACCAGCTTGGACAAATCATCTCTTTCTCGCCTCTAAGCTATACAAAATGCAGCGGCCAGGCTACTACCATGCTCTAGCAAGCGTGCTCACATTACCCCCATTTTATATTATTTACATTGGCTCCAAATAGATTTTAGAATTCGTTTTAAAATTCTTGTTTTAACATAGAGCACTAAATGGCCATGCCCCAGATTATTTATCCAAGCTTCTTATAAAAGCACACAGCCCCACTCCCCCCCATCATCCTGACTGACACCCCCATCACCTCTGTGGACTCATTCCGCTTCCTGGGTACCACCATCACCCAGGACCTGAAGTGGGAGCCCACCATCACCTCCGTCATCAAGAAAGCCCAGCAGAGGATGTACTTCCTGAGGCAGCTGAAGAAATTCAACCTGCCAACACGGACGATGATGCAGTTCTACACCGCAATCATCGAGTCCATCCTCACCTCCTCCATCACCGTGTGGTACGCTGGAGCCACTATCAGGGACAAACAGAGACTGCAGCGTGTTGTGCGCTCTGCTGAGAAGGTGATTGGCTGCAGACTCCCATCTCTGCAGGACCTGTACACCTCCAGGACACTGGGGAGTGCAGCTCGGATCTCAGCTGACCCTTCTCACCCTGGACACAGTCTGTTTGACCTGCTCCCCTCAGGCAGGAGGCTCCGGTCCATTCGCACCAGAACCTCTCGCCATAAGAACAGTTTCTTCCCCTCTGCTGTTGGACACATGAACAATAACCATATGACTGTTCCCGCCACTAACACATGACCCTACGCTGTGTCACTGCATCATTCCATGTTTGGCACTGATCACCACCTGCACTCATGTATATATCTTTCTACGTAACACTCTTAATTCTTATTCTCATGTATATATCTCATGTATAGCTCATGCACATATCTTTCTACGTAGCACTTTTAATTCTTATTCTTACTTTTATTTTTTCATGTCTATTTAAGCGCAACTTATGACACTATGTTTGCACTGAAGCACCGCAGCAATTTCCTGATGTTGTAAACCTGCTCAACATTTGGCAATAAACCCCTTTCTGATTCTGATTCTGATTCTGAAAATACACCACTGCCTGTTGTCTTTGGTTCCAGGCTCAGAGTTTGTTGGTTGTTCCCCGAACACGACTGAACATTGCATATGCATTTATATTTGATTTGTTTGTCTTATATGAAGAAAATAAAACGTTTTTCCTCATGAACAGATGCAAACACAGCACCTGATGCAGCTTCTAAAAGTCATGGTAAGAGATTACACTTAATGTTTTAATTCTTGGTTGTCACTACGAACATGATAAACTGAGTTCCAACCAAGACCCATTCCATACATTTAATGTTTTAAAACTGTTGCTGAACACGAGTGAGGTGAAGATGTTCACGAGGTTTAAAAAGAACAGTTTCATTTAAATTTCTCTACAGTCTCAAATAAAATTACACAAGCGTCCACAGTCTGGGAGATAAAGCCATGCTGACTTTTTGTTTGCCTTCATTTCCTCAGATGTAGTGATTGTTGTGATCGTCTGTGTCACTTTGCTGCTGCTGCTGCTGCTGGTGTTTGTGATCGTCTTGATCCTTATCTACAAACGTAAGTACATTTTATTATTCATTTGTGGAGCACAGAACGACCATCACTTCCTTCCCTGTGTTTTGTACATATGATGTCTAAAATCCCACAGCAGACAGGATGATGTTAGCAGCTTCTATTCATTTTTATTTGCTTTTTGAAATTGATATTTTAATATGTAAATACTACATTATCAATGAAACTCTTACAGTTCTTTCTTTAAAGGTCATTGAGCTCGTGGAAGAAATTGAATTTATTTTTATGAGATTTGTAGAAATTTGATCAATTTGCACTATTTCTTTTCTGTTTGGCAGGAATTTCAAAATTACAAAACACAGGAAATGAAGCAGCAGTACAGAATATAAAAGAGGTGAGTGACTTAGGCTGTGTCATGTGTCATGTCTGTTCACTGTATTGCATTGTAATGTATTAGTATTATTAATGTAATGCCTCAGAAGTCTGATGGTTGAGCTGGGAGTGACTCCTCAGTTGAGCTTGTTACAGTAACAATAACTAAGCATTAAGTTGGAAAAGCAGAGATATGAAGGATTTTTCTCTCTTTAGAAAAGGTAGAACCTTTAATTCATCAGTGCTTGCTGTTTTTGTTTGAAAACACAGCTGCAGCGCACTCACATCCAGAGCCTGGATAAAGCTCTTAAACATGTCTTACAGTTTTACTACTATTTACATTCACAGCTGTGGAGTGTTAAGTCAGGCTTGGTGGGACTGCTATATCTTTATGAACTGGAAGTCTGACTTGAGCCAGTTCAAGATACCTGATTTAAAATGGAACACAAGTCAGAGTTGTCACAGATCTAACTATAAAATCTATATGGATGAATTGTAAAAAGTCAGAATCAGGATAACTATTCTTTTATTGTCATTAAACATCAGATGTTCAACGAAATTAGAAGCAACTCCCAGCTGCAGCATTTTGAATAGATAACAATAAAAACACAACCTATGGGTATTGCACTTGTCACACTTGTTGCTGGAGTGAGCAGGTCAGTCTGTAGCGTAGAGGGTGTAGAGCAGTGGGCTCAGCACACACACTCGTGGGGAGCCACTGCTCAGTGCACAACTGGAGGAGAGGCGGGGGCCTCCATAGAGCTGTCATACTTGGAGAAACTATACAGTGAGACCAAAACCACTTTTTGTTCAGGCGTTTTAATCCTGTATTGTTGATCATTATAATGTGGTAGTTTATGGAGATTACCTTGCTTTTGGGTTAAGGTGCAGGTGGAGAGAAGCTCAAGTTTCTGGCACTTTTGGGTGGGGATTTTTCAGCTGGGTTGCTTCTTGCTTTCATGTGATGAAGCCCATTTTACCAATGAAAATGTGATTGTTAGAGGAAACCAGTTTCTTAATGATCTTGTGTGAATATGCTCAAGAAATTATGACCTAACCATTGCCAGATCAGTGCATCAATGTTAAGTTGTAGCCAGCTGGCTAACTGGATCTTGCTTGATAATGTTATCACAAGAAAAGTCACAATTGAAATGAGTTGGCCAGGAATTTTATTTGCGCTTTGCATGGAAAAGGCTTCCTGTTAGATCAAATATAAACTGTTCAACGGTGTGTTTTCATTCTTTCCTGCAGGAGAATATCTATGAAGAGTTCCAGGAGCACCTTGAGTATCCAGACTCAGAAACTGCAACAAACACAGTTTATCTCACTGTGAATCCCCCAAACCAGCCTGACTCACTGCATTACTCTACCATCAACTTTCAAAGCAGGTCTAACAGAGCTGGTGGTGAGACACCGACTGTCAAACCCAGCTCCTCTGCCTACAAATATTCTGCTGTGACGTTCAGCAAACATCCGACCAACTCATCTGTTAATCAGCTACACAGACCTACAGAGGAGTCTTTGTACTCCAGAGTCAAAAGGACTGGAAAAAACTAAAACGGGAATTAGAGTTCATTTCTCTTGTTAGAAATGTATAAATTACAGAACCTGCATGGCCAAGAATTCAGGTCATTACATCTGTGTTAAATCACTCAACTAATGTGAGGACTTGCGATCTTTTTACACTGATCCATACTGAGCTCTTAGATATCAACTGGTAGAGTCCCAGCGATACAAGGCACACTTGATGCTGCTTTGTTTGAACAGGCGTTCCCGCTGACCAGCCTGTTTGGACTTTGGGATTAGACTTGTTCAAGTTTAAACCCATCATGGGTTGGCTCAGGCAGCCTGGGCTGGGGTGTAGGCGTGTGTTTCAGCTAACTAACATTAGCAAAAGTCAAATTCAGGTTACTGTAAATATTATTTAAGCAATGATTTAAAAAATCCTAAACAGTCCTGATTTTTATCTTTCGATCACTCAATGTCATCTATCTGGAAAAGTGCACACATTACTCTGCTGTACAACCACAGTGTCACTCTTGATATCAACAAAAATCAAAAATTATTTCTATAGCACATAATAATGCAACAAAGTTGATCAAAGTGCTTTGCAGTTGGTCAGACCAATAGTATAAGACAGTTAGAATAAAAACAGTCAAGAAGGAGGGCGAGAAAACAATATGGGTAAACAGCATAACTAGCCACGAAATTACCAACTAGTTTGAATTAAAAGCCAGACTAAAACAAGAAGTTTTAAGATGCAATTTAAATGACTGGATGGAGTCGAAGGAACAAATATAAGGAGCGAGGTTATTCTAGAGTCAGGGTGCTACGATAGCAAAGGCCTGATCACCTCTGGACTTCAGACGAGACCTCGGTTGCGTCAGGAGCATCTGATTGGAAGATCTTAGTGCTCTATTAGGAATATACAAATGGAGGAGTTCAGACAGATAGCTGGGAGCCAAATTGTTTAGAATTTAAAAGGTAAGCAAGATAATTTTGAAATTGATACGATCTTCAACAGGGAGCCAGTGTAAGTTGACTAAAACTAGTATGATTTGACAGCTGCGTTTTGAACTAACTGGAGCCGGTGAAGAGAAGAGAAGAATATGGGCGGCCCGAGTAGAGGGAATTTCTTCCCTACCTTCCCTTTTTCAATTAGAACTCCCAGTGGCTCCTTTCATGGAGGAGGAGTGGCTCTACTTCAAGCCCCTGCTGAGTGGTCCTCACTTTATCTCACTTATCTCATTTCTATCACTTTTATCCACAATCACATTCTTTCATTTAGTGACTGAAAAAAATTATAATCAGTTATTTCTGTACCTTAATAATAATCATATCCTCTCACAGCATAAACTTGGTTTTCAGATTGAAATACTTCCCAACTAATGCTCTCTTAAAATCCCGTGTTCTCTGCCGATCGTGGTCATCTTAAAGTGGTGATAGTTGTAGGTCTGACAAAAGCTTTTGACTTGGTTCATTCTTCTTTCTTTCTTTTTTTTTTTTTTTGATCTTTAGCCATCAGAATTGTTGTTTGAAGGCCAAGAAAGATGCCAAGCGGCTTTACTTTACCAACTGGATCATCATGGCCTTGCCATATTGGTCCATTTGATTGACCTTTATTATAATCATGTATTTATTTTATTTGGTTTTCGGATGTTACAGACAGGACAGACATGACTGGGGGAAAGGACAGAGAGAAAGAATGAATGAAAGAGAGGGAGAGAAAGAAAAATAGAGCGGGGAGAAGAGATGGTGAGAAAGGGGGGAAGAAAAAAAAGGAAAAACAAACACAACACCTGGATCACCTGTATGGAGATTAAAAAAACAGAAGAGAAAACAAACAAGAAAGAGCAACATAATAAATACAAGTTCATCCTTCTTTCTTTAGATGAGCTTAGTGTTATTGGTCTTTCCCAACATGCACTGATGTGGTTTCAGTCTTCTCTTTCTCTTATTGCGCTTCACCAGAGATGATCATTGTTTTCATTCAACATTAAATAAAGATTGTCTTCATTTTCTTAATATTGTATATATATATATGATATTGATATGCAGATTTCTGTTAGGCTGTTCTTTTTACTATGTTTTACAGACTCTGTCATCTTACAGACTTACATCTTCACCTTGGTTTAAGACATAAGTTTGTGATATACCACTCGTACCAATTCATCATTAAATGTAGTGACTTTGACTTGATTTTCTTAACTTGATTGTCTAAAACAATTTTTTTGTTCCTTCTGTTTCAAGTCGTGCTCTAAAATGTTCCGTTGAGATCCTCATTAAGGTCTCTTTTGTACTGACAGAAGTTTGTGAAAAACCTTTATGTTTTAGGTTCCTGATGATTGGAATTTGTCACCTTTAATCTTTTTGTCTTTAGCAGCTGAATCAGTTGTTGTTGTTCTGAATTAGTTATATATGACCTGCCTTTGTTCTTTTATGTGTTCTGTATTGTTCTGTACAAATGTTTGTTTAGACGTTGAGGAGTTCATCCCATTAAAATGAATTTGAAGGAAAGAGCTTAAAAATTAATTCCTGGTTGCTTCAAAAGTTTCTGAGCAGAAATCTGCCCTTGATCATGACAGGGTTGAAGCTTCATCGATTGCTGTTTATTTTAAATCGTGTTTATATTTATGTCAAGCTCCATTTGTGTATTTTTTTAAAGACAAAAGAGATCATAATTTTTTTAAGATGTTCAAATTTTATTAGGCAGAGGAGGTGTCCTTAAAGAATGAATCTGTAGTTATATGTAGTTTTGTGGACTGTATAATAAAGCAAGTTTCAGGTAGCCGTGATATCTGTCCATCGTTCAGTTTCATTTAACATCAATCATCAGTTCAAGTAATCAAATGAAGTCCAGGAGTCAACTCTGAGCATGAAAGAGTGTCGTTGGCAGTACATGACAAACAATTATAAAACTTGGACAGGTGAGCTGCCAGCAGAGTGATATATTTTAGAAAATAAAAATCTATATATACCAAGAGGTTAGACACATAAATGCAGACTTCACAACCAAAGCAGCAGTATGTAAGAGTAGTGCTGTGCAGTTATATAGCATTTATAATAGCTCCTTGAATAATTGTTAGGGTCTGCAGTGAGCAGTGTTGGGAAGGTTACTTTTAAAATGTATTCCGTTACAGAATACAGAATACATGCCCCAAAATGTATTCTGTAACGTATTCCGTTACGTTACTCAATGAGAGTAACGTATTCTGAATACTTGGGATTACTTAATATATTATCATGCTTTTTACAACAACGTGAATGTACTATTGCTGTGTGATTTATTACTGAAGGTCCGCGACTCCGAACTGTAGTAAAGGGACCTCTGTCTAATACGGCGGGGTCCCTGTCGGCTCGTAGCCGAAAACTAGCTTTACTTTGTTGTGTGGGTCAACTTTTCTTGCGAGAGACAGAGAGAGGCGTTGAAAGGCTGCTCCAACGGAACTTATTGTTTTCGGAGGAAAACACGAACACGGTGTACAGTCGAGTCTTAATAGCTTACTTATGTTACGAGATCGATCAACTTTAGACCAGACAACAAACGACAGAGGCTCCGGAAAAGTGCAATCAAACGATGAGTTTTATTGTCACAGGAAAACACATCAACATATGTCTTCTAATCAAAATACATGTTGTGAATACTTATAAAGCAGTGGGGTACACGCCCCCCCATGGCGTCAATGACAGATTAAAATAGGTTCCAGACATTAGTCACAGTTACTCGTACATCTTGTACATCTTTTAATAACTATAAGCAGACATAGAACTTCTCTTTTCTATAACACCTTCCATACAAGGTAATAATCTTAAGCCCTCGGGGTCTCTGAGGCTAATTATTGACTCTGCTCATCTGTTACCAAGTAGAATAAAATGCAACAGGTTTGCAACAAGAAGCTGGAAACCTTGGGGCCTCTGCTCAGGCCTATTCCTAGATTATATGTATTATGTGTACTGTAAGCATGCATTGCAGTTATCCTTCTATGTTCTAGTTTCCCCTCAGCATGGATCATCTGGACACTCTCACCAGTGAAGCTTAAAACCTTCTAGAATGGAACATCAACTCTTAACCAAGCACATTTATGCATTGTGTATAAAATGAACTCAACCTGTAAAAATAGAAAGGTCAATGTGATGACAGACATATTCAATGCAATATAAACCCCGTAGGAAATATTACTGATAAATGATACTGTAAAACAAGTTATTAATACATTCTTCATAAGGCAGATTATATGGTAGCAATAAAAGAATCTCTGAATCCCAACACTTACAACTGGGCTCGTCAGGCACTCTTCTTGGCTGCAGTGGTTATTATTATATTTACATGCTTCCAGCTCCCGTTTTTCCTCGATGAGGACTCGTACCTTTCCACTCCCCTTTTTCTCCCTCCTCGCGCTCACAGACCCATAACGTGTATGGCAGTCCATTCTCCCTGCAACACGGACTACAGTCAAAGGATCTTGCAAAGAAAAGCGTCTGGACTTCTTTAAGTTACTTGAAGACGTTTCACCTCTCATCCGAGAAGCTTCTTCAGTTCTAAGGCCAAATGGTGGAGAATCCCAGATATAAACCTAGTGGGAGTGACCCCCCACAGAGGGACAAAAGGACCCCCTGATGATCCTCTAATCGCCTGAGCCAAGGTGTGAAACTGGGTGTGGGTCCCAATCAGCCAGAGTTTCGGGTGGGTTCATTGTGAAACCTGGCCCCACCTTATCATGCGAATTCCTGAGGTCAGATGGCCCAGGATGTGAGTGGGCGATAAGGCGTCTGGGAAGGGATCTCAAAACTGGATTATAGATGGCAGAGAGTTGGTGTCGTAAACCACTGCCTCTGTTCAAAGATGGTCGCTCACAGTGGACATAGATGGCTTCTTTCATTCCTCTTTCAAACCATCTGTCCTCTCTGTCCAAAATGTGAACATTGGCATCCTCGAAAGAGTGACCTTTGACCTTAAGATGCAGATGGACTGCTGAGTCTTGTCCTGTGGAGGTGGCTCTTCTGTGAAGTGGCTGTTTGGTCTCTCCAATGTAGAGGTCTGGGCATTCCTCGCTGCACTGTGCAGCATACACCACATTGTTAAGTCTGTGTTTTGGCGTTTTGTCTTTCGGGTGAACCAGTTTGTGTCTGAGCGTGTTGCTGGGTCTGAAATGCACCGGGATGTCATGCTTGGAGAAAACTCTCCTGAGTTTTTCTGATACACTGGCTACATAGGGGATGACAATGTTGTTGCGTCTGTCTTTCTTGACATCCCGGTGCATTTCAGTCTGTCTCGAGCAGCCCGCTGGAAAGGTGTATTTTCGAGCAGGCGTCAAATATGAAACAGGGGCGCCACCTGGTGGACAAATAAAAAAATTACAACTCTAAGGCCCCTAGTTCAAAATGAAACTGAAAGTGGAAACATGACGATTAAATTAGCGGTAATTATTTTGCAGTGAAAAATAGCGTTTATAATGGGTTTCAATGGGACACACATCGACCACTTGGCACAATAGTGTAAGTTTATCTGTAGCTTAGCCACTGAAGCTAATTTAAGGAAGTCAGACTGAAATTTTAAAATTAAATGTAACCGAACTTTTTTTTTGGAAAATCTGGCTATATTCCATTCAACACAGTGCAAATGGCTTGGATACGAAGAACACAAAAGCCACAAAAAGGTCCCAAGACAATCTACGGGTATTATCCTCACAAAAACATGAAAAAGATCTGGATACTTCATTATGTATTTAATGACACATTAAGCACAGAGTGTGGTTAAAAATGAACCGAGTCTCCTGCCCTTAAAACCTAAAATGTCAGAGTTTCAGTCTGCAGTGTAAAGAGATTCATTTACTTATAACTGATTCCATTCCTAGTTTTTATTATAGAACTATTAAGTTATTTCTGATGTTCAGTCACATGCTTCTACCAAACTGCCCTTTTCACACCCAAACGAGCCACTTATTTCCTGTTTAATGCAAAAAGTTGTGTTTGTGTTTGTCAGAGGGGGCGGTGGTGTATGGGCCATGAGAGGAAGAGGGAGGGGTGGTTAGAACGGTAGGCGTGAAAAATTTTGGCCACAAAAACTGAAAATCAGCAAACAAAACTGCCGAGCAACAGACTGGAGACACAAACTGAAGACAAACAACGAAGACATAAAGCTTCAAAACCAGTATAATGAAGTTACTGCTCCTACTCATCCTCTCTCTGACCACAGGTAATACGATTACTAACAATTGCTTACAGTGATAACAGACTTGAATATTAATTATTATATTACTGATATATAACGTTTTTTTCCAACACATTTTGTTCTAGTTTGTTTTAGTTCTAGTTTGACCTTTTTTAATCTGTTCGTATAAAAACTATGTGTAAAATTCTACGGTAATACAAAAATCATCTATGATTACACAAAGCTCGAGGCTCACAAACTCAAAAAAGGCTTGTAAGCATAGCAGCTTATTTTCTTTCATTTTCAGGTCGTGAGGCTGAAGTGAGAGCATGTCACCATCGATGGGCTGAAATCACCTGCAAATATCCTGAAACAAATAACATATATCAGTACACTGATGTAGTTCTTTCCAGTGGAACACCTGTACAAACCTCTAAGAAGGACGTGTGGGAAGAAAATGGCAGATTTCGCCTCTACCATGATACAAAAAATAAAAATCTCAAGGTTGCAATAAAACAGGTTAAAGAGCAAGAGTTTGGGAAGTACAGGTGCAGGTTTTTCCAAAGATCGAACTCATCTGACATACAGGAAGGAAAACTGGAGACTGGTAAGAAATCTGACATCTGTTCAAATAATAATAATAATAATTATATATTAATCAATTTCCATAATCTGCAAGTCCTCATCGATTTAAAGTC